>NC_067451.1:32995000-33342500 GCF_025434085.1 Hippocampus zosterae
ATTTTCAACTGCATGTGCACCACTTTTTCCAGAATTTTTGAAATGAAAGGCAATTTGGAAATGGGCCTGAAACTTGACAGCACATCTGTATCAAGACCAGGTTTGTTGATAAAGGGTTGGATCACAGCATGTTTAAACTGTTGGGGAACTATATCAGAAGAGAGGCTGCTGTTGATGATGTCCAAGACCGATGCACCAAAACTTTTGAGAACCTCCTGAAGGAAATACGGGGGACGGGGGTTGCAGGGGGAGCCAGATGGCTACGTCTGGCAAACTACATCCTCCAAAAGCGTCAAAGACACAGTCTCAAAACAATTTAGCACAGCTGAACACGGAACATGGAAAAATTTCAACTGCATGTTGGGTCAGGTGCGGCATTTGAGACCGGAGTCCTCGCCGTAGAGACCTTATCAATGAAGAACTGAAGAAATCTGTTGCACATCTCGGGTGAAGAATCAGAGCAAGTAGGCAGAGGGGGTTTGAGTACAGAATTTATCGTTTTAAATAGTGCGCCTGGGTTGTGACGGTTAGCCTGAATAAGGTCCGACAGATATTCTCTTTTGGCCTCTTTTACTGTAAGCTGGTAGTTACACCAGCAGTCTTTCCAAATTTGATAAGAGACCTGCAATTTGTCTTTTTGGCTTTGCGACACCCCTGCCTAGCTGCGCGAGTTTTGTCGTTAAACCAAGGCTCGGGTTTAGGTTTTGGGAGCACAGTTTTTGAAGGAGCCACCAAATCCAGGATGGCACGGCGTGATGAGTTGAACCAAGAGGTGAGTTCCTCTGTGTTAGACGAGGGTACGCGAAGGTTATTAAAGGAGGGTACGCAAAGGTTATTCAAGGCATCAGAGAACCGACTAGCAGTGCGAGGGTTAAAAATTTGGCTTTTGCAACTAGGAGTAGCAGATTTTACAGCAGCATGCGAGAAGACTACGTCAAATAAAACTGCCATGTGATCAGAAATCCCTTTTTCAAGGACTTCCAGATTTGACACCGGTAGACCATAAGCAAGGACAAGGTCTAAAATATGTCCTTGTTCATGTGTCGGGCTGGTCACATATTGCACGAAATTAAGAGTCGATAAGTCTTAAGTCCTTTGCTAGTGGTTTCTCCGGACAACACACATGGATATTAAAATCCCCCATTAGGAGGATATGATCATATCTCAGCCTGATTTCCGCAAGAAAGGTTGAGAAATCGCTTAAAAAGTCTTTGTTGTATTTAGGAGGATGGTAAATGACAGCGCAGAGCACCAGGAAAACACAACTGAAAGAAGGTTGCTTCAAAGCTGGTGGTCGATGTGGTGAATGTGCACCGTTTACATTTGAAATTGTTCTTAAAGATACTCACCGTTCCTCCGCCATGGCCTGAGGTCCTCGGGGTATCGAGGAATGCACAGTCAGGTGGCAACAATTCAAGTAAAGCGTTGTACTCACCAGTACCTGCCCAAGTCTCCGTCAGACACAGGAAAGCCAAATCATTGGAAAGGAAATACTCCCTCAGAATATGGGTCTTGTTCGTCAACGACCAGGCGTTTAACAACGCAATCCTTGTGGGATTAGCAACGGGAGGGAGTGGCTCTTCCGATCGCCGAGCCCGGGGGAATTCCTTCAAAAGCTTTCGCTGTATTCCTCGCCAAGAAAAGCGTGGAGGGTAGAAATGCCGTGGCGCGGTGGGAGAGCCAACGACTGGTATCAAGCATGGGGCGACGGGGTCGAGGGCACGCCATGACGGAGTAATTGCGTGCATTCGTTTTAGTTTCACGAGCTGACCGCTACGTTTGCCGCCGCGGCGGTGGCGCTTCTGTGAAGGGGGCGAGCGAATGAGGAAGAGATTAGCCGGCAGGTTAGCCAAGAACAGAGGTAGCGTCTTTTCACCACCGTCTTGCCAAAACGCGGCCGAATCTCCAACGTGTTGTTGAATCAATAACAACGATTGCCGATCATAAACCAACCGAGACGCTGTTAGGAAGGTAACAAGTATTGCGAATAGTAAAAAAAACAAACAAAATGGCAGGAGCGTCGCCAAACACTGGCGCACTGTCGACCATCTTGGGATCTTCCATCCCAATTCCATGAATTGCACCTTATTAAAAATATTCATTCCGTGGGTTTTTTTGGTTGCATTTTTTCACTTTTAAATTATCCTGCAGGCCTGATCAAACCTCCTTGCGAGTCGGTTCCGGCCCACGTGCCGTATGTGTGACACCCCTGGTCTGTATATGCGTTTCAAGTTTGGTAGCAATCGGATAAAATTAGTTGGAGAAATTTGCTTTTGAGGGAGCCCCGAAACTGCTCAAAACAAGCCTATAATATCGTGAAAAACCAAGATGGCCTCCTTCTCGCATGTTTTGGGCCAAGTGTTCTTGACATTTTTTTGTGAGGCCACTAAACCTAAATATTCATACAAAATGTCATGTAGCCAAATTAAACAGTGCGGTCTAGTGATGCACATTAGTGGAGTTTGTTTTGGTAAATTCGCTGATAAGCACACAGTTAGAAACAAACTTTTGCCCTTTAGTGGGCCTGAACACAGCCAACTAGCTTCCGAGCCAATGCAAGGGGTACCTCTCATTCCCTTTAAAAATAGCGTGTAAGAGGCGCCCGGTTTTTGATATTGTGAAAGCAAAAATAGACTCGCTGGACTCCATGTAGAAGTTTGACACGAGCAAAGTAAGTTGAGAACTGCCAGCAAAACTCATCGGGTGGATGTTGTAAAGTTGACGAGGGGCAGTTACAGATCACTGTTGTGAAATGGGCACATTTTGTCGTGGTTGTTTTACCACAACTCTCCAGCCCTACTAGTGCACTGAAATGTCATATAGTGGTGTGAAGGACATCATTAATAAGCGAAAGGAGTTTTACTAATGTGCCCTAATAATCCTATGAGTGTGCAAAAACCTCACAGTCGTGGAAGGAGGTAGTAGAAAAAAAATGTTTTAATTATCCATAAATTCAGTCTTCACTGTCGCCCCATTTATTAATTGTGGTATAAATAGGTTAGTTAATACGCTATTTCCCTATAAAGAACCTGATTTATGTGTGTTTTGAAATAGTTTGGCCTCTGAACACACAGTAAACAAACTCTTATTTTATGTAGGGCCTTTAAGAATCAAAACTGAACTAGTTTTCCCTGTTTTTATTCAAAGTGAGGTAGATTTAATTGAGCGTATTGTTTAACTGAAATTGTTTTCTTGAAAGTTATACTATCACTTTTTAGATCAAAATTACAACGCAAGCATTCTGATTTTAATCTCTTGATTAATTCATGGTACAGTGGCCCGGTAGTCCAGTGGTTAGCACGTCGGCTTCACAGTGCAGAGGTACCGGGTTCAATTCCAGCTCCGGCCTCCCTGGTTGGAGTTTGCATGTTCTCCCTGGGCCTGCGTGGGTTTTCTCTGGGCACTCCGGTTTCCTCCCACATTCCAAAAACATGCATAGCAGGCTGATTGAACACTCTAAATTGTCCCTAGGTATGAGTGTGGGCGTGGATGGTTGTTCATCTCTGTGTGCCCTGCAATTGGCTGGCAATCGATTCAGGGCGCCCCCCGCCTACTGCCCGAAGACAGCTGGGATAGGCTCCAGCACGCCCCGCGAACCTAGTGAGGATAAAGCGGATAGCAAAATGAATGAATGAATAATTCATGGTACCGGAACATTCATTAATTAGCGATTCCAGTCCCAGTGCTTATCTTATTCACTCTACATAAGACATAGTACACTGAAACGTCTTACGCGTGATGACAAAGAACACACGAGTACTGTATATGGACACTTAAGCAGACCGATTGGGTATCAAATACATTTTCATACGGCTTTCCTTAATTACTCTTCTATGACTAAATCTACTGCTCCTGCGTATGTTGGATATTACTGGTGAATACTCATCCCGCGTCCACTTGTCAGGTGCAGATGGGTTGATGGGCATCTACCTGTTCATGATTGGGTCATACGACCTGAAGTTCCGCGGCGAGTACAACCGGCACGCCCAGGCCTGGATGGACAGTGGCCAGTGCCAGGTGATCGGATCTCTGGCCATGCTGTCCACCGAGGTGTCAGTTCTCCTGCTCACCTACCTGACTCTGGAAAAGTACATCTGCATCGTGTACCCCTTCCGCTACCTGACTCCAGGTTGGCGCCGTACCGTGACGGTGCTACTAGGCATCTGGTTGTTCGGATTCATGGTGGCCTTCCTTCCCCTGGCCTTCAAGGGCCTCTTCCGGAACTTCTACGGAACCAATGGCGTGTGTTTCCCGCTACATTCGGAGCAACCCGAGACGCTTTGGGCGCACATTTACACTATCGCCATCTTCTTGGGTAAGTTTGGTCACGGGTATCGCTTGGAGTTCAGGGGTTAGTGTTTTGAGTGTTAGTGTTAGGGTTAGGGTTCGTTTTTGATATTAGGGAGGATTGGGATTTGAAGAGTTATGGGTCAGGTTTTAAGGAGTATGTCATTGATTAGGTTTGTTATGATTTGGTTAGTGTTTTAGGAAGTTTAAAGGTTAGGAGTACAGATTCATGGATTGGTTATATGTATAAAGTTTTACATTTTTGATTTCGGTTTAGAGTTTTAAGGTTTAGTGTTAAGGCCTTTTCACACTCCTTTTCATCAAAGTGAGATGCAAATTCACTTGGATGGAATGTTGACTGACTCATGGCAATTTTAATCACTGCTCTCCATTGCAAATCCTTCCGCATTTACTTTCCTCCCAGCAAACAAATGGAAGTGGAGACCAGTCATGCCATCTGGAGCTTTAGAAGGGATGAAATACTGAAAAATACAGCAAGGTGTTAAAGGAGCTGATGGACTTAATCAGCATCTTACGGTTGTAGTAGTCTGGCTTGTAAGAGCTTCTGATCTGGCTTTCACCATTATCTGTCCTTTTGTTACTAGCACACTTCCTGCCAGGAGGGATTTGATCACATCTGATTTCATGTTAGCATCTCCATCTCTACTCCCCCCTACAGGTCTGAACCTGGTGGCATTCCTGATCATTGTGCTGGCATATGCCAGCATGTTCTACAACATCCAGCGCACGGGCACGCAGACCACCAAGTACAGCAACCACATCAAGAAGGAGGTGACCATCGCCAAACGCTTCTTCTCAATCGTCATTACAGACTCGCTTTGCTGGATCCCTATTTTCATCCTAAAGATACTGTCCCTACTGCACGTGGAGATTCCCGGTATAGTACACCGCACACTTTGTGCACCATTCTGTTACACTCTGTTCCTATACAATGATCCCTCACTTATCGCGGTTAATGGGGACCAAGACCTCGCGCCAAAGAGGAAAATCCGCGAAGTAGGGTTTGCACAAGCCCGAGGAATTTTTGTGTAAGGGTTTGTGGGTACCAGCATGTTTAAAATATGTCAACAATACTTATATTTTACATGTTTGGGACAAAGACTATAGCAGCACACATATTTACTTAAATCTTTAATTATAAAACCTTATACAGTAATTCACATTCATCAGCATTGCCTTCTGAGAGAAGCGAAGAGACTTGTGCTGGTGGCGTAGAAGGTGACCCTCATTTGACGCTCTGATGGTGTAGCCACTGTTAGCCTCCGGCTAGCTCCTGACCAGCTACCCCGACACAGCCGATGTGTTTATAATAAGACAATGAAGTAGTATTGATGAGAAGGAGGCGAAGAGAGGCATGGTGCTGCTTTTGGACAGGCCCACACCCGCCCCCTCTCTCTCACTCTCTCTCTCCCTGCCGTGCACGTAGAAACAGTATGCCAGAGAATCAAGGGGCTGGGTGGGGCTGCGAAGATGTGCAGCCAATCAGCTCGCGGGATAAATCCACTCGATGCTGTCATTGGTCGATGTCGCAGCAGAAACCAATCATGTGCCTTGAATGACTGCCTGGTCATATCCATTACAGTCATGTACAAAACCGCAGTGTCACTCGCCTTTTTTTTTTTACCGTAATTTAATTTCCAATAGGAAGGATCTTTTTATCACCAAGCAGGCGGCTTATGGTGTTAATTGGGGGTCGGGGTGGTGGGGTGTACAGGTTGCAATTTTTTTTTTTTTTAATGGTTCCTTAATGTTATGGTTTTCAATATTCATATTAGGCTGAATCAGGGTTGTAAGAAACGGTGTTTGGGTTGTAAGAGATACAGTTTGGGTTTAATTAAGGATGATTTGGGGTTTTGAGGGTTTAGGATAGGGTTCTAAGCGTAAATGTTAGGGGGTTCAAGTGTTTTGGGTTGTGCTTTTTAAGGATTAGTGTCAGTGCTCTTTCGCAGATGTGTGTCTTCATTGTCCAAATGGGCCTGCTTTCCTTTCAGTGTGTTTTCGTGGGTTTGCGGTGTTAGCTGGAGTGCCAATGTATTACCTGGCTTACTTCCTAATGAGACCCCCTGGTGGGATATGAAGGATTAATTTGGTGGCTAAATTGGTTTTGAGCCAAGTGCTTCTGTGAAGGTACTCCCCAATGCAAGCAGCATAAAAACACATGGGGTGCCGGTTCGCTCAATATTTATTCTCCCTAATTAGGTTTTCCTGGTACCTCCTTTGTCTTGTTCCCCTGTGTAGGCACCATTACCTCGTGGGTGGTCATATTCATCCTGCCCATTAACAGTGCCCTCAACCCCATCCTTTACACACTGACCACCCGTCCCTTCAAGGAGACCCTGATGCAGGTGTGGGCCAACTATAAGCAGCGGAGGCCGGCAGTGGCCAGCCACCCCGTCCATCAGCCTTCGCTCACCTGGCAGGAAATGTGGCCCCTGCAGGACTCCACCCCGGTGGTGGGGGACCGTCGGGGCGGGGCCAACACACTCCCCGCCAAGCAAGCTGGCCTTGCGGAAAATGACCCCGTGTGAATCCGCTACAGAGTCAGATTCGGTGCGTTCAATTGCAAGTGAACTGGTTTATGACAGATGTGGGCCAAGCCTGAACAATCCTGACCATGTAGGATATTTGAAGGTCGACTTGAACACCCCATCCGCATCGGTACCTTACACGCAAAACAGCAAGTCAGGAGAACAACTCTGAAAATCACGGCTTCAGTGACCGGCGTGAAATGAGTCTTTTCATCGACTCCAATCCCAGTACAGTTATTTCATCATCTGATTTTTGTACATTTTACCACCAATCTTCCAGGCTTCACAGTGCAAGAATGAACATGTGTCAAGTTGCAGAAAGAAAAGGCGATTTCCATTCATTTCACTCTGGCCTTGGAAAACAAATGGTGTGTTAATCATGGTTATCAAATTGGCTTTCCGCAGCAATACTGAAGCCAAGGACAGCAAGCTGAAAAACTCATCCAGGTTGTCTCCGTCCACAATCAATCGTTCTCACCATTGGTGTGCTCGCTGTATTTTACCTTGGTGGATTTTGGCCAATTACTTTCCCGGGGGGGGCAAATGAAAAGCAGAAAATATTGTGGAGGGCCGGGCCAAAAGTTAGAAATGGAAATAGAAAATAAAGAAGATAGCACAATGTCTTTGTGTGCCAGTAATAATGTAACATTCTCCTCCACCATCGCACTCAGCACCAGTTCTCCTCAAGGATGTGTACTGAGCCCCCTGTTGTTCACGCTCCACACATTTGACTGCTCTCCGACTCTTATTATCAGTCCAGTTTGCGGAAAGTTTTTAACATGATAACAATCAAACCATTCTAGGAAATGTTCATTTACTCCAGCCACAAGCAATTCACTCTGAGCATGGAAATTGCCAGAATCGGACTAAGAATCGCTTCCTTGTTTTTCAAAGTCTCGTAGATTTGAGTCTTTCCGACTCCAGGGAAATACCTGTCATAACAAGTCCAAACGAAATGAATGCAATCAAACCTTAATTGTGCACCAATCTTCGACGGGCCGGATTAAAAAGACCAACGGGCCAGATCCGGCCCGCGGGCCATAGTTTGCCCACCACTGCTGTAGAGTCATGGTTGCAACACAAAAGTGAATCAAAATATGTACATAGCCACTGAAGGAAGGAAGAAGGGAAAAAACAACCCTTTGGATTCCAATCTTAGGTTTCAATAGGCAAGTACAATAAGGAGATGAATTTGTTCCATACTTGCGAAACCTCTCAACTGTAAAGGCAATTGTTTAACCCGTGGGTTATTTTGGGTCAAATTGACCCATGGATTAAGCGTCTTTTGCTGGCCTTATTTTTGTTGTTTTCCTTTTTTACAACGGTAACCGTTTACAAATTTTGTTTGCATTTTAAATTCTTAAACTTGGAACCTGACGAGCAAAAAAAGTCTCATGAAATTACATTTTCCCCCTTTTGTGCACAAGATAGTGGACTGAAGCCTCCAGAAATTTCCATTTTGACTTTGATTGATTTTTACATTCATTGATAATTGAATCAATTTCTTTGTTGTTTCACAATTCAAGCAGCTGCTCCAGTACCTCAGCTTGATGGAATGCTTGCACAGCGGCCCGGAAGGAACCCAGAAAGTGACATTTTCAAAATACTGTAATTATCTTGGCATTGTTTGAAATTAAGTCTGTCCAATAGACTCTATAATAAACGTCGAGATCAAAATGATGAATATAACTTGTAAAATAAAAAATGAAATGAAAAATGACATTTTGGTGACTTGCTATGATGGTTATGGCCTCAAACCTTCAGGGATTACATCGTGTCACTCATACAGCCAGCTCACTATGGATTATGAAATGTATGTGTTGTTGTTGTCGCATTGGAAATCAACCATACAAAACGATATCCATCACTGTGCATACTTGTTATCGCTTTCAAAATGTCTCAATATAATTTTATGATATTTTTGGTTGCATTTCCCAGCTGGTCTGGGCTTGGACAATGGACTCTTAAACATAATGTATTTTTACAACAGTCGTGACATTAGATATTCCGCTTAAAGCATACTGTGTTTGTATGAATTTCTATGAAAATCATTTTCTCTGCAGATTGTATAAATATAAACATTTGTTTCTGATGTTGTCTTGTGTATAGAGATCAGTCATTTTACTGTATATGCCGGCATGAGTGTTTTTCTGCTTGTTCTTGAATTAATGTCAATGTTTGTGGAACTGTTGGATTTACAGTATTTAATTTGTGTTATGGCTTTAATAATTGTCGTTAATATGACAAATTAAAAGTAATAACAAAAGGTGTCTTTGTTTTTAATCCAAATTAATCCATCACAGGGCTCGCGGTCACTAGCAGCTAAATATATAACAATTGTTTGTTTATTTTGTTACAGCCATGTTTCGATTATGCATTTACATGCACTTCAGTAATGCGATAATCAGAAAAACCTGGTTCAGTCAAGAGTTCGATTCCTTTCTAAATCAGCATGTATTATATTGTATTGTATAAATACAAGACGTAAAACTGTTGGTCTTAGTATAGGCTTTCCTACACTCCTACACTCCTAACAACAACAAAAAACAACCTGGTGTACCTCAAGACATGCTAGTGGCGATTGTGTGATACGAGCTCGCTAAAAGCAACCCAAAACACTGTTGTGGACCTGCGTGGGTTTTCTTCCTGGTACCCCCGGTTTTTTGATTGAACACTCTAAATTGTCCCTAGGTATGAGTGTGGGTGTGAATGGTTGTTTGTCTCTGTTTGCCTTGCAATTGGCTGGTGACCGATTCAGGGGGTCCCCCACCTACTGCCCGAAGACAACTGGGATACTAGGCTCCAGCACCCCCCCTCAACCCGGTCCCCCACCTACTGCCCGAAGACAACTGGGATACTAGGCTCCAGCACCCCCCTCAACCCTAGTGAGGATATGGCGGTTCGGAAGATGAATGGATGAATATTATATCGTGCCCTATCAGTCCTTGTCTATAAAGGTCGAGTATTTAAATTTTCATGTGCCTGTGTATAATTTCTTTAGAAAATGTTTGTACCATTGTTCAAACAAATATTAGAAAATGTTTGTACCATTGTTCAAAATGATATTTCACAGTAGAATCCCTAGATATTTTGTCTTGTATTTCTGAATGACGTAAGAGGGAGAGAGAGATGGATAAATAGATAGATGCCTTTCTTAGTATTTTATATTATTCTCTCATTTTTGTGAAACTTAATGAAACATTAATAACGACATGTTATTTTGTAAAATAAAGCAAAACTGTCATTTCTGTCTGGGGTGGGTCACCACAAAGCATTTTTGCTCTAACATTTAGACTCCACCAAATTGGCTAGCACCTGAATTTAAACTACAACACGTTCTCAAAAAAGCAAGGACTGCGTCGCCACTTTTTTAAATATTCAATAAACATTTGGGGAACTGAAGATTGTTGAAGCCTTGTAGATGGAATTCTTTCCCATTCGTGCTCGATGTACAACTTAAGTCGTTCAATAGTGCGGGGTCTCCGTTGTCATAGTTTATCTTCATAATGCGCCACACATTTTCAATGAAACATTTTTTTGGTTGCAGGCATTGTATTCAGTTTTTATTTAGGTTTGTGCAAATAAATTACTGCAATCACTTTACAGGGTCTTTAATGACTTTATCTATCTTCGCTGTACACTCACGTAGAGGCTCCCCGTCAGTGAATTTGCCTTCAGAGCTCGAGGAAAAAATAAAATAAAACCATCACATCATGTCGCTGTTGAATAACGTTCGCAGATTTGCGCTTGCGCAGTAAATTCGACTTGTGGCGCGCGCCCCCCCCCCCCCTCCCTTCCCCAACGTAGTAGTGATGTGTCGTTCGCGAACGATCCGGCTCCCAGAGCCGGCTCTTTGAAGTGAACGATGGGAGCCGGCTCCCACCTCATTGGGAGCCGGCTCCTCAATGGGAGCCGGAACGGGAGGGTTATAGTGATGTGTCGTTCGTGAACGAGCCGGCTCTTAGAGCCGCCTTTTTTGTTTCTCCAGTTGTTTCCCCCCCCCCTTCGGTTAAAGCCGCACGTGATTGGTCAAGATCTGTGGTAGACGGGGGAGGGGGGGGGGTTCACACACACACACGCGCGCACACACACACACACGCACACGCACACACACGCGCACACACACGCACACGCTACAGTTTAGAGAGGGGGGAGGGGTTAGAGGAGAAGAAACAGCAGCGCGCGAACGAGAGAGACGAGGAGACGACAGAGCTCGTTAGCAAAAAAAAGAACACGGTGGAAAGCGAAAAGGTGAGAAATGGATAGAAAACGCAGTGAAATTTGGACTCATTTCAATGTTATTGATAGTTCAAAGGCAGCGTGTAGACTCTCAAAGTTAAAATATCCCATAAATCAGGCTCCACAAATAACCTGCACAGGCACATAAGAAAAGTCCACCCATCAGTACAATTGCGAGAGAAAAGACAAGCAAGGGAACCAGATGTTAATGAAGGTGCTAGTGTGTCTGCAACTGTTGCTGCTGCTCCAATGTCACAACAACTGCCTAGAAGTACAACCCAGAGCTCTATCCTGTGCAAGGGTCTTCAGAAAGTGACAGCTGAGCATCAGACCAGCGTAACCACAGGGAAAGTGAAAGAGTTAGTGGATGCTCTCTGTGCATCCATGGACAGAAAATTCCACAGAATGGAATGGAACACTGTTCTGTCAGAAACCACCATTCTTGACCCAAGATTCAAGAAGCTGGCCTTCACTGACAATAGAGCGGCTGATGAAGCTCTTCAAAGAATAACTGCAGCAGCAGCAAGAGCCAGCCAGACAACTGCACTGCCAGGAGGCGAAGAGGGAGAAGAGGGAGCAGAGCAACAACAAGAAGAGCCACAAGCATCTGCTGTTTGGAGGTTCTTTGAAGAACGAGTAACTGGAAGCACTACAAGACGGAATCCTTCATCAGATGCAATTCTGGAAGTGAGATCCTATCTTGAGGAGCCCCTTTTCCCGAGAAGTGCAGACCCTTTGAGCTCGTGGGAGGCCAAGGATTCACTGTACCCACGTCTTACACATGTGATGACACGGAGGCTGTGTGTTGTCGCAACATCTGTGCCCTCAGAAAGAATCTTTTCCAAAACAGGGCAAATGTTAACAGAAAGGAGAAACAGGATCAACCCCTCAAAGCTGAGGCACTTGGTTTTTCTTAATGCCAATCTTCACTAAAGACATTAAAAACTTTTACCTGGATGCTGCTTTTTTCTTTTTGTTTTACAAATTTTAAGTTATAATTTGTTGTGTTGTATTCAATGCTTACTTGTTTTACTGTAAACAGTTAAAAGCTTATAAATATAAATATTCAGAGATTGGAACTTTTTGTTGACCTTGTTTTGAGGTGGGTCTTTGTACTTTGTTTTTATTTTTGTAGCACTCCATGTTGTACTCCATGTTGAGTATAAATAAATATTTGATATACTCTCTATTTTTTGCATTAGTAATTCATTTTACACATAATATTACGTTATTTTTGGTAGTAAATTAATTTAAGCAACAAAAAAACTGAGGAGCCATTGGGAGCCATTTGGGAGCCGAAAGAGCCGGCTCTTTTTAGGGAGCCGATCCAAAAGAGCCGGCTCTCCAAAAGGAGCCGGAATTCCCATCACTACAACGTAGTGTTATGAAGCTACGGTTTCCTAAGGTTGCAGCGTGTCTATGGTACCCGTTACATAACCTCATCGACGGTCACCACCAGACAAAAGATTGCTTAAGGCTTTTCGTGTGCACGAAGAGGAGACATTAGCAGTAACTAACCAGCTGTGGCGAGATGTTCCCAGCTACCAGATACTCCTGTCATGGTACGTCTGGCTAGCAGCAAGTTTGCCTTAATTCGTTGCTCATTCGTCGAGAAGTGAGTTTAGACCATGATTCGGGCGCCTAAACCGCCCTCTTACACTTTAATAATATCTATTTGGAGTTGTGTCCTTGGGTGTCAAACTCACAGAAATGCTTTTGTCCGTGTTAGCATTAGCGTCCATTTTAGCAGCAAGCTAAAATCAAATATAGGGCAAAGTTCATATGGGAATATCGGTCACTGTTCTACGACTTTGCTAACATATATTCACACGCATTTTTTTGAAATATGCATTTGTCGTCAATAACATAATTTGTTTGTAGTTTTCTGAATAGTGGTTTAATAAAAAGTTGTTTTTTTGCAATGTGTCACCTGCTCAGTTATTGAATGCATTGCTTGAGATTGTGGGCTGTTATGTAAAGACAGAAGTAAGTTACATATGTACAAGTCTTAAGTCATGAGCTTTTCTTTTCTAGTAAGTCGCAAGTTAAAATCAAGTGAAGCGCAGTCTCCCTCTAAGTTTAAAGCAAGCCCTATATCTAATACAATCCTCTTCACTCACAGCAAATGTTCTTACATTGACCACATTGCACTCAGTGTCTGTATTTTCTCTACTAACACATTCCCAAACCAGTCTTTATAGTTTTGTCTATTTAGTTGAATGCACAACCAACATGAGGGTCTGTTAATATTTAACCCGTGAGAAGTTAACTTAGGTTTTTTGTGGGTTTATTTAGTGACGGGATGATGTAGATGCATCGGAAACAAACCATGCAATTGTCTTTTTCCCAATTTGACCAAAATTATAATCAAAATGTAAGAATATCAGGGCAACCTCTGTGACACTTCATGAGGTGGCCCCTAAAAAAAAAATTCTTTAAAAATAAATTCAATGGCTTTTCATGTCTTCAATAATTGGGTTTTGGGGGAGTGAGTTTGGTTTAAGGTGCCATTGCTGTGAATGCTCATTCTCAGGTGGATGGCCGTGCTCCCCACCCTCTGCCTGCCCCTGAAATAAGGGGTGTTTCACACTGCAACATTTGCTCCGGTGCTGTGCCGGGGCTACTCCAGTAGAGCGTTCACACGTGCAAAGTTACACCGGTGTAGCCCCTGAAAACGGCTTACTCCGGAGCAAATTTGACCCACCCCAGGGTTTAAAAATTTGCTCCAGAGCTAATGCTCGTTTGCGAGGGGAGTAGCCTCGCTACGCATGAGAAGAGTTGATTACATACGGGGAGAATGCGTTGCTTTCGTACTCAGTTGTACTTCCATCAACAGGTTGTCTAATAATGATACAAGACATGATGGCGTTTGACTGGTGCTTTCGTAGATTATAGAATGGCAACTGGCAATAACAGTAGCAAGTGGCACCTTGCCTCTTGGGTTATACCATCTCAACTAGAATGGGAGGTGGGGGGGATACGTTTACGTTTTCGGGGGGCGGTCATTGAACGTCTCTCGAGCAGAAGGCACAGAGACCGAGAAGGAGACGGACGTGCCTGTACAGTAGTTGCTTGAGTTGTGTATGTTTTCAAAAGAACCGATACGACAGCTCTTTGTTTTCTATCGTTTTGCTCCGCTGCAGAAACTGCTGTGTGAACCCAAGTGATGCTGCACCGGTTCTAACTCGCTCAGCGGCTTTGTACGTGTGAACGCTCCACAAAATTACCGGAGCAAATGTGTTAACACCACTACAGTATTTGATCGCACAATGGTGTATCAGTGAAGAACTGTTGTGTTAATATTGGTTGTTGTCTTTGGATGAACCTCACGACACCTAAAATGGGTGCAGGTCATAAAATGGCTACCCCTGGTACAACTGACAAGCAGCTCGATGTGCTCTTAAATGTTGTCCTCCTCCTGCAGCCTCTAGGTGCATCAGGGCCTTGAAGACGGTGCAAATTGACCACACGTCACCTCAACTGTACACTACGTTAGGCAGACGGAGCTGTTCTTCGCCGTCCACGCCTCGCATCACAACCCACTACACTATACATCCCCGGGAAAAAGATCCAAGATGGGAAGGTCAGTTACCGTGTTTGGATCCTTTGAGAGTCGCTGTGAATGCAGGTGTTCAGTAAATTGACACTTTTGGTCAAAGTAGATAAATAAACTGTTTTTCATATTAATTCATGGTTCATATTCCTAGTTTAGCATAGGGCTAACCTGTCAGACCAAAACATTTCTGTACAGTTGACCCCATTAACTGAGTTCCAGCATCTGTGGATTCGTACATATTTAACAATTGTTTTTTTCAATATTTTTCAATGTCTTGAATTTTCAATTGTTTTTTTTTACCTCAATTTGCCCCCTGCTTTAAATCGAAAACATATGTCTCATATTTATCAGTATTTTTTAAAGAATTAAAAAAAAAGATAAATAAATGGACGTTAATTATACACACACACACGTTTGTTATTCGCGGATTGGCTCGGTCCTTACCTGCGAATAGTTGGGTGTACAATTTACCTGCATAATAAATCTGATATGTATTGTAATCCATCTATCCATTCTCTTATCCGCTTATCCTCACATGGGTCGCGCGGCGTGCTGGAGCCTTTCCCAACTATCTTCGGGCAGTACACCCTGAACTGGTTGTCAGCCAATTGCAGGGCACACAAAGACAAACAACCATCTGTGCTCAAACTCACGCCTAGGAACAATTTCAAATGTTCCATTAACCTGCCACACATGTTTTTTTGGAATGTGGGAGGAAAGCGGAGTACTCAGAGAAAACCAACGCAGGCACAGGGAGAACATGCAAACTCCACACAGGAAGGCAGGAGCTGGAATCGAACCCTGCACCTCTGCACTGTGCGGCCGACGTGTTAACCAGTCGATCACTAGGCTTCCCTGATATGTATTGTAATGCAGATTAATCTATTACAGTGGTACATCTACTTAATTTCTTAAGTAGAACATTTTGTAAGTAGAGACACGTTTTCTATGAAAATGCCCTAATCCCTTCCAAGCCACTCCCCAATTCAGACATAAATATTTTCTAAAACATTAAATGCAACAAAATATGTAAAAGAAAATACATGTTACAATTAGATGATTGCACAATAAATGAGAGTTGTGCATAATGTAAAAAACAGACTAAAGAATAAAAATTATGGTTATTTAACTTTTAACTGCATCCTTGTCAAAAGTGTTTTTTTTGTTCTCTCATTTTCTCAAGAGCTGATCCAAGGACGTTTGCTTTTGTCGACTTTTAACAGTCCTTCAAAAATGTCCAAGGCAAACATTAGCATAATGGGCGATCGCCCGACTGGTGAAAATTTTTTCTGGGTGATTAACATTTACGTAAAATTATCGGAACGCCTCATGACCCGCGGAGCAAATGACGAGGACGCTGCATAGACACACATCTATCTATTTATGTATTTACGCACATACGCTAGGGGTCCCTCTTAGCCAGTGCAATGCCAGGAAGATGTTCTGTAATAGCAAATAGCAGAGCAGCTCTCAGTATGTTGCGTTCAGGAACCTCGGAGCTGCGATGAACAGACCATACTGTATTTTTAACTTTCGTATCTTGAAATTTAACAATAATAACAAGAGTCAATGTTTACCTGTTGAGGCGTTTCATAACTTTCATATGAGGAGATGTTCGTAAGTAGAAGTACCACTGTACTTGTATTTGTTAAGAAATACTTTCCTTGGGATGACCTTGAAAAAAAATAATCCCATACTTAAATCGCAGGATTTAAAAAAACATTCGGCCCAAATTTCCATTCACTCCAATGTGGAAAGATAATTTGTAATTTGAGTGTTTTGAGTCACGACTGCGGTCACGGAATGAATTGAACTTGTATTTCAAGTCACCACTGTACTTAGCATTGTGGGGTGGAAATTTATGCTAACTCAACACGGCTTAAATGTTTTTGGCGGGGAGACAATTTCATCTGAAATTGTAGCTTTCACTTCAGGAGTGATTGTTGAAAGGTTTCCAGGAATCCACCAACAATGAAAGGTTCTTTGGTCCATCCCCTTGTCAGTCTACCTTCCATGTCATTAGAATATTTAACACAAGCCTGTGGCCAGGCTGATGTAATGAGCTGTCAGTCATTCAGCATATGGACTGTGAGGGTTAAAGAACTGCCGGTGATGCACGGGTCATCCCTAGGCGTGGAAATGGAAAGGTTCGCGGATGAGGCGGACGTGGTGATCGTGGGCGGCGGTCCCGCCGGTCTGTCGGCCGCCATTCGCCTCAAGCAGCTGGCTAACGAGCAGGAGAAGGAGCTGCGCGTGTGCCTGGTGGAGAAGGCGTCTCAGATGGGGGCGCACACGCTGTCGGGGGCCTGCCTGGAGCCCAGCGCACTCTATGAACTCTTCTCCGACTGGAAGGAACGGGGGGTGAGCATCTAACGCCGACTTCACTCTTTCATGCAACTTTTATTGTGAAGCTGTGTTACAGGTTTTTCTAGGTTTGATTCAAAACGCATTTGGGATTCTGCTTGAGCAGAACATTTCACTGAAAGCCCTACACCCTGGCCTGTAACCCGACTTTCAAACGTTGAGCTGAGTTTGTCACCCTGGTTGGATATCCTTTGCTTGAAAGCCTACTTTCAAACCGCAGCCCTTTATTGAAACCGTAGTTTTGAACACCTAGTTTAAAACCTTACTTTGAAAACCCAACCCCATCTTGAAACCCTAACTGTAGTTTGACGCACTGGCTAGAAACCTTACTATGGACCCTTTCCTGTCCCTGGCTTGAAACCCTACTTTGGAACCCTAACTCGTATATGACACCCTGTTTTGAAACCCCACCCTGGTTTGAAGTCCGACTTTGATACCGGGGCCCTGGTTAGAAAGGCCAATTTGAATTCCTAACCCTTGTTTGACACACTTGCTTGAAACCCTAATTCGGTTTGAAACATCACTTCAAAACCCTAATTTGATTCCACGAGCTTGGATAGAAACCATACTTTGCTACTCGAACCCTTGATTAGAACACTGGCTTGAAACCACACTTTGACCACCGCTTGACACCCTTGCTTGTAACCCTAATTTCAAACTCTAACCCAAGTTTGACAGAATGGCGATAGGGAATACATGGACTAAGTAGGTAATCCTGTTGTGTGCAATTTACAGCACTTGCAAACAATAATGCCAGGCTAATAACTAACTCTCACTCTAGTTTGCCACCCTAAAGAAAACAAAAAAGCCCTAACCCGGGCTTGGAAAACCTACTTTGAAACCCTACCCCTTGTTCGAAACATGAATTTGCTTGAAACCATACTTTTAAACGCCTACTTTTTCAACCCTAATTCCATAAACATACCAAGACCGCTGAGTGTGCCTCAACTGTGATGGAAAAAAAGTCATCATAAAAATCATAATTTATTATTTTTCTCTAATATTTAACACTGGATGTCTTACCAGTGCGTGGTAAAATATGCTCTCCGCCTTTGTATGGCGGTGGCCTTCCTTGAGTTGAACCCGGCAAAAGAATGAGCTCTGACTCCATCGAGTGTTTCAATCGTCGTCTATTGACCTGGAGCTGAGCCTGTTCCTGCATATGACCATCATTTTAAGATAAATGTCAGCGTGTCCCTTCTCTGTCTCTTGCGTCAGGCTCCTCTCAACACACCAGTCACTGAGGATATCTTCAGCATTTTGACAGAGAAGCACAGGATCCCCGTTCCCATGTTGCCAGGTACGGTTCCTGAGAAAATGTCGTGAATGAATTGTGCAGATTTTTTTATTTTTGTTTTTAAGTCACGGTGTAATTGGATTGGTGTGTATGTGAGACAGGTCTGCCAATGAGGAACCACGGCAACTACATAATTCGTTTGGGCAACTTTGTCCGCTGGCTGGCCGAGCAGGCTGAGGAACTTGGAGTGGAGTTATATCCTGGTTACGCCGCCTCTGAGGTCACAATGATACCGCTTTTATCATTTTAAACTAGTCCTACTTAGTAACCCTAACTCAGACTTGAGACCCTACTTTGAAACTGTCTGGCATCCTACTTCCAAGCTATAACCCTTTTATGAAACTACGAAAACTGCATTTGAAATCCTCATTTAAAACAAGATTGATCATTTGAAACGCTAATTCTAGTTTTCAAACCTTAACCATAAGAACTCCTTTGAAACCGTAACACTGCAACCCTATCCATTGTGTGAAATCAACATTCAGGCTTGAACTTATTGTTGTTTGTAACCCTTTTTTGAAACTCAGCCTTGAAATCTCACAATGAACCTTAATCCCATTTTGAAACCTGAATTTAAAAACCCTTGTTCACTCTCAAAGTCCGTATTTGAAACATAATCCCAAAACCCAAACCCGGCCTTGAAACCCCAAATTACAAACCTGAACCACATTTTGAATCTCAAACTTAAAACCTGAGTCCTGCCGTGAAATCCTCATTCAGTTCTAAAGGCCTTATTTGAAACCCCAACCCAGCCTTTAAACCCTGAACTTCGCTCAAAAAGTCCTTTCAAACCCCAACCTTTCTTTGAAACCCTTTCTTTAAAAATAATACACACCGTCTTTCATTCATCAATTACAGGTTTTTGAATACTGGTGTTTAACATGTAGTTCTGTCTGAAAGTTTTTCATACAGATTATTATTTTTTTAACTTTGTCTCTTGTGCCGGAAAGGTTTTGTTCCACGAAGACGGAAGCGTCAAAGGAATCGCCACCAATGACGTCGGCATCGCCAAAGATGGCTCACCAAAGGTGCCGTCGAAGCACGCGCCAAATCCTATTACCCATGTGTGTGGACTTGTGGTCAGTAGCATGTGTGTTCAGGACGTCTTTGAGCGGGGGATGGAGCTCCACGCCAAGGTGACGTTGTTCGGAGAGGGATGTCACGGCCATCTCGCCAAGCAGCTCTACAAACGCTTCAACCTGCGTGAGAACTGCGAGCCTCAGACATATGCCATCGGCCTCAAGGAGGTAACCGACACATGAGAAACTGAAATTTCACAAACTTGTGACAGCGAAGATCATAATTGATCTCATTCAACATTTTCAAGGCATGTCTGCTGTATGATTTGTTGCAATGTCGTCTTTTTTCACACCAGTGCCTTACATGCGTGTTGCCTTCAATAAAGTCATCCTGTGCGTGATGATGGCTATTTTTGTGTATGTGTTGATTTTAGGTGTGGACCATTGAAGAGAAGAAGTGGCGTCCTGGCCGAGTGGAGCATTCGGTGGGATGGCCTCTCAACAGGAATACCTATGGAGGTTCCTTCCTGTATCACCTCAACGAAGGAGAGCCCATGGTGGCTCTGGGCTTTGTGGTGAGTTGCAGTTTATGTGAACCAGTGTTTTGCGACCTTTGCCGACCCAAGGCACATATTTGACATGAGAAAAATCTTGCAGTGACACCACCGCACAATACGGTGCTGTGTAAAAGTATTTGCCCCCTTTCTTCATTTCTATTTTCTTTGCATAATGACCACACAAAGGTTTCAGTTCATCAAACCAATTTTAATATCACACAGTGACAACCCCAGGAAATATAAAATGTAGTTTCTAAATGAGAATTTCATCGACCAAGGGTGAGAAAAGTGTTTTTCTTTTTTTCTCTTTCTCAGTGTAAATGGTAATGATGGTTGTGTACAGGTGGGCCTGGACTACTCGAACCCTTACTTGAACCCCTTCCGGGAGTTCCAGCGGTGGAAGCATCACCCCTTCGTCGCCCCCACACTGGAGGGTGGCCACAGGATCGCGTACGGAGCCCGTGCCCTGAACGAGGGCGGCTTCCAGGTAAGCCTCGAGCTATGAAAGAAACTCATTGTCCGATAAGACTGGGCATGCTCTTTTTCATGGTCAAATGTCACAATGACCATCCAATGTTGACGCCAAGCTCCACCCAACGACATTGGGGCATTAGCATAAAACAAAACTTGTCAATTAAGCATCATCCATCCAAGCTGCTTTCAGTCATGGCTCATTTGAGCAAATTGCCCAGGTAAAAGCTGCTTAGAAAACAAGCCCTTCAGTTTGCCCAAAATGGCCACTTCCCCTCAAATGGTGGACTTCCTGTTCAATTGCAGCCATTAATCATTGATACTTTTGTGCGTTATCATTTACAACATAAGTTTGTGTCAGTTGTGAAAACTTGTCTAGGGGGTTACTTTTTTGCCCCCCACTTTTCAGATGTAAGCACACACACACACACCGACACACAAATGTATGTGTACACGCACAAACAAACGTATGTGTACTCTATTTTTATTCTAATATTACATAAGTATGAGCACACACTTATTTGGCACTTCATATTGTCGGTGTAGAAAGAAAAAAAATGGAAAGAAATTGCGAAATTTATGATCAGCATTCACTTTCACTTACACCAATTTCTTGGATAATAGCAATTATTTTTCTTGCGCCGTCTTTCATTTTGATCGTTTTTACCCTCTCTTCCAGCATCAGAGCTCTCCTTGTCTTAGCTGCTTGACATCCAAAGGTCCGTTTTGTAGCCATTTTAGCAATGCAACGTTCATGCTGCGTCTGAATCTAACACTAACAAATACTTCCTGGACCTGGTGGCTTTTCTTTCCACCATCTCACTGTCTCCAACTCGACCTCCCCTCGATCGCCACCAAGGACAGCGTTGCTCAGCTGATGTCATGCAATGAATTTATAAGCCAGCCACGGGGTGCTTTGTAGTCCTCGATGGCCATAGTTAGCTCTCGAAGGTTAAAAACCTTACGCTAACTGGAACGCTTCTCTCATTAGCGCGCCAGTTAGAGTAAGGTTTTTAGCCTTCAAGAGCTAACTATGGCCATCGAGGACTACGAAATGTCCCGTGGCTGTTTTTAGCATGATAACAAGTAAAGCATTCGAGGAAGCGTTTTTAGCATTAACAGCCAATCGGATGCTACGGATCTAGCTTCAGTATCTACACACATAGACGGCGAGGTCTCTCTTGGCCAATCGGAGGCCAGAATGATGCTCGGTCAGCCAATGGCAGAGCAGCTATGAGTATGTCGAGTCCAGGAAACTCACATCTGTGACCGAAATAAACATTGTTCACTATGTAAACCAGCGTGGTGGTTGCTGCTGCCGTTTCCGAACAAAGCAGTAGAGGTGCTGTTGGATTAGACTTCGTTGTAGTGAATGTCTTCGGGAGGCTGGAGCAGAGAAAATGATTTCGTATAACGCAACAGGGGTTTTTTTCGTGCTATGTGGGGCAGGAGAATGGGAATTGTGTTAATGGATGAATATTTTTTTCACATAAGGGGGTGTTTTCGCCCATGCAGGTTTCGTTCTAGAGGAGTTTCACTGTAGCAAGAAAATGTTGAACATGTTACAAATTCCCTTGCAACAAGAAAAGTAATGGTCAACTGCACCTTGGGAAATGACAAAAATGAAATTAAAATGGCCACTTCTACCCTCCTGAAAATTTGTGTCTCTTCTTTTCCGGCTCAGTCTGTCCCTAAACTGACGTTCCCGGGTGGCCTTCTGATTGGCTGCAGCCCCGGCTTCATGAACGTGCCAAAGATCAAAGGTACACACACGGCCATGAAGAGCGGCATGCTGGCAGCGGAGGCTATTTTCCCACGAGTGGTCGCGGCGGCTGAGGGTGGCGAAGCGGAGACGGCGGGTATGAAATACTCTACAATAGCGGTGCACAGACCACTGAACAATCTACATTGGACATACAGGCCTTTTAATATTGTTTCACAGAGAATTTAAATCTTGTTTTAAGACACAGTAGTTCCATTAGAGGGGTGCACACCATGCAATGTGATGTAAATACGGGGTGTTAGAGGTGCAAGGACCATGAGATGTAAATATTATATTGTAAATTTCCCCAGTGTGGGACGAATAAAGGATATCTTATCTTATCTTAAATGCATGGACTGTTGAAAGGGTTGAAATTTGGTCCAATAGGTCTGCACATTCCTGAGTACGCTGAGGCCCTGAAGGCGTCCTGGGTGTGGAAGGAGCTCCGCGCCGTTCGGAACATCCGACCATCCTTCCACAACTACTTTGGTCTGTACGGCGGCATGATCTACACTGGGATCTTCTACTGGATCCTAAGGGGCAAAGAGCCATGGACGCTCAAACACTGCGGTGAGTCGCTGTTTGCAGAAATATCGTCCGAGCTCGTCTCATCTGGTTTTGGTATGCGTCAGGTCGCGATGCCGATCAGCTAAAGCCGGCCAAGGACTGCACACCCATCGAGTATCCCAAACCCGACGGAAAGATCAGCTTTGACCTGCTGTCTTCCGTGGCGCTCAGTGGCACCAACCATGAAGGAGACCAGCCCGCACACCTTACCCTCATAGATGACAGTGTGCCCATCAACAAGAACCTCGCCATCTACGACGGGCCCGAACAGCGCTTCTGCCCGGCGGGTGAATATGCTGTGTACAAACTCTTGTGGAAATGTGGTCTAAATATGGTATATTAGGAATGTATGGACCATTAAATATGCCGCAAATGTGGTACCACCGGGCAGCAGACCAGTACTGTAGTCTCAATTCACAGAGGTGTGCAGACCGTTAAATGTTTTGTGAATGTGCTACATTAAATGTTGTCTCACTATGCATTCAAGGTCCACAAACCATAAAATACTAATGTGGTACATTTGAATGGAGACCATGAAATGCGATGTAAATGTGGGACATTAAGCGGTGGACCTTTAAAGGTGACCTAGTTATATTAAAGTAGAGGTGCACACTGCACAGACTATTAAATGTGATCTAGAAAGCTACATATGACAACAAATGTGATGTTAAGTAAAGGTACATTAGGTGCATAGACCATAAAATGTGGAAATGCGGTACATTAGTGGTGAATGCCATTAAATGTTATACATACATCAAATTGGAGGCGCAGGGACCATTATTAACTCTGTAAATAGGGTACATTAAAGCAGCTTATTCTACGCAATGTAAATACACGAAGTGCACAGAACATGAAATGTGATATAAATACAGTGTATTGGAGCTACACAGACCATTAAACATGTAAAGGTGGTACATACAAGGTGCACGGAGTTTAAATGATAGCTGCATGTACCATGAAATGTGGTCCAAATAGGATAACAATTAGATTGAATGTCATAATTATATTGTCTTAATCCCAAACTTCGCATCCCGCCCATCTTTTCTTAGGCGTGTACGAGTATGTTCCCGTGGAAACGGGCGACGGCATGCGGCTGCAGATCAACGCTCAGAACTGCGTACACTGCAAGACGTGCGACATCAAGGACCCTAGCCAGAACATCAACTGGGTGGTCCCGGAAGGAGGAGGTGGACCGGCCTACAATGGAATGTAAATAAAGCACCCTGGCCACCATTTGAGGAACATTCGGTAAACTTGAATGACTGAATGAGTATTCAGGGCCTCTTGCCAGTAAGTATGTGCCTACCGTTGCTGTTATACAGTCAAAAGTGTGAATATGGTTTATCCATATATTTTTAAAAAGTGTTCAGACTTTTGACTGGTAGTGGTATAAGGACTGTAATAACTAGGAACACAAATCATGTTTTAAGAGCCTGGATTTTATTAATTTATCATGTGACACTACCGCGACAGAACAAAGTGTGGTTTGAACATGTCATTTGCATAAAGTGGCCTTCAAGTATATTAAATGTAGACTTCCAGCAAGCGTTTTTGATAAGTTAACATTTATTCCAGGTACATGTTGTACTGTACATATTGTCACATCAGTGAATAAACTACTTGACTCTTCTGCACTTGCTGAGGGTCTTGCGATGTATTCCAAGCACACTGCTACAAAACAGTGACGGCATTCAGTGTTGAAAAACAATTTCTGGATGAGGTATGTGACCTGACGAGGCGTGTCGACCACTCAGGCAAACATTTTGGCATAGATTTTCTTCTCTCTCTCCTTCTCCTGCTGGACTTGGAGCAGCACACGCTTCATCTCATTGCTGATGGCTGCCGGAAAATGGAAACAAAACGTTTGGTTCTTGATGGTTGCAGTCACGCTCTGCAGTCTGCGCTTTGCTGTTGCCGGGCATTAAATTTTAATCACCTACAGTACAGGTGTGCAGACCGTGAAATGACTAGTGCTGCCGGAATTGTTAAATATGCTACACTAGAGGCGCATATACCATCAAATGTCTATATACGTACGGTATGTTACGCATAGACCATTCAATGCTGTGTAAATGTGTTAAACTAGAGGGGGCCAGGTCATTGAATTGGGTCAAATAGAAGCAAACCTAATTATTACTACCACCACTGGTGCGTTCAGTATGGTGTGTGGATTTTGCAGTTTGTCAACAAGAATGGGACACGCTCACCTTTGTCCTCCGGAGCTATTCCCTGAGCTGTCTTCAGATCAGACTGCAAAGAAAATTGAGGACTTAACATAGCACGTGGCATTTGTTCCCCCCTGCTTTTGATGCTTTAAGTATACAATATGTTACCACGGCTTGGCTATACTCCTTGAGGGCCAGCCAGGCCTGAGCCCTCCGGAAAAGAGCCTTGGTGTTGCCTTTGTCCAGCTCCAGAGCCTACCAATACAAAACGCCACACAAGTGAGCACAATCGATGTGTAATAGCGCCATCTAGTGGGCAAGTCTGCCCACACCGGACCTCGTTGCAGCTGTCCACGGCCTCCTGCCACATCTGCAGTTTTAGGTTGCAGGCTGCCGTGTTGAGGTAGCAGCTGAGCACGGCAGGCAGCAGCTTCTTTTGCGCTGGAGACTCGTCGCCCTCGTCCTCCAAAACCTCCCCGCACATTTCCAAATACCTGCGGAAACAGGCATGTCCTTTATGCAACGTTGTCTTCTATAATGAGAATATAACGGGTGCTTAATAGGGAGACTTGAACCTGAGAGCTTTGCTGTATTTATTGACAGCAGCATTCCAGTCTTGACTCTTAAAAAGGTTGTTTCCAATCTTCTTAATGTCCTCGGCCACCGCCACAACTTTGTCCACCTGGGGGGAGTTGAAACCCATTTTCATCTGTTCTGTGCTACGATACTTAACACATTAAAGTCTCTTTGTAATGAGAAATCTATTTGGGCACTTTTCATAGAAATGTGATGTTAAAAAAAGTCATATCAATGTTAAATGAAATGTACACATTTTAGCAGTCAACTCGTGCTATTAAAACTTAATCAAAAATATACACGCTTAAAATATTAAGTCGGCAATCTGCACCCTTTCTTTGATGTGTAATAGTTGGCAGAAAAGTGATTGAAAAAACATTACAGAATTTAAACGATGCTTATATTGTGTAAACATTTGCAATATAAGTAGATTAAATTTTGAATTTGTCTTTTTAAGTTATACGATGCTCATTTAAAATCTAATTTCCACAAGAAAACATTAACGTAATTTACTAGTTTTTCATTTTTTTAATGCACGAATCCTCATTCAAAATGGATTTTTTACAATATTGAAGTTATGTTAACAAATTCAGTATTTGTTTTCTGCTCATATCCTCTTAAAAATGTTTTTTGCATATTAGAGAATGTATGTCATTGAATACATTAATATGTAGGGGGAAATATTTTACAAGAGCAATCTGACAGCAACTGAAAACAAGGGTTCCTGTGTTTTTGTCAAAAATGCGTTAAAGGCACCAGTTGTGGTATTTTCCCTCAAAGGTTAAAAATAAAGTAAAACAATAACAAAAAGCGTACATCTTTGAAGTCAACATCCGAGTCTTCAGGGAAGTCATGGTGGGCATCGCCGGTGCTGTCACAGGGGGCAGCGCCCCAGCTGTCAGCGTCCTTGTGCTCACCACAGTCGGCAATCACGCAAGGCTGAAAAGGAAAACCGTTCACAGGCTGCATGACAGACGGTTTGCGTCAGTTGCTGTGGCGCGGCGCTATTCTTCATTTACCTTGACAGGAGCGTCGTCATTGGTGCCGATGGCCTCCAGCATTTTGACCACCCCCATTCCCTTGAGCACCTGCCCAAAGACCACGTGTTTGCCATCCAGGTGTGGCGTGGGCACCGTGGTGATGAAAAACTGCGAGCCGTTGGTGTTGGGCCCCGCATTGGCCATGCTCAATAGGCCCACTTGGTCGTGCTGACAATATGCACAGAACGCTGCATTATAACGGGGGTTTTATTCTATATATATAATCAACTGAATTCTTGCCCCATTTAGCACATATTTATGGATCTTAGGTGTAGCCAAGACCATTCATAACTTCTAACAACCCAGGCTCCACCTGGACACATAGAGCTTACATACACCAATATAATTGTGATTATATTAAAAAATTTACTATGGTATACATTTTGCATTCTTTTTGGAAATCGAAAAAAACTATTGTATAATTTTTTTTGAAGTTGTGTATATTTTTTAAATGTTTTTAAAAATATTGCTTGTGCTGTTCGAAAATATGAACCAAATCAATATTTTTTTAAAATACACATACTTTAAATCGTTTATCAAAATATGATTAGTAATATTTGTGCACCGTGGCCAGAACGATAAACATTTATAAAAATGAGAATTATTTATATTGAACAATATTGAGCATCTGATTCGGATGCCTCCTGAACGCCTCCCTGGTGAGGTGTTCCGGGCATGTCCCACCGGGAGGAGACCCAGAGAAAGACCCAGGACACGCTGGAGAGACTATGTCACCCTGCTGGCCTGGGAACGCCTCGGGATCCCCCGGGGAGAGCTGGAAGAAGTAGCTAGGGAGAGGGAAGTCTGGGCTTCCCTGCTAAAACTGCTGCCCCCGCGACCTGGCCCCGGATAAGCAGTAGAAGATGGATGGATGGATGGATGGAATATTGAATTATTATATACAGAAAAAAGTGCTCCAAAAATACAAAAGCAAATATGTTTATTTGCTTGCTGTGCGCACTGCACTGTGCTAAATCAAATGACACTATAATATGAAATGAAAGCACAATTTTAAAAAATAATTGGATAACATTTTATTTAAAACTGATTACTTTAAATAATATGGGGGAAAAAAGAAAACATTTGTGCACTATTTCAGAAGTAAGTCATATCATTAGTATTATAATCAAGAAAAACATCAACAAATGCTGTTAATACATATTTCGTTGTTGGAAAACTGCCATGTGCTTTTCCTTTACCTTGTAGTGAAAGTTTTCATCCTCAAACTTCTCCCCGTAAATGCTCTCGCCACCGGTGCCATTCTGGTTAGAGAAGTCTCCACCCTGGATCATGAACTTCTTAATAACTGTCGAGGAAAGTCAACGCATGGTCCAAATTTTTTTAAACGCAGTCATCAATGACATCGCAGTGAATAGGATCATGCCACATACTTCTGTGGAAAGGGCATCCTTTGAAGTGCAGAGGTTTCCCTGTGGATTTCCCCAGGCCTTTCTCCCCCGTGCAGAGTGCACGGAAGTTCTCTGCCGTCTTGGGTGTGATGTCAACGAACAGCTCCAGAACAATTCGGCCGGCTAAGGAAAAGAAGAAATAAATGACAAATCAGAGAATCAAGTACAAGAGCTGCATCGCCCCATTAATTCAGATTCAGAAAACTCGTATTTATTCCCGTGGGGCAATTAAGAGTTCACAGCCAATGACAACTATATATCTAACAACATTTTTATTCATGCAACTGTTGTTAGTACTGGTCAACACTGCGCGAGCAATCGGCTAGTGTCAAATCATAACTGAGCTTCATTATTAAATTGTGGTAAAGGGCCGTAAAATGAAATGCAACTCTTGTAGTGGGAGGGCCATCCGATCGTGTAATGCTGTAGTCGTTAATTGCTAATTTGTGAAAACAATAGATGCATACATTAACGTTAACAGCGTCATTTATTATTATTTATTGTTGCTCTTTATTGTTATAAAGAGCAACAATTACAATCGTGCATTGCTTGCCAAAGTTATCAAACGCACATGGCATGTGCACGAAATACTCGAAATTTAATATTTAGTTTTATAAAGCTGTATTCAAACATTCAAAATACATTAAATGAATATAATACAACTACAGTACTAGTGTGTGTTGGTTGCCACATTAACACTTATTTTAACACTCAAGCTTATTTGATTAGTACGGGCGATGCTAAGCTAACGAGACTACCAGCAACTGCAACATTTACTTCAATTTTCAATTACATTGTAAAAGCATCTTTACCTCTAGTGCCGCCAATGTCAACGTCGAAGAAAACGCGAGGGTTTTGGGGGTTGGACGGCTTGCTAGTGGGCACCGGGTGAGACATTTTGCGACACTTTATTGAACTGTTCGCCTACGCTAAGTTAGCTACACAGCAGCCGACCAGTGTGTCTGTCTGGAAGGAGCAAAGTGCTGGTAGACACCGGAAATGACTATGGATTTGGTAAGGTACGTCAAAATAAGAGTATAGTATTGCCTTGTTTCAAAATAAAAGCCAATTCCATCCTTATTCCGAACTGCAATTCCTCACTTGGTTCGCGGGCATTGTCAAACCCATTCCGGACATTCTTAAGAATGTCTTTTGAAGGCATCAAGACAATTCTGTTGATGTAGTTCAGAGGTGGCCAGTCGTGGCTCTTTGGCCGGTTTAATGCGGCTCCCGGGCTTTCACACAACAAGTGTCGAAAACACCTCGGCAGTGGCGCTGCCATTCAAACAAACTGCTAAATACATAGAATGTACTACGTCAGCCTATCATCAATCCCGTTACTTGATTGACATAGAGGCCAACCAATCAGATGACTGAATCACAGCTGGTCCAGAATGCCGCTGCTGGCCTCTTGACTGCCACTCGTAAGAGGGAGCACATACCTCCTACTCTGGCATCCCTTCACTGGCTCCCCATTAATTTTAGAGTTATTTTCGAGATCCTCTTATTTGTTTTTAAATCTTTGAATAATCTCGCCCCACTCTCTGAGCTCATCCACCACTTCACACCTGCCCGGCGCCTCAGGTCTGTGGACCAGACATTATTAGAAGTACCAAGAAATAAACTGAGGCTCAGAGGGGATCGAGCCTTTTCTGTTGCTAGTCCCTCTCTCTGGAATGACCTCCCACTGAACATTCGGCAAGCCTCCTCGCTGGCCATCTTCAAACCCCTCCTCAAAACTCACTAGTATTGTTTGGCATTCGACTCAGCATGACTTAGATTTGTTCTTTGTTTTACTGTTTGGTGCTTTCTACCGCCTTCATTACCGATATGTCTTACTGTTTACTGTGCATGTTAAATTGCTCCATGTACAGCGCTTTGTATGCGGCTGTTTGTAAGTGCTCTATAGTATAGACTCTATACTCTATACTATAGTATAGACTCTATACTCTATACTATAGAGTCTATACATACTGTTGACTTGACTTGACTCATGCGCAAACAATGGCGTTAAGCGCCAAGCTAGTCAGCGAATTACCTCTGATTTTAAGGCATGGGTGCCCAATACGTCGATCGCAATCGACCGGGAGCTAGCGGACTGGTCCCAAGTCGACCGCAAGGGGTTGGAGGATGAAATTAGCGGGGTTCTTAGTCTCTGACTGGTTGGCCACCCCTGATGTAGTTGATTATATGAAAATATGTCCCTGATCATATTAACTGGCGACAAATTCGTCGGAAATAAGCATACATTTTTTTCTTTCCACATAAAAGAAAAAGTGGCTTTTGTCAAAACATGTTCCTTTATAAATTAACACTTGTAGCATCATAAAATAAGTCATCAAACTGGTCCATGTGTCGATATATTTCGGTGTTCAAATAATGGAACATAGGATTTCATTGTAATAGTCCAGTGTCCTAATGCTGGTCCTGCTTATCGATGACCATTTTGCTGTCAGACTCGGTTTTGGTGTTTCTGCGTAGCAGGCATCTTCCCTCTGGAATCAGGAAAAACATTTAATAGGTTTAATGGAAATGTATATCCACCCATCCCTTTTCAACACCACTTGTAATGAGGAGTGTCACGCGCGGCGAAAAGCAGACGACATCCTGCTTTGGTCGCCAGTCAGTCGCAATGCACAGAAAGAGACAAGCATTCACGACCACATCCACACCATCACTGAGTGGGAATTGATCCCACATTGCTCGCACACAAACTAGGCGAGTGTACTACTACACTACCGATAACAGGAATTATATTTTAAATGTAACATGTACAATTTAATTTAATTGTTCATATACATCTGAAATATTCGTGTATGACTGGTAATCTGGATTTTTTTAAAAAACACACAAAAAGCACTTCTTGGGTCACAAAGATGTGATGCAATTTGAATGTTTATTTTAAAATTTCTGTTCAGTTAATTCCGTTTTTCACGGCTCTCTGAATAGGGATCGTCGGCCAGCATGGAAGGATCACTCTTTCTTGATACATTTTGCAGCAAAAGTAGATGTAGATGAAACGAAAGTAGTTGCAGTAGCAGTATCAGAAGCAGTAGCAGGTAATAACCTAAAGCACACATAAATGCAGTAAAGTGAATATATCTTTCTTTCTGCATCACGATGTAAATAGGTATAGAATTGACATTAATTAATACTTTTATTTTAACAATAAATGTAATAAATACTTTAATCAACCGTGATCTCACTATGTATCATTATTTTAAACGTAAGAAACCATATATCACAAACATATCAAGTCGACTCGAACAAAAGAACTACAAGTCCCAACGGTCCAAACCGGAAGTGGAGCGCCGGCATGATTCAGCCCAGCTGCAACGCAATGTACTTCGTTCAAAATCAAATTGCGGCAATCATGAAAACTATGCATAATGCGTTAAATAAAGACACAACTGTTTTAGCAATATTTTAGCCCACGCTGTTTACATTGCCGATTGCGAGCGGTAACTGACTGTGATTGCGAACAACGGACATAATGCAAAGCAGACAAACAAAGCAACCGATCATGATCGAATCTAAAGCTAACTTTAGATATCTGGTAAATAAAAGTACAAGCGTAGCTTGCCATTGGGCCATGCCGACGACGAAGCGAGTGTATTCACTAACGCAACATAATGCGATTATGCTTTTTATACGTCGCGCGAACGGTCGCCTGTCAGTGGCAGCCCCGCCCCACTTAAAGCGCCAGGTGAATCCAACAATTTCCATCCATTCATTTTCCGATCCGCAGGGACACTCTGAACCAGTTGCCAGCCAATTACAGGGCACACAGATGAACAACCATCTGTGCTCACACTCACACTTTGGGACTATGAATACAGTTGAGTTGAGAGTTGAGTTGAGGACAATTTAGAGTGTTCAATCAGCCTGCCATTCGTGTTTTTGGAATACAGGAGGAATAGGAAGTACCCGGAAAAAAAATCCAGGGAGGCCCGGGGAGAACATTCAAACCCCACACAGGAAGACTGGTGCCAGGCTTGAACCAACAACCTCTGCACTGCAAGGTTGATGCACTAACCACTGGATCACCTACTTTAAAATATGTTTAGTATATATTAAACAATTTTAAAATATTCAATTAACCATGCTAAGAATGTAACAGTTAATCTTTTGTCTTTCATTTTTTAATCTTTTAAAACCCTTGTGAGCTTTCACAATGGATAAATAGTTGAAAACAAATTTTCCTCAACTCAGCATTTTTTTACTCGCCGTCAGCTCTGCTTGACTGCATGTGAACAAGCTTGTGATTTATCGTTCCTGACCTCTTACAATACAGAGCGAAAACAGGACGATCATGCTGAAGGAGAAAACATGACTCTCTACTCAAGTGTTCTTATCTAATGCTCTACGTGTGTGTGTGTGCGTGTGTGTGCACGCACGCAGGTAAAAGTGTTGGTCCTTATTATAATATAAGGTCCTTGTTGCCTTACGATTGCTTCAGAAACTTGTGGCTCGCTCGGTCCTCCACTTCCATTCGTATGACGCTCTTCTAAAAGAAAATATATGTTTTAAATATACTTTACATTGTGTGAGACTTATGACTAAGTGTGAAAAGTATACAGTATCACAGAATAGCAACCAATATTGCAATGTTTTATCCCTCAAAACATATGTTAGAGATTTTCTCGGACAAAGTTAAAGAAATGACTCGGCACACAGGAAAATTGTCTTCAATATCGGCGGGAGCGGATCTCTGAGAGCGATCGACGGTTTAGTTGCTCCGATGATCACACACTCGGCTCCCTCTCCGCCGGTTTGAACTTTTATTGCAAAATACAAGACACTGCCCCCGAGATTTGCATACCGCGCCCCCTCCGGCCCAGCCCCTCGGTAGTGATCTGATCTACCCGAATACACAAGTGCTGATGACAAATGTCCACCTGGGCGCGACAGCTGTTCTAAAACTATCTTTTGGTATTCAACAACTCTTTGTTCCCAATTTATTTATTCCCACTCCGTGATTGAATCTCGCCTTCTTCCATCTGTTCGCCCCCCTTGCTTTGACGTGATTACTCAAGAAAAGGCCCTCCGCCCAAACGGCCGACCCCTCTGCGCTGAGTATGTCCAGCCATGCCCAAATTACCCGAAACTTTAAACATGATACAATTTTGCTCATAGATTTCTCTATCAACATTATACAAAAACTAGTGTATTGACAGGGCGGCCCGGTAGTCCAGTGGTTAGCACGTCGGCTTCACAGTGCAGAGGTACCGGGTTCGATTCCAGCTCCGGCCTCCCTGTGTGGAGTTTGCATGTTCTCCCCGGGCCTTCGTGGGTTTTCTCCGGGTGCTCCGGTTTCCTCCCACATTCCAAAAACATGCGCGGCAGGCTGATTGAACACTCTAAATCAGAGGTCACCAACATGGTGCCCGCGGGCACCAGGTAGCCCGTGAAGACCACTTGAGTAGCCCGCCAGTGCCTGGACATTGTGATTTGCTAGTAGAAATTATGATTTAAAAATGCAAACATTGGCAGTACTGTGAGACATTTCGAAACACGATCAAAGTCTGACAATTTAAATCATCAAGTATTAAAAATAACACATCCTCATATTATTGAAGGTATTTTGGACAAATATGTTATTTCAGACGTGTATCAATTTGGTAGCCCTTCACACAATCGGTACACATGAAGTTGCTCTCACCCTCAAAAATGTTGGTGACACCTGCTCTAAATTGTCCCTAGGTGTGAGTGTGAGTGCGAATGGTTGTTTGTTTCTGTGTGCACTGCGATTGGCTGGCAACCGATTCAGGGTGTCCCCCGCCTACTGCCTGAAGACAGCTGGGGTAGGATCCAGCACCCCCCGTGACCCTAGTGAGGATCAAGCGGCTCGGAAGATGAATGAATGAATGAATGAATGAATAGTGTATTGAGAATGTATTGCACATGCAACATGTAAAAGACATTATATTGATCTTGTGTCACATCTTTGGGGATGTTAGCCGATTAGCCTATTCCCGCAAAGACTGAAATGCAGCAAAACTACTCACTGTTTAGCGAACGAACTACCGATATTGAGAAACTCCTGAACTGATTTATACCCGGCAATGTTTTGGAGGATACATTGTGACATCAATACCATTTACCCATTACACTGGGGAACAATTTGACCCCACTAAACTCAACAAAAACTGATGAGTTAAAGTGTTTTTTTTCTCTTTCTCCTTTCTTCTTTCTACATACATTCTTGCTGCTGGAGGCTGTAAATTTCCCCAGTGTGGGACGAATAAAGGATATCTTATCTTATCTTATCTTATATTTTTTCTGCTGATTAAATCTAAACTTGGCATGCTGATTCCAAAACTCAAGACAGCGCGGTGAGAGGTGTGTGCAGCTCCCAATACTGTAGGTCAGTACTATCAATGTATGAAAACCGAAAAATAGCAGTCGGAATTAAAGAGGATTCGTGCTGGCTTTTCTCTTTGCAACCATGGCCATTATAAATTCTCATTCGTTTCATGCTGTCTTTTTCTAGTGGTGGTGGGGATTTCAAAGCCTGTAACTATTTCATCATGTTTTATTTACATATAGTACATATACACATTTATTTCATACATTACAAAAAGACTTTTGTAGCTCAAAAACTTGACATTATATCAACATTTTCCGATCCGCTTATCCTCACAAGAATTGCGGGGGGTCGGAGCCTATCCCAGCTGTCTTTGGGCAGAAGGTGGGGAACCCCCTGAGCTGGTTGCCAGCCAATGGCTGGGCACACAGAGACGAACAACCATCAACACTCACACTCACACCTACGGACAATTTGGAGTGTTCCATTTGGAATGTGGGAGGAAACCGGAGTACCCAGAGAAAACCCACGCAGACCCGGGGAGAACATGCAAACTCCACACAGGGAGGCCGGAGCTGGAATTGAACCATGTACCTCTGCACTGTGAGGTCGACACACTAACCGCTGGAACACCTAGCCACCTGACATGATGCAGAGTACCGGTACCTGAAATCAGTTTTGGATTCCACACCCAAAATTTAGTCAAAAACAGCTGTCAGACCTAACTAAACAACAATTGTCTTCCCCAGTGTTATGACAATATGTGTTATGACATGAAGATATATCGAATAATAGTACTGTATATATCATACAAATGTTGAAATATGCTAAGCATTGTCAAATGAAATTAAAATGCACTCAAATCCATTTATCTTTCAATCTACCCCCTAAAATGGTCAAATTAGTTCGTGTATGTACTGTAATTTGTATTTAATAAATCATATTAATCGTGGATATGCTCCGTGAAGCTTTACCCTGATTTGCTTGCCGCTCCGTAGTGTGCTGTCATTCAACATGGAGCTGTACTGCCAACACCAGCCCACTTCGCCCACATAGGCCTGCTTGGGTAAAGGCGGGGGTGCATGCGGAGCCGCCCTCCACAGGTAAGAGAGGTCGCTGCTAGACTCAGGGGTCAAGGTGCCTACTCTTGTGTACGGTGACTGATTGAACCTCGGTCGGTAGTCGCCGATACCATCTGGACCTTAATGGAGATGTCAGAAAAATGCACCTAATAATAAAGTTACTTATTGATGGTTTTGAGTACAGTAGTAATGAAAAGAAACATTTCAATAAAAGCCTTCTCTCAAATAAATATTTACTTTTAATATAGTATGTGTAAGTACAATCTATTTGTGAATGATGTTTGATATAAAACAAAATATGTACTGTATAACAATACACTGTATTTTGACAACTAAAGACCTCTCTGGTTAGTAGGTATTGTCAATGCGACAGTTATTACTGGGGTGGGGTCGGGGGGGCAGTGGGTGGGAGGAAACCAGAGTACCTGGAGAAAACCCAGGCAGGCCCGGGGAGAACATGCAAACTCCACACGGGAAGGCCCAGAACCCGGAATTGAACCTTGCACCTCTGCACTGTGAGGCCGACATGCTGTTGTAGTATTAAATCTGATTTTATGTATTTCATTGTGCTGTATTGCACTGGACTGTGTATACCACTACTAGTTCTACTACAGGTACTTCTACTCCTACTATTATTATTAGAATTAATAATAATGAATCATTATAATACTACAAAAAAAAAGTAGGAGCAGATCAAAAAGACATTTTAAAATGTTCCTGTCAAGGTCCAAATAGAGAGAGAGAGCCCAAGAGTATGTTCATGACATCATTGCAAAATAACCCACTCGGCTAATGATGACGGTTTGAAATAAACTCAATGATATCTGTATCTAGTATCTGTATTACCTGTAAAAATAATCATTTGTCCTGCTGCTGATTTTTGTTTGGTTTGCATGATGTCCTTCTCACGAAGTTTGTCTCAGGTGCTTGACCCTGCTGGGAGATTACGTCAGCGGAGACCTCCTCTGTGTCCATGGGTCATGTTCGGTTGTCATGGGAGTCGGACTGCTGGTGGCCTAGTTTGCTTTGTGACGACGAAGAGGAGGGGAGTGGGGTAGACCCCATATCGAATTAGTGAAACGTAACAAAGCAGCATTAGTGAACACTATACTGTATGACGTAAAAATGTATCCGTTATATTCAACGTGCATTTTTATGAATAATAAACAAGAAAACGGCGTGTGGTTAGTGACCATATAAAACGAAAATAATGAATATAAAAATAATACAATGAATTGGTTCCGAATCTTGACGCTAGATAGGGCTATAGCATCGTTTTTTCCTGCCTTGCTTCACACCCCTCTTCTTTCTCGTCACATGGACTCGCCCATGAGCTACACTCGTGTCACTCCCATTTATGAGATTTGCACAAAGGCGCCGACCTCCGAACGGGAAGTGACAGGAGGATTCTTTCAGAGTAAAATAGCCAACCTTGACATCACGATTCGAGGCCAATTTCTAAGACTGGTACTAACAATGTGTGAGTTATGGCACATTTTTTATGTAACAAGGCATAACAGATGTATGCACCTATTACCCCCTCCACTGACTGGCTCCGGTACATCATTAATAATAATAATAATAAGATATCCTTTATTCGTCCCACACTGGAGAAATTTACAGCCTCCAGCAGCAAGAATGTATGTAGAAAGAAGAAAGAAGAAACAGAAAAAAAACAACAAACATCTTTCAATTAAATGCAATATGAACACAAAATGGATAAATCGCAGTACTATTTACAATTTTCCTTCACATCATTTAATTACTATTATTATTATGATTGTTATTTTTTATTCATCAGCCTGACAGCAGTCGGTAGGAACGAGCGTCGGTATCTCTCCTTCTTGCAGCGCGGGTGTAACAGTCTCTGGCTGAAGGAGCTACCAAGTGCTGTCAGGGCGGGCTGGAGGCGGTGGGAGGGACTGGCCATCATAGCTTTTAGCTTAGTTAGCATCCTTCTGTTGCCCACCTCCTCCAGAGTGTCAAGGGAGCAAACCAGGACAGAACTGGCCTTCCTGACCAGTCGCTCCAGTCTCTTTCTGTCCCGGGCCGAGATGCTGCCTGACCAGCAGACAATGCCATAATGGATGGCCGAGGCCACCACCGAGTTATAGAACGTCTTAAGGAGTGACCCCTGAACCCCAAAAGACCTGTTTCCTGAGTAGGAAGAGTCGCCTCTGTCCTTTCCTAATCAGGGTGTCCGTGTTTGTAGACCAGTCCAGTTTGTCGTTCAGAAGAACACCAAGGTACTTGTAGGAGGTCACCCTCTCTATGTCCATACCCTGGATGTTCATCGGTGCTGGTGAGGACTTTTTCCTGCAGAAATCCACAACCAACTCCTTAGTTTTCCTAGGGTTGATCTGGAGGAGATTCTGCTGGCACCAGTCCACAAAATCCTTTGTCAGTCCCCTGTACTCCCGATCGTCAGCTTCTGTAATGAGGCCAACAATCGCAGAGTCATCTGAGAACTTCTGAAGGTGGCAGTTTGGAGTGTCGTGTCTGAAGTCCGAGGTGTAGAGGATGAACAGGAATGGAGCCAGAACAGTCCCCTGTGGCGCTCCAGTGCTGCAGAGAAGCCGGTCCGACTCACAGCTCTGCAATCTCACGTACTGCGGCCGATTTGTGAGGTAGTCTATGATCCATGCTGTGAGATGGTGGTCCACTCCGGCATTCTGCAGTTTGACACCCAGCAAATTGGGCTGGATGGTGTTGAAGGCACTGGAGAAATCAAAGAACATGAATCTCACAGTGCTCCCAGCCTTCTCCAAGTGTGACAGCACTGAGTGGAGGAGGTAGATAATGGCGTCTTCCACGCCGATGCCAGGCTGATCGGCAACGGGTCCAGTGACAGGCTCACCAGCGGTCGAAGGTGGGCGAGGATGAGTCTCTCCAGCGTCTTCATCAGGTGAGACGTCAGCGCCACCGGTCTGTAGCTGTTCAGCTCCTTAGGGTGGGAGTTATTGGGCACTGAGACCAGGCACGAAGTTTTCCACAGCTGTGGAGCTCTGCCCAGCTTCAGGCTCAGGTTGAAGATGTGCTGGACAATGTTACACAGCTGGTCAGAGCAGGTCCTGAGGAGCCGGGAACTGATCTTGTTGCCTTCCTCACATTCATCTTCCTCAGTTGGTTCCTTACCTGCTCTGTTGTGACGGACAGGCAGGAACCAGGTGACATACTGGGTTGATGAGAGCTGGTCGAAAGAGGAGGGGGAGGAGAAGAAGTCCTCAGTGAGAGAGGTTACAGTTTGTGGTTGGGGGAAGGGACAGACGACTGGTCGAAACGGTTGAAAATTACTGAAGTTTTTTATTCATTTATTTTTTTAATTCATTTTTTATATTATTTATTTTATTCAATATAGTACGTACAATTTTTGACATTTATTTGTTTCTGTATTTTTCCTTTTAATGTATTAACTAATATGCCCTGCGATTGGCTGGCAACCGATTCAGGGTGTCCCCCGCCTACTGCCCGAAGACAGCTGGGATAGGCTCCAGCACCCCCCGCGACCCTAGTGAGGATCAAGCGGCTCGGAAGATGAATGAATGAATATTAACTAATAGATTAATAGACACACATTTACAGTTATTTGTTCTTTATCCATCCATCCATCCATCCATATTCCGATCCGTCGGGGGGGGGGGGGGGGGTGCTGGAGCCTATCCCAGCTGTCTTCGGGTAGTAGGCGGGGGACACCCTGAATCAGTTGCCAGCCAATCACAGGGCAGACAGAGACAAACAACCATTTACACTCACAATCACACCTAGGGACAATTTAGAGCGTCCAATCAGCCTGCCATGCATGTTTTTGGAATGCGGGAGGAAACCGGAGCACCCGGAGAAAACCCACGCAGGCCCGGGGAGAACATGCAAACTCCACACAGGGAGGCCGGAGCTGGACTCAAACCTCTGCACTGTGAAGCCGACGTGCTAACCACTGGACTACCGGGCCACCTATTTTTTCTTTAACGATTACTATTATTATTATTTATTATTATTATACGTTTATATCGTAAAGTGACTCGAACAACACACTCCAAAACGGGAAATATCAAGAGTCTTATTCAGAGTAAAACAAACGACGCCAAAACGCCTAAATTGTTCCTAAATTGACGCTCCCTGCCATATTATTACAATCACGATCTTCACCAGACCAGTATAGTGAGTTTGAAACATTTTTCTAAACTCAAACACGTGACACATTTATTTCGAAAACCGTGCAGGAATAAGTCACAGTGTTCGTCTTCTATCTGGCCATGGCGCCACCTTTCAGTCACCATGGTGGCATACAACAGATCGGCACAGTGGGAGCGGCGGTGGAGCTGACGCGCATCGCACTTTTCCGAGAGTCCGAAAGCCGAGCACCATGTTTCGTCCGTGAGTGGCTCGGCCTCTGAAAAAAACAAAACAAAGGGAAAACAAAAAAATGGGCACCGATTTATTGTCGGCGGGTTAGGCTTTCGAGCCCCACTGCCCCCTCCTTTTTGTCTTTCTTGGTCGCAACTAGCAGAATGGCGTTGGTGAACAGTACATAAAAAGGGAGGCGAACTGAGTCAAGAGCAAGTTCGGCGACTCTTGGTTGTCGCTCGACCGAGCACCAGACAGAAGCCAGGAATCCAAGCCGGGGCAGAGTGCTCGTAAGGAGGTTGAAGAAGGGTCCGTTGGCCAGGGGTTCCGGGGCACTCCCAAAGCCTCCAGCCCCGTTCGTCTCTTCGGGCAGACGGCCAAGCGGGTCTCGGATCCCGGAGGAGGAGGCGGCTTTTCTTGATCTTTCTGTTCACCCTGTCTTCTTTTTGGAGATAAATTGACATCCTGAACAGGATTAAAACGCAGTCCACTTCCAAGACGATGAAAATGGCGTCCTATGTGGATAACAGCTTTCGGGAGGCGGTGATGATGAACCCGGCGGACAGGACGCAACAGGTTTGACCTTTTAGCATTTTATTAATACACAAATTAAAACGCCCCAAACGCATTGGATGTGTTGTTTTAAGTGTTTCTATCGGGCGCGCATGGATCCATCTCGCTTAAGCCGCCTGTCATGGGAGATAATCGACGGCTGCTTAGCATAGCAACATGCTGCCAACAACAAAAAGTTGTCATCATAGCGTTCTAAATGCTAATCCTGTGCTAACAAGATCGTTTAACAGATAACATTGGCCTCATTTGCTGGGATGTTATTTTCAATGCCAGGTTCCTCGCCCCTGGCTTTGATGGCGTTGCAAGTTTCTTCCACAGTAAGATTGAACAGATGATGTTGAAGAGAAACCAGGTGCAGAAGATCTTAGGACTCTGCTACACAGTTTTCAGGCTCTGTTGGACTCAAACAGTCCCATTAAGTTCATTAAAGACCACAATCTCCATAGGTGTGAACATAATTGGAGCCGAACCAGTCCAGGGTGTAACCCCACTTCAAATGAGTTTGGCTTCAACACACCTGAGCCCTATGAGGGCAAGTTATATATAAAATTGATGCCTTGTAAAACACGTTTTCCTTAGGCCAAACACTTTAGTTTTTGCCTCATAGCATGGTTGCTGATGTCGTATTTGGACTCATCCAGAAAACAAGAAGCACAACAAGTTCAACGAACGAGAAGTTTAGTTGCTGTGTTTCAAACTCTGCAGATTACAGACTTGCTCAACAAACACAATGTTTAGCAAGCACTTTGGTGCAGCTGTTTGCCCCTGAAAAGATGGAATGACATCATTCGTGTGGTTGTGATGTCATTCTCTCCGTGATGATGGAAGCAGCTTTGTGAACATGGCGGGGCTCTACACTAACTTTTGGACTGGGAGCACTGGTGTGACCAGCTCTTTTAATTGGTTGCACCAACACAGAATTGGTTGGACCCTTTTACAGCATGTCCATATTTGCTGATTTATGTATACGAGTTTCAATTGGGATACTATAGTTTCATGATGTAAAGATTAACAGTGAACAAAGATATATTTGCACAATTTTTGATTGTAATGACAATAACTTTGTATGCAGCAAACAGCGGCTGACCAAAAAGTTCAGTTACTTTTTATTACTTTAAAAGAAAACCATAACAAATTCCTCAGGGCACCAACATATTTGTTGCTTATGGTTTTAACCTTTTAGGGTATATAAAATCTCTGAAGATTTGACATCTCAACCATTAGACCAGGGGTCACCAACGTGGTGCTCGCGGTTACCAGGTAGCCCCCTAGACCACATGAGTAGCCAATGCCTGTCCTAAAAGTAGCTCAAAAATTATTTTCAAGGAATGTTGTAGAAGTAATCATTTTAAAATTGAAACCCTGGTAAAGAGTCCTAAAAAGAAGTTGTTGCATCTGGTATTTTTCCAAATTATTGATGATTCCAGCACTAAGCTGAAGGATGGAAGCCTTGTGGTTGAATAAGGAATTACTGTATTTCACAAGTGACTAACTCGATGGACTGTTGATTTTAAGTAAGTGATGACACACACACCAATGCATGCGATCTTCCTTTCTGCTCGAGTGCCGCATGTGCTGCAAATGGATGTTGCTCTAGCACACAATAGCCGATCAATAGGCCACAGCTTGAAGCAGCGGGACGCTGCGGCTGGCAGCAAAGCATTCAGAAGAGCCAGCGCCAGCTTGTAAGCTAAACCGAGCTTTGCCACACCGCATTGTTTTGCCTGCTATAATTGCTTAGGAGGCCCTTGTGGCTGTTTGGGTTGGATAGCTCTGATCACAGAATGTTTATCTTGGTCACTCCATTAAGACTGGACATACATTTTTAACAACACTTTTTTGGAGGTATGGGGGGGGGGGGGGGTTAATTCATACGACAATAATCAGACAAATCATTTAATCTTGTAGTGGTGAAATTTAATACCACACTGCAGTGAGGAATTGGTTGTTTGCTCACTGCAGTGTTGATTGGTATATCGAGAAAAGAGAGTCGACAACCCAAAATGTTGAGAGAGCCATATTGGACCAAAAAAAAAAAGCCCAAAACAAATATGTCTGGAACCGCAAAGAAATAAAAGCCTTCTATAAAACTTGAAATGAAGGAAACACATGGTGTATGTATGTAGGAAACTGGACTGCCTCAGAATTGTTTATTCATTCCTTTCTTGTGTGTGCACAAACAACAGTAATTTCCTCACATTATTTTTTTTGTTGATTTTCGCTTTTCTTAGTGTCAGTCAAGTGATCATTAATTTCAGTTTTTCTCCGGCTGTCTTTGAAAGCCTCTCGAGTCGAACGAGAAGATAGAAGGCACGGAGTCGGACCCAGACGAGACTGTTAAAAGCATAAATAAAGTGTACGTTTTCAACAAACCAACACCACAGCTCTCCTTTTTAGGAGCTGCAACATGCATCTATATCTATTTTAGCTATATTATCCTACTATCAAAATCTTTTTCCATTTTCAAACATTTTTTAAAAAAGCTCCAGGGAGCCACTAGATGTCGCTAAAGAGCCGCATGCTGCTCTGGAGCCGCGTGTTGCCGACCCCTGCACTAGGGATTTACTCAATGGTATATTCAATACATTACGTAATTCAGCTGCTGACCCTGCGACCTGACCTCAAGTAAGAGGAAGAGAATGGATGGATAGAAACTAGAACACATTTTTGTTGTTTTTTAATTAGTGCACCAATATACGAAGACACCCCAAAGTATTAATCGATAAAGAATATTATTATTATAAAGCAATTTTGATGAAAAAGAAATTTGTCTTATAAAATAATTCCTAAACAAAACCATTTGAAAGCAAAGAGAGTTTTCATAATTATATTATCTCATGCTTGTATAAAGCAAATACGCTAATGTCATAAGCTTTTGTTTCCTGTTTAGTTGTCAAGTCAGATTGACAATTGAAGGTTAATCTTTGGCAGCGTCAATTGAATTTCGCGCCAAAAAAGGTGGCTTTCTTTCTTTCCAATATGAGCCGAGCCTCCCTCATGGATAAAAGCACCTTTCCTGCTATTATTGGAGCTACCGCGCTCGCCCTGTTGTCCTTCAGGTGTTGACGACATCCCTCTGGCGGGATTAGCAAACTGTCAGAAGGATCAAGACTGGCCCCGGTTGACCTTCTGTCTTATACCAGTGCCGCTTGGCAAGTGGCAAACTGAAAAGCCTTCTTGATTTCCAATTTTGAATTGCGGTTCAAATTAGTCCAAAGGAAAGTTGAATGGAGACCGTTTCAGTTCTGTCAGTCTGACCTTCCCTTCCATACAGTCCTGTCTTTTTTTTCTCGCTCTGGTATTACCCCCCAAAAATGGTACTTCAAAAATGTTTTGGGTGACAAGGCTGTGGGGGCCCACTTGCAGTTTTTCCACTCATGGGTGTTATTTTCAGAGTACTCTCCCATCCCTCATTGTGTCGGTGTTCATAAAAGAGTTGTGATGTAGAACAACGATGGTAAATTCCAGCTTTGACAGGAAGTCGCCCCTTTTACAAGCAAACTGTTCCACTACCTTTTCGAGGTTCCCTGAACGGTGTGGACCGGACGGCTGAATTTACGTGCTTCCAGACTTGTCAGAGGCTTGATGGGAGTTCTGTAAAGGCAAATTGCCGAAACCCGCAACTTGGATGTGAAGCTGAACACCTCACACTGACTTCTCACGGCCTGTTGTGATGACAACTGATGGATTTTCCATGGATTCTGTGTTGAAGGCAACGGTGGATACATATGTCTGTCGCCGTCAAACCTGACTTTTTCTAGATCTTTATTTATTTATTTAGTCGTTTTTTTAAAACCAGGTTTGCTGTTTTGTGTAAAAGCTACATCACGTGCGAATCTTCTGGCTTATATTGTCTCTGTGAGAGGGAATTGCTTAAAGTTGGGCAGGACCAGGATTTAAGACCTGTTTAGTTTGAATTATGGCCGCAGCCAGCAAAAATTTTTAGAATTGAGGATTCTACTGATTATCCCATCAAGTAATGAAATAATCTTTATACCATCGTTGGTTTATGTGAAATGTAAAGCACAGACTATATTTACATGCCATCAGCATTTGTTTTAAGGTCAAAATTTCGGTTTGTGAAGCATTGGGATCACTGTTTACATGCATGAGCGGACAGAGTTTCTCTTCGACTGAAACGGCGACGCACGGACGGCGTGACGCAAAAAGAAGTAATTTCCGCTTCTTACTTTCTACTGTCAATAAAACCCATTTATATTCATACCACACTAATAACGCAGTCGGTTCCTCCACACTCCAAAAGTGTGATTCTGTACTGTCTGAAATTCGTTTGTGTACATCTGCCTTGGGTCCTGCGCATAAAAGCACTCTCTGTACTTAAGTCATTCACTCTCAAAGACGTTTTTAAACGTCTTTTCAGACTTGGTCTAGAATTGGCTGGTACTGAATGAGTTAAAAGACCCAAGATTCCTTGCTTGTAGAGCATGCGCAGACCACAAACCAATGTTCCTTTTAAAGGCGGTAACTTGATTGCGTTTATACAGTATTCAGGTTAGAAAAGTGGGGAACAAGAGGTCTTGCGTTTTTAAAAACCTGAATATGAGTGTACCGTATTTTCACGACTATTCGACGCATCGTACTAATGGCCGCAGTCTCATTAATGGGTGACATTTCTGTATTTTACACATACACAGGACGCATCGTACTAATGGCCGCAGTTTTACAGTGGTAAAACATACGCCAGCTTAAACATACGGCATGCATGCACGCACTCCAACACGTTAGCTTGAAGCATACGGTAACATGCCAAGACATACAGATAAGATAAAAACACGTTTTTAAAAAGGAAACGAAAGCAGAACTGAGTTCGGGTGTATTTTATTTAGCCATCGTACAATGTTCTCACGTTTTTCGATCAATCATCACCCAGAAATCCATCAAAGTCATCATCCTCTGTATCAGAAGCAGAGGACTGCACATCTCAGTTGTCATTGAATGCATCACATGCTAGTGTGAGTTGCTACGCATTGCCGAGCGGAAAGAAGGAGTAGCAACAGCAAAGTCAACATTTCTCTCGTGTGAAGCTTTCCCACATTTGAAAGTAAAGAACAGAGCGAAACATGGTGGCAGCGCGTGTGTGTGTAGAAAGAATTGAACAATTGTGCAAGTACCGTAATCCATCAAAAACGCCGCGTTCCCTCTCGTTGTTGCGTATTGTGGCGTAACTCGCCAAGCGCTGCCTCTCACTCTTTGTAAAGTTGTGTTTGCCACCGATCATCCATTGTTCCCATGCTGTTTGCAACTTTACTTTGAACGCCCGGTTGATGCCGATGTCCAGCGGTTGGAGTTCTTTAGTCAAGCCTCCGGGAATAACGGCAAGCTCAGAGTTCATTTGCTTGACTTGTTTTTTTCACCGCTGCTGTGAGATGGTCACGCATGCCAAAAGCATAACCGGTGGCTTTAAGTTTGAACTGAGCTTCGTAGGCGTGTCTTTTTGTCGAATTTATTTTCAGGGGTTCTTAGAAACCAAAACCGGAGTTGTTTTGCAACAATGCACATTGCCACACGCTATACAAGTGTTGGTACTGGCTTGAGGCGTCCACTTACACGCCCACCCTTCACCATTGGCGGACTAGCTTGTCTGTCCTCTCTCTCCCTCTCCCTCTCTCTGTCTCTCTCCCTCTCCATATATGTATATATACACGCCCACCCTTCCCTGATTGGCCGACTTCTTTCATGCCTGGCCACCGTCACTTCCGCCTTTTCTCTATATAAACAGCGTGTCGGCTGTCACTCACATTTTGGAACTCGGCGCATATAAAGGACGCTCCGCACCATAAGGCGTCCTGTCCATTTTGGAGAAAATTTAAGACTTTTAATGGCGCCTTATAGTCGTGAAAATACGGTACTATGATTTTTGCATTTCTTCAGATCGCCTTTCAAAACCCGAATATGTTGGGCTTTTTGACTGGATGTAAACATAGTCACAGAATCCAAGATGACTTGTAAAGTTCCTGAGCTTCAAAGGTTGTATTGTTGTGTTCAAGGACGTCGTGGCACTCGCTTCTCCTGCCCTGCTGTGTTGAAATGGCTTGGTTTGATGCATTCTGTGCACATGACGTAGGAAAATAAATATCAAAGGTTATTTCTTTGACAGCTAGACTTTATTGTGATTATTATTATTTTTTTAGGGTGACACTGGTTATTTATTATTAGTCGAGGAGGCCGATAACTGATATTTGGAGCCGGCATTCATTTTGAGGTCAATATTTCCAACCAAATATTTTCAGCATATTATCTTGAACAGTAAAAACATCCTTTGTTTTAAAATTTTAACAAAAAAAGTTCAGGGAGCTCCCAGGGTCATCTATATGTCTTAAAGTTCAATGAAAACTTAACCCTTATCGGAAAAACACAACATTTTTGAACATTTCTGAAAAGAATTATTTTAAACTTTCAGTTGTCTTTGTGTTCATTTCAATCAAAAGGTAATGAGCAGAGAAACGGCAGTGAATTTTCACTCATTACCCATCTCACTCCCACAGAAAAAAGAAAATCTCAGATCATAGATACTGTTTAAAAAAAAAAAAAAAAAAAACATCCCGTCCATTGCAGACTGAAAACAACTCACAATGTTGCGAGCGACTCCCGATCCACTACTGCTCCCATTTTGGAGGTCAGCTACATAATAAATGCTTGTGCATCAGTTTGAGGATTATTTATTTTTTTCCCTACTATATAATCTCACTCCCGTCTGCCCCCGTGATTTTTTTTTTTATTGTGGACTGTCCCAGTCATGTCCTTAAAGGTTGATCTCGTGGTAATCTCGTGAGCTACCCGAAAAAAATGTCTACCTCTAGCGTAGAGTTCGAGTGTCAGCAGCATCTCCTCTCAATTTAACGGAATATTTGAACAAATAGTACTTTTAAGATTAAAGAAAAAAAAATCCCTTGAAATGACTCGTATCAATGCCGCGAACTGGTCTATCCGTAGCGACGTCTCTTGATTCACCAAAAACTCTGAAAAGGTAAGAGAGTCTTTGAGCAATGCTAAGAATACAGACTCTGCCCTTACCTTGACCTGGTGCCGGTCACGTCCGTTCGTCTTCAGCCAGGTGGCCAAAGCTAAAGGCCTGATGTTCATGTCAACTTTATTATCAAATGTGCTACATATGCAACATACAGCACAGATGAAATTTCTTTCCACAGGAGAGAGCGGAGCCGCTGCGCCATCAAAGGAACAGTTCACATAAAATGACAAATAATACAACATTAGACACAGACAGTCATGCAATCTTAACCACTTTTCTGCATGCACTTTGTTGTTTGAAGCAGTTATAAGGGGTGTTCACATGGCAACTTTTACTCCGGTGTAGCACCGGGGCTGCCCCCCGTAGAGCGTTCACACGTATAAAGTTATACCAGTGTAGCCCCTGAAAACTGCTTAAACCAGAGCAAATTTAACTCTGCTCAGGAGGCGGTTAAACATGTACTCTGGATTAAGTGCAAGTTCGCGAGGCAGCATTGATATAAAATGGGGAACGCAACGGGGGTAGACTCGCAAATAAAAAAGCGCAACAGGAAGTGGTTGCCGCAGGTTGTAAATTCATTTAGGGGAACTGGGAAAAGTGTCAGGCTGCATTTGGAGCTCAAACAGGATGAACTGCCGCTAAAACAGAACACCCTTTCCTCCTGATTATATATTTTTTTCTGGATTTGGGTGTGGGTGTGTTCCTTCCTTCCTTCTCCGGTTTTGTAATGGTGTCAAGATTTTTAAGCACTCTAATCCCGCCCGGACGACATTGGGAGTTTTCTGACCCGCCGAACTGCCAGTGGGTGATATCACATGTTATTCTTTTTGGAACCGCCGCGCTTCTGCATGCCGCGGTCGTCGCGCTGACGTATTCCCGCTGTGTTAAAATATAGGGGGAGATGCTTTTCTTGTATAAAACATGTTTTCCAGGATCGTTGCATGCTCGTAAAACATCACCAGACGCGGCAGAGATGCGCAAAGCGTAACGATTATTCTATTAAAATGATTGATTGTTCAGTCTTCCGACAAACGTTGCAAAGATAGCTTTGCGGATATGTCAAATGTGTTCACAAGTGTGGCCAGAGACCACATTTACGCTGTCTGCAGCTTTTCAAAGACCAGTGTATAGTCCTTTTGTGCCCAAAAGTTCACACACAAGACAAGACAAATACACACAGTAGTTTATGTTTAAACTGAGGTTGAGGCGAACAATGCATCGACTGAGCAACAAACCACAAAAAAAAAGCGCTGGTTCATTTTGAAATCTTTTTTAAAGACATTTTGTCGCATAGTTGCAAACTTGAAAGACTTGACTGTTTTCATCAGGGTTTCAACGCAACCTTCAATAGTTTTAAAATAGACTTTCAATAATTAAGCCCTTTAATTATCCTTAAATGTCACTTTGACAATCATTTGAATGTGTGCTATCCATCTTGCGTTCATGCTACAAACATGTGAACTTATCATTTCTTCTGTTTGAGTGTGATATGTTTGTGTTCAACTAATAGAATGTATTTCGCGTACACTTAACAATTGCCTTTGTTTGTGTGTTGTGAATTGTATTAATATACCGTATTTTCACGGCTATAAGGCGCCATTAAAAGTCTTAAATTTTCTCCAAAATGGACAGGACGCCTTATGGTGCGGAGCGTCCTTTATATGCGCAGAGTTCCAAAATCTGACTGACAGCCGACACGCCGTTTATATAGAGAAAAGGCGGAAGTGACTGGCCAGGCATGCGGGAAAGAAGTCGGCCAATCAGGGAAGGGTGGGCGTGTATACATATATGGAGAGGGAGAGAGAGGACAGGCAACCTAGTCCGCCAATGGTGAAGGGTGGGCGTGTAAGTGGACGCTAAAGGGACACCTCAAGCCAATGCCAACACTTGTATAGAGTGTGGCAATGTGCATTGTTGCAAAACAACTCCGGTTTTGGTTTCTAAGAACCCCTGAAAATAAATTCGACAAAAAGACACGCACGCCTACGAAGCTCAGTTCAAACTTAAAGCCACCGGTTATGCTTTTGGCATGCGTGCCCATCTCACAGCAGCGGTGAAAAAACAAGTCAAGCAAATGAACTCTGAGCTTGCCGTTATTCCCGGAGGCTTGACTAAAGAACTCCAACCGCTGGACATTGGCATCAACCGGGCGTTCAAAGTAAAGTTGCGAACGGCATGGGAACAATGGATGATCGGTGGCAAACACAACTTTACAAAGAGTGAGAGGCAGCGCTTGGCGATTTATGCCACAATACGCAACAACGAGAGGGAACGCGGCGTTTTTGATGGATTACGGTACTTGCACAATTGTTCAATTCTTTCTACACACACATGCGCTGCCACCATGTTTCGCTCTGTTCTTTACTTTCAAATGTGGGAAAGCTTCTCATGAGAGAAATGTTGACTTTGCTGTTGCTGCTCCTTCTTTCCGCTCGGCAATGCGTAGCAACTCACACTAGCATGTGATGCATTCAATGACAACTGAGATGTGCAGTCCTCTGCTTCTGATACAGAGGATGAGGACTTTGATGGATTTCTGGGTGATGATTGATCGAAAAACGTGAGAACATTGTACGATGGCTAAATAAAATACACCCGAACTCAGTTCTGCTTTCGTTGCCTTTTTAAAAACGTGTTTTTATCTTATCTGTATGTCTTGGCATGCTACCGTATGCTTCAAGCTAACGTGTTAGAGTGCGTGCATGCATGCCGTATGTTTAAGCTGGCGTATGTTTTACCACTGTAAAACTGCGGCCATTAGTACGGTGCGTCCTGTGTATGTGTAAAATACAGAAATGTCACCCATTAATAAGACTGCGGCCATTAGTACGGTGCGTCGAATAGTCGTGAAAATACGGTAGTTGGGTACATTTTGGATGTTCAAAAAGCTTAGTAGTCTTTTTGGGGCATTTTCAATTTACAGTAATCCCTCGTTTATCGCGGTTAATGGGGGACCAAAACCACCCACGATAAAAGAAAATCCGCGAAGTAGCCCCCCCCCCCCCCACACACACATATAGGTGCATGTACATAATATTTATAAGGCCAAATTTAATGGTATACATGCATGTAGAAGTAAAAAAAAAAGTAATTAACACGACTACTACATGTAGTACTGTATATGTTGCTCGATGTGACTCGCAGTTGTTTTGCTGACTTTCGCTGCTTCCGGACCTTTTGCGGACTTAAAAAAAAAAAATTATGAATATGTTTGAAAAAAATCAGCGATGCACTGAAGCCGCGATAAACGAACCGCGAAATGGTGAGGATCACTGTAAATTAAAAGAAAGAATTCCAAAAAGATTTAAAATTATTCTTACAAATGTCAAAAAATAGGGCGGCCCGGTAGTCCAGTGGTTAGCACGTCGGCTTGACAGTGCAGAGGTACCGGGTTCGATTCCAGCTCCGGCCTCCCTGTGTGGAGTTTGCATGTTCTCCCCGGGCCTGCGTGGGTTTTCTCCGGGTGCTCCGGTTTCCTCCCACATTCCAAAAACATGCGTGGCAGGCTGATTGAACACTCTAAATTGTCCCTAGGTGTGAGTGTGTGTGCGAATGGTTGTTCGTTTCTGTGTGCCCTGCGATTGGCTGGCAACCGATTCAGGGTGTCCCCCGCCTACTGCCCGAAGACAGCTGGGATAGGCTCCAGCACCCCCTGCCACCCTAGTGAGGATCAAGCGGCTCGGAAGATGAATGAATGTCAAAAAATACAAGTAGACTCAACGAATGGTAATTTATCATATTGTGGAAAAATGGTGATCAAAAATATTTTGAAATATGGTAAAACAGTGCACTGTGAGGTGCAGCCTGTAGTCCACCCGTAGTGGTCGTATTTAGTGAATTAAGGTTTTCAATTTCATCTAATTGGTCGTAAAAGTCTGCTTTTTAGCCTCTTTTAACTTTATATATATTTTTACTTTCTCTGCTAATCTTCCTCAGTTATTTGTGACTTCTGAGCAAACATGCCGAGCGACGTGCTCATCTGTGCAACACGTGAGCCTCGCGCTTCGAGCCCCTCCAGTGAGCCTACTGAAAAATGTGTTCATGACCTCATCGTTTCTCCATGCGGGGCGATGGGTAACGTCACGATGAAGTGATTTTCAAAAGTCTCTCTCTCTGGAGACTGCTAGATTTGCAATCCTGCGAGTTGATATCCAACGGATTCCGGGTTATGCGAGTGTAGCATATTTGTTGGAGTAGGTGATGAAACGTGTAATTTACACTCCTTGTGAAATGTAACTTCAGGAATGCTTTCTACGGACACATTTTTTATGTGGTTCTTGGCTTCTTCTTGTAGTCTTTGTTTCTACTTGAACCGTGTGACTTTGCGAGCCTCATTCCATGTTGGCTGACTCACTTTCGAATTGGGGAAGATTTTCAAGTTGTCGTTTATCCCAAACGCACTGACAGTGGGAGTGTATGGCACATCATAGTTTTATTTAAGAAATATCTTATGGTAAAACATGTGCAATCGACGACTACCTTTTCATGTTTGAAGAGTTCAAAATGTTCAAACGTATTGACTTCAAGTCTGGTTGGCCTTTTGTTTACAAGACGGAACCATTGGACGCCTTCAACCGATCGTACTGCAAACATGAGTTTCTGGCGTTCCTGAAATTCCATCAACAGTGATCTCGTGCGGTTTAATGTAGCTTTTCCCAATCACTTCTTTGTTTTTAGCATTGTATAAACATTGATACATTGTTTCTTCCAACATAGTGTGCAAAATGTCCAATTCCCCAATTTGAATTGAATAAACATCCATCCGCTTTGAGCTCCTCTCTAATCGCTGCAACCCAGTTATTGTCAGGAAGCTTTTGCATGCTTGCTTTGCGTTTTTCTCCCCGCTGTACTGTAATGTCCCGAACTTGAACGAAGGAACTTTGTAGCTTCGCGTGTGTGTGTGTGTGTGTGTGTGTGTGTGTGTGTGTCAGACAGCCTCTTGTTTGATGTGCATCACCTTCTCATGTGATTCATTTCACTCTCGACCTTATGTTAGTTTTATAAATCTGAATGCTGGCTTCCAGTTATCTTGTCACTTTCAGGGTCAGGCTGTGTGTTTTTGTTTCTGCCCCCCCCACCCCCCCCGCACACGCACACACATAATAGTTTCAAAGGCATGCTCCAGTTGCTTTTGTTCACATACCTTATGATAGACATATATATGTCTATATAAAAAGTGGGAAGAAAAACAGTTCGTCAGTCATGGGCGCCAGAAATTCCATTGGCCTTCGCAGCGGAAAGTGGCAGCCGCAGCTCCGTTCGAGACCACGGTGGGGGGGGGGGGGGGGCGGCGGGGACCGCAGTCCTTGCATACTTAGCCCCAATACCCGCCAGGCCAAAGAGGATAAACCATTTCTGCCGTGTGCTGTTTACACGGACGCGATTGAGTTACGCTATAAGGCTTTTCATAAAAGTAGGGGGAGATCTTAGTTGAGGTTTTGGGAACGTTGCAATTTGGAGAAATTAAGTCACAGATGGAAATAAAGCATTTCATTCATGTAACGGGCATGGCCTAGAAAGGGGAGTTCAGAACATTACATGAATGATCAGTGATCAAAAGCTGACTATTAACGTTCAGTCACTCAACACAAGACAGTCTTATGGTTAGCCGTTTCAAAACCAGCCGCTAACCTGAGCTATCAATACCCGACTACACATTCATTTGCTGACACGCTCTCAGAGTTCTTAAACTATTCAATAGCTGCGGTTAAGCCAGTAAAGACGGTTAGACACACCGCAGTGTGAGATAACAGACATAAAATGGTTATAGCCACCACCATCAAAGTTGCAGACACCAAAATAATCCAAGTTGGGGAGTTACCGCTCTCCATTGTTCCCCAGCCAAGTGGACCGCTTAAAGGCAAATGTGTTTTTGTTATATAGGTTATGTAAATTGTTGGACAGAGAATGCTTGCTGCTCTCCATCCCCATGCAGTCCACCGAAAGAAAAATATGGATATATCGTTGTCAATTGTACCAGGGCGAGCTGCACATTTTAATGGGAAGGTGACTGTAGGCTAGTTGCTGGACACAGAATGGTTGCGGCGGCCGCCATCCGGTCTATAGACGCCAGAAAATCAAGGTGGAGATCAGATGTCATTTATTTAACTCTTTTATAAAATGTTGTCAATGACTAGTTAGCCATAATTTAGGTTTAGCCTTGCACTCTGCCACATAATCTGCAGTATAATCTGCCTCTAAGCGAACTGCTCAGACATGACGCGCATCAGATGGCAAGCTGATTAATTTAGTGTGATTAGAGATCCCTAAATCCCAGAATATGGCTCCGGCACACCTCTAATGCTTGTTTACAGCGCTGCGCACAATGAAGAGACACAAACTAGGTCGATAGTTGGCCTGCACAAAGCAGTTTTCCTTCAGTTTATCTTGGTGATGCATTCCAAGCCTCCCCGCAATAGGTGAATTCCCTCGAAGTAGAAGTTGACTTATTTTTTAAAAACTTGATTCAAGGGGGGGGGGGGGGATTTGTGCATCTATTATGATGACCCACCCCTGCCCGCACATTCCCACCCTACTAAACACTTGCTACACTTGATAAATGTAACTTGTCAACTGCAAAATGTAGATAACCGAGCTGCTGGTTATAGGAGACGAGTGGTCCAATTTTCATGATATTTCTTCATTTGATTCATCTATAAATCAGTTATTAAAACATGTTCAGTTGCAGCCCTAAAATCATGCTAGTGTTGGGCATTTAGATGCCATGCTGGTACCCCCCTTGCTATAAATATATACATTTAAAAAACAGAACTATCTTGTTAGTTTGAGTTTCAAACAAAAAAAAGTTCACTTTCAGTATTTGGTCCTTGGGAATCGATTACGGTGTCCGGCTGGTATTTGACTATCAATATTTCAGTATGAAGCCGGGCGATGGTCCAGTGGTTAGCACATCGACCTCATAGTGGGTTCGATTCCGTCTCCGGCCTTGCTGTGTGGAGTTATGATGTTCTCCACAGGCCTGCGTGGGTTTTCTCCGGGTACTCCCGTTTCTTCACACATTCCAAAAACTTCCATGATTGAACACTCTAAATTGTCACGGTGTGAGTGTGAGCGCGGATGGTTGTTCGTCTCTGTGTGCCTTGCGATTGGCTGGCAACTGGTTCAGGGTGTCCTCCGCCTAATGCCCAAAGGCAGCTGGGATAGGCTCCAGCAACCCCCCCGAAATAAAAGTGGATTCGGAAAATGGATGGATGGATATTTCAGTATGCATCAGCCTAACCTTACTACATGGAATGGAACTCAACTTCCCAAATCTCACCTCTTCTTGTTGTTCTTTTCTTGAAGTGGACAGAGGTCATCTAAAAAAGTGGATGCAATCATGTTTAAAAAAAAAGTGGCCATAGATGATGTTAAAAAAAGTGGACTACTATCACATAAAAGTGGATGTTAGGCAGATTACATAGAAAGTGGAAGTAGCTCATGATAAAGCAGCTGTTGATCATTGTACAAGAGTTGGACATACTGTATATAATATAAAAAAGGGGATGGGTCTTGTAAAGTGGATGTAGATCATGTAAAAAGTTGAAAGGGTTAAAAAAATGTGAATTTCCCTGTAGAGTAAACAAGTGCACAGGTGTGAAGACGGACGGGACAGCCACTTACATAAGTCATAAAGTTGACTTCAGTGAATACCCTTGTCGAGTCATGTGAGCCAGGTGGTGACTCACCGCATGCGCCCAAAAACCAGGCGGCAAGATACCAAAACCAGCTGTTTGTCTTTACACGCTTCAAGGAAAAAGAGTAAAAAATAAAGCATTTGTTTCTTCCTAAGAAAAATTGGGTTGTTCCACTCCCTGTGAGGAGTGGAGCAGATTGCTTGATGAGATCTGTCACGTTGAAACTTTATCTAGGTAATTGATCCTTCCGAGTTTGCTTGGTCACGGGGTTTTTTTTGGTCTGCTGTAGTCTTCCATTGCCCAAAAGGAAATGGGGGCAGGGGGGTGGACAATGACTCAACGTGACCGGATTCCTCCTGCTTGTTGTGATGACTTGGCAACGCACAGGCCATTTCCACACTTGCACTGGTATTTTTAGAGCTCTTGATTTAAAAAAAAAAAAAAAATGTACGTCCATTCGGGGTGTAATGACACATATATTTGTATCTGGATTTTTCAACACTAAGTTGCCAACATATTGGGCAAGGGACGGGTAGCAAGCCCTGCACTTTATTCATCCGCCTCTTTGGTACACAAACACAGTGCAGCTTGGCCTATGCATAGTTTTGTAAAGTCTTCACCCATTAATTGTTTCGTACACACCCATTATTTGGACTCGATTGCCAATTTATTTTCATTTTCACCTCATTTGAAAACCTCGTCCCTGCAGTTGTGCAATTGTCCTCCCCATTATGCACAGATTAAGCAATCATTTGCTCACCTCCCATTTTGACTGCTCTAAATGACATTATGCCTCCATTGACCTTATGTTCTCTCATTGGGCTGCTTGTTTCCTCCTCACTGAACCTGTTCTTGCTGTGACTAACCCAATCTCATTTAATCATGCCGCTCACAGTCTGTGATGCATGCGAGTTTACACTCGCCACAATAAAGTATCAATGTTTGCATAATGCCATATTAGCACTTTTCTTTGGCTGGTTTGTGCAGCATACAAGAGGAAGTGTGTGCTTGGCCTTTCCCGCTTGCATTCAATCATGGGGTTAGTGTTTTGTTTGGAAGGGAAAAGGATCAGCACCAACGTATATTTGCTCAATTAGCGGTGCGAGTTGTCAGTGTCAGAATGCATTGCGCAAGGAATCCATTTATATATGCTACAAAGCACAATACATTAGTACCTAACTTTAGCATCATTTTGGAGAGATGGCAAGAAGTGTGGCAGAATGGGCGCAGTTAATAGCTTCCCGAAGAATACAAGGATATCACTCCCTTGCGACACTTTTATTTTTGAAGCTGTTCTCAACAGCGCGTGGTGCTGTGGCGGATATCTTGACTCATCTTGCTGACTTGATATTGGAGCCTGTTATATTACCACCAATATCAACACATCATCATCCTGAAATCATATTCAATCGCTAATCAAGAATTATTTGCATATGCGAATTGCACTTTGATACAATGCAGTTCGTTCATCTTGACGGCTGCGATTTGATTGGTCATTGGGAGCAGATGGGAAGGCTTCAGAACTGACAGACAGCAATACTAATTCAAGCCTGCCACACTTGGTGTGTGTTGCGAGATCTTTAGGACAAGTCTTTGCTTTATGGCAGTGGTCCCCAAACTTTTTCCTGTGAGGGCCACATAACTTTTCGCTTCTCCGATGGGGGGGACGGGGTCAGTTTGTAACAGCAAAAGTGTGACTGCAAGGGTACCTGGACGTAAAAATGTATTGTTTCCCAGAAACCCACACAAAATCAAATACCGGTAACTTTTTTTTGATACACTTGCGGTATTAAAGACGTCTTTCTTCTCGGGACACACCACCTCCGCGACAGCATTCATGCATTTCTTGACAAACTCTCCTTACCGCTGCTTGCTATCAGCTGAGCAAACCAAAAGCTAGCCCGAACAGATGGCTGGTTCAGCTGAGCTTGGCGTACAAATGTATTTTGCTGAGCTAACGTTCCTCTTTTTAGCATCTGCTCTCATTTACCCATGCAAAAAATCTTACTTGTTGTTGTGACGGGATTCATAGTGTCTCCGCAGATTGTATTCTATGAATACCCCCACCGACAGATGAGACAGACAATCTTTTCTTTGCATTGAAAAAAAAAATTGTTTCTCCATTTTGGGTTAAATTCCCTGTATTCTGAATATTTTTTTTCTCTTACCTCACCTTTTCGCCATGATTACGTTCTCTTTGAGAGGGATGGGCTCAGGATTTTTTTTTCTGTGGTTGCCAGTTAACGGCAGAGACCGCCGAAGGATGGAACAAATGTCACGTTATGCGTTTACGAAATTGTTACTAGCTAATAGTTAATCGTGAAAATAGTTCATAACTAAGAAATATTTTATTGCAAAAGCCAAATGTTATGATAAAATACAAATATACATAGATGAAAAATAAATCAAAAGACTCTCTGGTATTGTGTGTGTCAGTGTGTGATTTGTATTTTGTGTTGTTCCGGCTGCCGTCATATGTCTGAGCACTTGGCAGCTTACTGCCAGACTTACTGCCGGCAATGCGAACCAAACTTTGACATCGGTGGTATAGTGACCGAACAGCCCGTATCAGGGGGTTCGGTACCCCATACCCACGAAGCACCCACCACAGAACTCCCCGAGGGACACGGTCAAACGCCTTCTCCAAGTCCACAAAACACATGTAGACTGGTTGGGCGAATTCCCACATACCCTCAAGGACCCTGCTAAGGGTGTAGAGCTGGTCCACTGTTCCACGGCCGGGACGAAAACCACACTGCTCCTCCTCAATCTGAGGCTCGACTTCCTGACGGACCCTCCTCTCCAGCACCCCTGAATAGACCTTACCAGGGAGGCTGAGGAGTGTGATCCCTCTGTAGTTGGAACACACCCTCCGGTCCCCCTTTTTAAAAAGAGGGACTACCACCCCGGTCTGCCAATCCAGAGGCACTCTCCCTGTTGACCACGCGATGTTGCAGAGGCGTGTCAACCAGGACAGCCCCACAACATCCAGAGCCTTGAGGAACTCCGGGCGGATCTCATCCACCCCCGGGGCCTTGCCACCGAGGAGCTTTTTAACCACATCGGTGACTTCAACCACAGAGATAGAAGAGCCCACCTCAGGGTCCTCAGACTCTGCTTCCTCCAAAGAAGACGTGTTGGTGGACCAGAATTTTCCTCGAAGCCGTCCGGAAGTCGGCTTCCATGGCCTCACCGAACTCTTCCCACGCTCGGGTTTTTGCCTTGCAAACATATGTTTCGCTTTATTTCTGCATTATGACTGCAATTTAGTTATTCAAAATATCTATTCAACACAATGTGATTTGTATTGACAACATGAAGATATTTAGGGAAATGAATGAAATTAATTAAATTCTGAAGGTTTACTGGAGGTCAAAATGTGTTGTGATGAACCAGAGCAATAAACAGTTTATTGGAATCAGCCATCTGTATTTACTTTCATCTTGAACGCTACGAGGTCAGAGCTGGCACAATTTGAAGTGGAATCGATCAGACTTTCTTCAAAGGTAGCAATAGAGCCACAACGGCAGTTTACCTGGGATTTACGTCTTTTTCAGATTTTTGCGTACACATACAGACACGATAGCATGCAGCATGCGCTATTTGCCCAGCCTAAACGCATCGTCCAGTCAAATGATTTGAAATGTCACCGTTGATCAACCCATTCCATGAATGAAACTGAGGAGATACAAAGTATTCCTCCTCACTTAATCCATGAGGTGCCGCCGCTGTTTGTCCTCACTAGCGCTTAACTGTTTTTGAAATGACGATGTTCCATCATATAAGGAGCTCGAATCTTGTCTTTCCTGCACTTAAGCATGTGATGTTACTGACTTGAGATCGGTAACCTTTTTATAGATTTTTATACATGTATTACATTTATCAATATACTGTAGATGATAAGTTCAGTGTTTTAAGAAGTGCAGTCCATATGTTTAGATAATCATGTTGCATGCAACATGAAGTTGAATACAGTAAATATTCCCATCCCCGGAATTCTATGGAAAGGAATATCCTTCACCCGGAATAAAATCCTATGCATTAACATTTTGACTACGATATTACATGTTACTGGAACTTGCGTAAGCGGAAATTCCACTTCCCATAATTAACCCGGATGGAGGTGTAATGCCGTGGGAGCTTAAATACACGCAACGCCCACCCGATGCGACGGAAAAGGCACAACGCTAAATAATTTTACTTCGCATTTTTCGATCATCAGATTTTAAACGAGACGTGTAAGTGAGTTTTTATTGCCGTGCGTTTTACTGTAATTGTGAATGATTTTAACTTTATTCACTTACGTCCTGGAGAACGCGGCACGAGCTTAAAAGCAGCACCCACTCGACATGACCGAAGAAACGTGTTCGCTTCGCCGTTTTCATTCGTCAAATTCGAAACGAAGAAGTGTAAGCGACTTTTTATTGGCGTGGGTTTTACTGTAATTGCAAAAGATTTTAACTATATTTAATTACGTCGTGTAGATCATCCCATCGAAACGTAGAAGAACTGTAACGACTGGAGCGGAGCGAGTGAAATGCATCCGTTTGAGCGAGGCTGGACACAAAGTTAAAAAGATCCAGCAGACACTTGGAGTTGGAAAGACGCAAATCTACGACACTTTAAAAAACAAGGCATTGATTCAACTCCTGATGACAAGCCACCATCCAGCAAAGAAGCAATGTAAATGGCAACAAAACACATTTTTTTCCCCCCCCAAGACAGAAAAAAATAAACATTAAAATACTGCACGTATTTTACTGTTGTGATTTTTTTGGGATACACCTGTATTGCCGTTTTTGTTATATAAACAGTTTTTGGACAGTATATTTTTTGTATTTTATCGATTGTGTTGTTACACGTGCATTTTGTCAACATACTTGCAGGTTCATAAAGGACATGTACCATGCTCATTTCCCAAATGAGGAGTTTCTGTTATCAGGACAAATTAGACAGCGCAAACACGAGTCTGTACTAGAGAATATTTACTGTATGTTAAAGTGGTAAGGCCGCAGATTTGTTTGCATGTTATCTTTCTAATTTACCATGTGGTATACGTTTCCATCACATTTGTGTGGCAGAATGATGTGGTCGTGGTGAACACTTAGAAGGCTGTACGTCAAAGCATTTAGTTCGTTTACATCAGGAATTGCAGTAGATATTGCAGAAATAAACTTGATATTGATGAGTTAACTGTTTGTATGATAAAAATACATTAGAAAAGGACCTTGTAAAAGTAATTGTATCTCAAAACCCAATTGCAAATTTGAGGAGAAAAAAATTCCAATCAGACTTTTTCCAGCTAAATGAAAAAGAGTAATTATGCAGACATTGCCATATGGCGCCTGCTGACAGTGTTAGCGTTTAGTGGCTTGCACCTAGCCACTTCGCAAATGCCCTGTGTAGGCTGGTAATAGCCGTCAGACTACTTTTCAAAGGGAAAAATAACTGCACAGTTGCTGATAAATTCTTTAAACAAACTTACGGTAGCTTCCTCAAACATGCTATTTCAGCCCTCAAAATTGCTACTGTGGTTTATGCATCACGTTTTCTCAAAGCCCCAAATCTCAACATTTTTTTAAACTTGTTACAAAGACAAAAAAAGGCTGAATTGGAGAAATGTGTAAAGTCGTCAAAAAATGGCGGAAATGGACTGGACAAATACCTAAGGTGTGCTCCACAAACATGGACACGGACAATATTGCACAGCACCCCTCAGGTTGGAGTTTAATGTGCGATGGAGTTGAAAACAAAATGAAAAATGACTCTACAGTCAGTTTATAGAGAATCTGCAAGAAATGAGAGAAAATGGAACAAACAAATCCGGTGAAGAACATCACTAATGAACTTGACATTATGAAGTGCCTGCACGTTGGAGTTGAATGAAGTGGGAGTCTCAAAGAAAATAAACTTGTGGAATACATACACCATTTTGGAACAGCTTCTGGAATTTATTTTCAAAGTATCGTTTAAAATTAAACAAAAACAACGACAGACACATTTGGAGAAAAGGCAAGCAGACAAGAGACACTTTGTATGCAGATCTTGCTGTTTTGGTTGTCAACCGAGTTCAGATGTAACCGTCATGGGTGAACAGTGTGTGTTTATAAACGGAGGTGTTAATATATTTGAGGTTATACGGTCTTTGGTGTTGGTTGGAATGCGTTTTGGCAGCGTGACTCAACGGCCATCCGAAATGTGATCAAAATTGGCGGGAAAGATGAGTCTAATCCACCAGCCTGTGCGATGCGCACCCGGACACAATGAGACCCCTGTTGCGGCCAGCTTCTGCTTGTCAAAAGCACTTAAATTCTCGCCAATTACACGGCAGCCATGCCAGCAAGAATGGCATTTACTTTGAAAATGCATCCTCTGCGGTAAATATGCTTAAATAAAACCTCAAGTTGAAATTGCTGTATGGGATTAGCCCTTGGGTAAAGCCTGTTCTTTATAGGAGTAGCAGCAGTTAGGGCTGACTGATTCGTTTTATTATGTCAAGTTCCTTGCTCAGGGCGATTTTGTTGTGTTGTACATCGCAAATACTAGTTGGAAGATAAGATTTATCTTGTTTTGACTCATGTCATCTCGGCATCTTCTTTTCCGATCACCCAGCCCTAAGATGCACACAGAGTACGTATTCAAAACTGTCGCATTCAATTTGGGAAGGAACAAAGTTGCCATATGAAGTCCAGCTAATTGACCGCAATGGCCCCACCATCCCCTTGCAATCCTTTTGTGTTACATCCTGAGGATGTAGCCTCAAACCCCTCGTCCGTCTTCGGCCCAGGCATTCTTGTTTTCCCGAGCTGGGACGGGAAGGCCCCACCGAGCGGGATGTATGCAACTCTGTAAACAGGAAACACGCCGAGAAACGGCAGAAGCCCCAATGCGAGGAAATGACAAGGAATTTAGCACCTTGTTTAAAGACAAGAAACTGCAATTCCTGCAGAAACCGAATGCTCGGGGATGGTCATCGCTCGGCAAAGGTTTAAATATGCCCCCGTGTGGCAATAAGCCATAAATTGAATAATAACCAGAGTCACAAACCCCTTTGACGACGACTATCTAACTATACGCATAATAATTTAGTTAAACAATTAGCTTTTTTTCGAAGTACATAAAAAAATAATCTTGGTAAATGTGAGGTTAAATGTTGGTTTGGCCCTCTGCCAAGCGTCAGTTTTTCACGTGGTCTTTTTGCAAAATGACTTGCCCACCCTTGCGCTCAACGATTACGCGATTGTTAACATTGTTGATTACGCAATTGTTAAAATTGTTGTTGATTAAATTTGACACCTCTACTTTGGAACAACCGTAAAACCTCAGCGTGCAAGGTACGATATGTGGTGTGGTGGGTTGAAGCCGAGCAGCAAATTTTCCGTCTGCTGGCGTGCTATCGAGGCATTTATCGTGAAGGTGCGACCAGTTTTCAGTTGATAACCTGACACTCATTTTGCCATGCCCCCTTTCTGTTGATAGCAGTAGCTCACTTCAATCCGAAGAAATGTTTTTGTGAAACAAGACATTCAACAAACAGAGGAGTCCAGTAGTAAATGGAGTAAATGCTAGTTAGTCATATAAAATGGGACGTGTGAACGCTATCGGGGTAGACTCGCTACGTATGAGAAGAGTTGATTACATACGGGTATTGTATAACTTGCATCCTGAGTATTTTGCACTTTCTCTCTCTCATCCTTTTACGGTGTCTGGTAGACCACAGCGTTGATTTTGTCTGGAGAAGTATAAACCATGGTTTTTCGATATGTCACAAACAAGGCGGGGAAAAGGAAGTACACTTTACGAATGCACATGTTTTATGTGTTTATCGTATTGCAAAGCCGCAGAAATTGCCGTGTGAACGCGAGTGGGGCTGCACCGGGGTTAAAACGCTTTTCTTTAGTAAGCAGCTTTATATGTGTGAACGCTAACCAAAATTTACACCGGTGTAAGATGTATTGCAACAAAATACATCTGAGCAACACCGATGCGAATGTGTGCCGTGTGAACACCCCTTTGGATGACTGAAAATTTACACAGAGGGGGAAAAAATCTCATTTCAATAAGCACGTTCTTTTTTTAATTGACATAGGCAACTACCCCGTTACACTTATGATATACATTTTGTATGACATGTAAATACTCCAATTAAAAAAAAAATAGAAGTAGGTCTGTTTGACATTTTTTGTTTATCCCATCTACGTATACTGCAAATTCTGTCTTTTACAGTGAGTTTGTCAGGCCATAGCTTCCATTGAGAAGTGGCTGTGTTATTAGTTCACTTTTTTATTTGTGGCAGAATCACATCAGTGTGAATGCTTGACACCATGAAACAATCATTTCAACTTGTTTTGCCAGGGTGTCCACCCAGGGCACGTTGGTATAAAATGTAAAAACCATCAGCATAGGTGCCATGTGAGTGCGCATTACAATTTGTAATAAATTAGTCATGAAGTAGCAAGTGAACAACACCTCACACAGGCAGATGTTTAAAGTTAGCGATTAGATTTACAAGCCTATTTTATTTATTTCATACACCCATTGTTCAAAACAAATCTTTACGAGGTAGAAAACGACCCATATGTCAGTCGTTTTTTTTGGGGAGGGGGGGTTAATGAATAAGTGTGAATCCACTTATGTAAATGTACCAACAAATGGAATGTGGCTAGCCGGAGTGAAAGCAGCTTGTTGCCTAGCAACCTCCAGGATTTGCTTTGTAATGATAGAATTAATTATTACTGGAGAGACCGCAGCCGAGGCGGCATAGATTTAAAAAGATAGACGGCAGAATACGATGAATATTCCACACAGGCTTAGGCAAACGACAAGGGCAAATCAGGATTGGCGATCTGGTGTTGCTGTATCCATCTCGCACCACAAGAGCCAACGACCCATGAGCGCTAACGGCACTCTCTTAACATTATCACTATCTGATGTCATCATTGTGATATTGTAGGATGAGCGCTAATGATGCGGTAGTTCTTTTCTGTAATTTGCAGATGTATATATCTTTATTGTACAAATCTTTTGTTTTTAATCATAGAAATTATATATGACGTTATCATTGCCCCCATTTTGGGTAGATATACTCAAAGCTTATTAACCACGGCAGCTGACAATACAGTGTTAAGCTACTGCATACCATGTGGTAATGACAATATCAATATTGATATCTGTAGCCGTATCAATACTTAACCATGAGAACTTATGTCCAGTGTTCCACTGCATATTCACAATTCTCCTCTGGCAAAATTGCCTTTGCCATTATTTGACCTTCAACATAATCTGTTATTTTCTCAAATTCTACTATTGCTTGAGCGCACACACACACACAAAAATAAAACTCTGACATTATTGACATAATATTTCCACTTTATTCTCATGTTCATATTTTTTTAATGGATACAACTTCAAAAAAGAACGATAAATTCCTCAAATGTTGGTCAGGGCTGGTTTAAGGTCAAATGGAGCTGGCACACAGTACACAAAGCTTATTAGTCTCCTTATTGACAGTAAGCGCTTAAGTCCCCACTCGACGGGTTGAGCTCTCACTGCTCCTGCCCAAATCTTGAATTACACATGCACCTGTTCATCGAGACAACTAGCAGCTGTTGTAATAACACGACAGCTAGCGTAATAACTTAGCTGCCTCTAACACAATTTAGAAGGCACTGGAACGGTGCCGTTGATTATTTCCCAATGAAGAGAAGAAGCAGGTCAGCTTTGCGCTGGCCTGGTACAGGAATCATGGAGGCATGTGAATGAGCTTAACGGTAGCAGCACCTCTATGGGCTGCTCGTGAAAAACCATCCGCACCCTTGGGATGTGGCTAATAGCTAATAGCTAAATCCTGTTACACAAACCCCTGCGACTGAGCGTTTTCATTCGGTGACGTGACATCCCTGTGAAGCCTTCACCCATCCGCCTTTTTGAGAAAACAGCAGGGTTTTTCCAGTTCAAATTGAGGCAGAGGTGGTTCCGTTCTGATCATTTGCATGCCAACTTCTACGGTCTAGCACTGATGTAGACTCCACAAAACCAAAGTGTCGTGCCTTAAACCCAGCACTCAGACCACAGCCTCATTCACCGCCGACCGCTGGACCCCAGACCCCAACTCTGGTTTCTGCACAGACCGCATGTGCTGAACATGGCTACAGCTAATAGTCTATAATCAACCTATGATGGAAGGAAAAATGCCATTGAAGACTTTTCAGGGCATTTAACCCAACCAAGAAAAAATGTATAGGAACGTTCTTACTGGAGTTGCTTAGTTTTGGTTTCTTACAAAGCTGACCAAATTCACTGTGTCGACTGCAAAGCAAAGCTTCATGTGAGAGCTGCTAATAGACAGCCACAACTGGTCGTGCTACTCAACACACAGATTGGCTCACCTGCCATCAGCCATCTAGCGTAAGAGCATTCATTGTTCTCCTTGTCAGCATACGTTGGTGGCATAGATAAGACGGACCAAAATACATTATTTGTGGTTAAAAATGTTTTCTGACCAATTAAGTCAAATTGGATGATTGCACTCACCACAGCACAGTGCTTAGGAATATTTGCTCTTCGTGAAGCATAACAATACATATAGAGCATCTTTCTCAAACTCGCGGTCCAGGTGTGGATGATATGTTGCGGTCCCGTACTTGACCAAAGTTATTTTTTTTTCCTTTTGTCATGGGTGTTTTTTTTTTCCTTTTCTTTTTAATCACTCATAGGCTACCACAGCTTAGGCTCATGAGAGCTTTTGGCGAAACAATTCTGTAGTGACATAAAGTGGAAGGAAAATATACCCTTTCAGTCAGGTTCTTTCACGGAAAAACAGGCAAACCATTTTGTGTGCGTGTGTGCGTGTGTGCGTGTGCGCGCGTGCGCGTGCGCGTGTGCGTTGAGATACTCCGACATGGCTTGAAAGCACAGAAAAAGTTACCGTGCTCAAGAATTACTCAAGCAGACATGCTGAGGAGTATACAAAATACCAGGGAGATGAGAGAGAGCAGTGGGTCACCACTCTTGTTCATGTTCTGAAGAACCATTACTATTCTGAACTGTTATTCAGTTTTTTTCAATAGTCGAACCCCTTTTTTGTACAAAAATTGATGCGGCCCACATCCATCCAAACACTTATCATTAGTATAGAGACCCCTGATCTAGAGGACAAAAGGTGTCGTGTTTTAAATTTTAGCATGTTGGATGTGGCTTCAGTATTGAGCACAAAGGGGATCGCTCAGCCACCCGTCATCAACTGAACGTAGTGGTCGTTGCAGGAGAACAAAGCGGACCGTCCGGCCTGATGAGACTCGCTCCATCTGGTTCAAACAAAAGGCTCATTGAGGAGCTGCGCCGTCGTCCCAAAAGTTACACAGTGACCTTTGATGATCAATTCATAGCAAAAATAGCTCGGAATAAAGAGGAGGTGCGGGGGCTGAGGGATAAAACAGGACTGGGATGTGCTTTCATCTTGGGCCAAAATACGCAGAAACCACTCTTCTTCTCACCAATTAGTGCAACTCTTTTGGAGGCCAGAGTCGAATAAAAAGCCTGTCGCACCACAATGGAAGCAAATTCCTCGAGCTGTCCCAAGTCTTTTCGGAATTGATTATCCTACTGATCCTATCATTGATTACGTGGGGAATCATCCCTCGCATACACCAACAAGACTGGCTCATGTTGTTAACAATATGACGTTATGTCTCGCAAGGATGATGCATAACATTTTATCGTATCACTTTTTTTACCATCATGTCTGTCGTCATTTGTCATCGGCAGTAAACTGTATGTAATTAATACATCAAGTACAGCTTGATTTGCATAGGCGTTCACTTGTCAACTTTATGCCACTTCGGTTGCAGCAGGCGTCAGACGAGGGAAGTGAATCACAATACATTTTCACCGTACACAACAAACGTACGATGCAAAATTAAATCTAAGAGTCAATAAAAATGAATAAATGATGAGGTGGGCGAATGCAAATAACAAATACTACTGCCCTAAGAAAGTAATTAACAACAAACCTGCAATTATAAACTATTTACACAAAAAAAAATCCTCGAAAGGATGTTTGGTATGCCTTCAAACTAAACAGGAGTAGCAATTTTTATTCTGAAGTTCATCAAAACACAAAGAATAGCAAAAAGCTCCGATGGGCTGTGTATGTCACTTGAAGCCGACGAGATGTCGCAGCAGCTCCCGATAGCAAGTGGAGCAACGGGTTTGACTGGATACTACTGCCTGACCAAGACGTTGTTTCGCTGCTAACTCAGCAGTCACAACCTCCATCAATTTGCCTCCATCGCGGCGAACAAGAGACATTTTTACAAGTATCATTCTCATGAAGGGATTATGAGGACTCATGAACACGAAAGCCATGTTGAATGCTAAGCTAACGTAATGTCATCGTGAAAGACCAGAGATAGAAGTGCTTGGATGAGTGAGTACATCTGACAGAGGTTTTTAGCTGGAACCATGTTAAAAGTGTTGCGTGTTCATCTTTGACCAGAAAAATCACAGGCAATAAGTGTCTGCAAAGAAAATTGATGCTAAATAATGCTACGCACACAGATTTCAATTGCCATTTATTCCCAAACATTATTTATGGTTGATATCTACATTTGTGCAAAAATATCTAGCTCATTTTTCTTCAGTTTACATAATTTGTATACCATCACTACTGGATGCATTAATCATTTAATACAGATCCGTTTGATGTAGCGTCAAAATAAAGTGAGAAATCATCAGTGCTGTATACTTTTTTTAAAAATAGAATAACTGAAAATAAAGAGTTAATGTGAAGTGAAACGGCCAATATCATAATGAAAAATGATTTCCAAATCGCCCAGCACCATCTACAACTACCGTAGAGTGTGATCTAACTAGCAATGGGATAAATTACATTATCTAAGAAGTAAAAGCACAAAACGTCCTACCTTTTAATAGAATCCATTGATTGCTATTCTTATTGCCATCAAACTGGGACGTGCCTCCAAGCCATCCGCAGCAACAAATGTCTGTGTAGCGGAACATTGGTTCCGGGTATTGCAATAATCATACATTTTGGTTTGATGACATACATTTTTGCGACAACCGAATTTTGTGGATATTATGACTTCTTACAACATGACAACTAAGACAATTTAACAGGACGGTTTTCCAGTACTGGTATGATTTCATTTTTGTAATATTACAGCGCTAACTCGTTGTACAGTACAACATTATTCTCCTTGCATTATAACTATTGTTCCAGTGTTAGAACTTTATTCTTTTAATATTACAACTATTCTCCTAACCTGATGTTTTATTTGAAATGTTATAGCTTGATTCTCTCAATGTGTTTTTCTTGCTTTATTCCTGAAACAAGGTTTTGTTTTCCTCTTACGCCGGTTATTGTCATCATATTTAACTTTTGGCAGCCCCAAATCTTCCTTTTTAAATTGGTTTGTAAACAGAAGGTCGAAAATATTGGTTGTTCAAGGTTAATCCCAGTGAATGTTTTTGACGCACGGGGAAAAATGTACTGTTTGGAAACAATCATGCGCTGACGTACAGTAGATACACCCTTTATCCACAACTGACTTGCAAACCACACCACATGTCCTTAAACACCGCAGATATTGTCACGTCGTGACCTTGCCACCGCCTGCCTCGCCTCCACCTGCTCTAATGGATAAAAATACCCGACACCATCTTGTCAATAGACTCAAGGTCAGCTGCTAACAGGGGAATGCACAAACAAAGACACTCACTCATACACACAGAACGGGCTGGAGGTATATGACATTTGGAATAAAGTGCTGTCGGTGCACTCTGCGCGCTGAGCTGACAATACAATCTACTGCCATATATTGTCATTAGCAGATGACCTTCAGACCCTCAACGCTGGCCGTCTGGCAGCCCACCGGTCCGTTTACCTCATTAAGATGGCTCCAGCGGAGGCCGTTAAAAGCTGTTAATTGCATTGGTATCGACGAGATGTGACCAGAAAATGCATTTCAGAAACATGCGCTTTTTGCCTTGCAGCGGGATGTATAACTTAATAAAATAAGAAAATCCCATCATTCTCTGCTGGTAGGTTGTCTCCATTTGCATCACAGTCCTGTGACTTTTTTTTTTTCGTTGGAACTTTACATTCTGAAACATTTACCCTGAGAAAAATCACATGACGCAATATAGTGTTTGGATTGGATTGGATTGGATAACACTTTATTGTCAAATTATTGTTTGCCTGCGGGGAATAGGGACAGTCCCGCTGTAAATTGCGACAATTTTAAATGGACACCCCAAACAGATTTATAATTGCCTATAAATGTCACGAGATGGCAGCAACATATGACATGAAGCAGCTCACTTCAAACAAAGTTCATTGGAACCAAAATAGTGGCGTGAGCTCCTCATCTGACTTCAAGACACCATCTTTTTATTTTTTTTTAATTTTTTTTTGGGAGGTCCGGGACAATATCGCAGGGAAATCAGGAAGTAGTGAATTGTGAATAAGCGAGGGAATGCTGTTCGTACCACAATTAATGATCTTAATTTATTCAAAGATTGACAGACTCGTTGAGAAATCTGTTCCTATTTAGTTGAACACAAAGATATCATTATGTTGTATGAACAGCAACAGGTGGATCCTCAGGTTAATTTTACTTTCTGCCATCGAGGGAAAAACATTGAATTGATCAGAGTGCTTTACCTTGCTGGTCTCGGTAGATGAACGAACACTACATTATATGAAGAAACTGAATTAAGAATTATTAATTTTCGGACCCTTAAGTGTGCAGTAATTGAATATTTTCCCACAGAGCAACCTGATGATCTCAAACGAATATGGCACCGTGGTTTGGAGTCGCTGATCTATTAAAAGAATGAAGTTTAATTTTAAAATTGGATCAAGCTTGGTTTCATCGACGGGAATATAAGTTTTAATTTTATGTTTGGAGGCAAAATCACATGTAAAAAAGTGTAGATGTTTTTTTTTTTTTTTGTCCAAAATACTAAAAATGATTTGCACCCAAATACGCTGACTCCATTTGAATCCACCTATCTCAGCAGCAAGGCAAGACTCTCCATTTGTGTGACATGACTTGCTGACATATCTTTTTACGAGTCGCTGAGGTGGTCCTGCGCGTGGTTGTGTGGGTTGCACTCCTCAAAGCACCCCCATTGGACACTTTAAGATGTTATCTGGCCCACTGTCATGTGAGGAATGTGAGCCTCAACACCCAAAATGGCCTCTCTCCGCTGTCCCTCGTAACAGGATCCTACCAACAATACCGCAGCAACTCTGAACAGGGGAGGCTTTCAAAGCAACCAGGGAGGAGGTCAACACTACAAAGGAATGTCTCTCTTGTTCATTTGAGGGCAGCTGATTGTCCCCCCCCCCCCCCCCCCACACACATTGCCTTTGCTAAGGACAGGTCACATTATGTTATTGGCAGGACTTTGTCAGATTGTTAGTTAGTGTGCACCATCCTGACGACAAGCAACACCGTGACAAATGGCCGCTGTCTTTGTGAAATGTCCTAAAAACATTGAATAAGTACTTCAAATGGCTCTGAATGATATACAGTACATAAAAAGAATACATTCCCAAAAACCTGCTGAAGGATTAGGGGTAAAAATGATGGGGTACATGGCCCGTTCTAATGCATAGACAACTCTTCTCACCAATAATCTTCCATTGGCACTACTTAAATCCTGTTTCAAAGGCAGGTGTCAGCGGTAATTTTAACCTGTTGACATCTGAGTTTTGCCTAATGAGCAATTGGTGGACATTTTTCACTCAAACTAGTCAAACAAACAATCGAAGACGAAGGAAAGAGTAGGTTGAGAAGAACATGAAGAAATAATAAAGTTAAACTGTTTTCCTCAAAGGCGAATGTGTTTATTGGGCAGAGTTTCGATCATCGTTGTCACACAAAAACATTCCCCAAAATTTCCTGACACAAAAAACTCAAATTTCTCTGGAACCCTATGACCGATTTTCCAATTTCTTGATGCATTGTGCTCGGGTTGTGGCCATTCCAGCAAGACTCAGCATTTTAAAAGTCATTCATTTTTTGGGAAATCTTGTTACCTTGGTACTAGGGCTGCCACGATTAGTTCATTTGTCGTGACGATGTCGATGACCAAAATCATGAACAGTTGATTGTCGATGAGATGTTGTATTTCTGTATTTATTCAATTGCCAATTATTTTCTTGCGAAACTGCCTCGTCTCCTGCTTTTCCTGCTGGCTGTATCCATGCGTATTTGTGGTAATCCGTGGTCATTTGTGATGCAAATGGGAGCATTGTGGGTACTGTGGGCACATTGTCTCACAGTTGTCACTGGGTGGTACCACCGCACTACGGTTCACTTACATTACAAAATGTCCTTGCATACCTATTTGTCATGTCCTCGTTTACGATGATACTAATGCAGCGTGTTATACCGGAGACAAATTCCTTGTGTGTTCTACATACTTGGCCAATAAAGATGATTCTGATTCTGATGGGCGTTTGAAGGCTAACCTCGTGTGATCAAGGGTGTCATAAAGTTGGGGCGCATTTCATCCAAAACTCTTTCTTACGCGGCAACGCGGCGGTGATAAAGGTGCATCTAATAAGGAAGCGCATTGTGGCTGCTGTCTGATTTCATTTTTAACATAAGGACAGTCGCGTCTGGAAGCTAGCATTAACACGCGCAGGTTACTGCGTACCTTTGACGTAACTGCACCGTAATGTCCTGTTAGCTAACATATTGTTGGGTCTACGACAGGGGTGTCCAAACTTTTTGCCAAGGGGGCCAGATTTTATGTGGTAAAATGTCGGGGGGCCGACCTTGGCTGACATTCTTTACATTGAACAACAATATTGTTCAACAAATTTTAGTAAGCCAGTCTGTTTCACATTTCCATTTTTATTTTAATTTCAACAATCTTAAGAATTTCTTTTGGTTCATTTGAAACAGGTATATCACATGCAACGACTATTGCTTTACAGAGGCATTAGTCAGTGAACTGACTTAAACAACCAAAACAGGTTTTTGTATGGCACTGGTTGAATTCGAAGTTGGAAGACCACATACGGTCAAGAGTGTTGTTTTCAGGGAAATCGGAGCACTCAGAACATGACATATTTTGGCCACACGTCCTCAATAGAGCCACAACAACAAAACACAAAATGTAACAATATGCTAATATATAATGCTAAAAAAATTACGTTCATCCTACCCTTGAAGGATTTTTTTCATTTAATTTCAGTTTTATACCACACTTTGATACTGCTTTCTAAATTATGCATAATAATGCAGGAAAACAATGTTTTGAATCACTTTAAAATAAAAACAAAATTAAAAAACAAAACGAGTGTTTTCATTTGCAAGGCGTATTTGAAGTATTTTTATACTTCGGTAGTATTAGTGCAACTCTACGTAGTTACATATTACAGTTCATTAAACATTGACAGAAAATGACCATGCTAGTATAACCTGCAATTTTATGTCAGCAATGCTGGTACAAGCTGAAGGTTTAACCAACGTTGAATGTACCCCCATCTTAATTGTCTTTATTAGTCATTTGTACATACCTTAAAGAACTTATTATATCAGGTAATAGTTATATTAGATCAGCTTCCTGCTGTTGTGATGCTGCAATTTACATACGGTCCGATGAGTGAGATTATCACGATTGCCGTTGGCGACGAGCAAAATAATGGTTTGTTGCAGCCCTAGTTGCTACTACTTGGGGTTGAACGAAGATTTTGTTTGAGTACAATCTTATAAAAGTTCAGTGGTGCAAGACGATCAAACGATGACGTCACTGATATGCTCTGCTGATGTTGTGTTGTACTTGTTTTAGGGATGGCCATTTGACTTCATTTCCGAAATAAAACACATGGCATATTAAAAAGCAGTCAATTATGCTCAATATATGGCATGGTAACGCAACTGACAAATTGTTAATATGCCAAATTGGAAGGAAAATAGTCTGTGAAAGATGACCTTGATTATCTCTTGACTCCTTTGACATTTTTATCTAGCGCATTCTCGTAAAAGTTGAGCATATAGGGGTATGGCATAAAAAACCATGAAATCCCCTACCTCTCTACGGTTGACAAGTGAGCAATTGTCACACTAACTAGGCCGTCCTCGCTCGGGGGATTAACTTGTGCTTTTCCCAGCAACCCACCCCCAAATGAAGCAAATCCTCGGACCTAGCACAATCAGAGCGTCCCTTAACACCTTTTAAGCGGCAGGGTTCAACACCATAAGCGCCTTAAGACAGAGGTGTTTCACTCGTAAAAATGCCACTTTCTCAAATTTCTCTTCGCACTTGATTGGATACATTGCCCCCGGGTAGCTTTTTGTTTTCAAACCTGGTAACCGGTGACGTTGATTAAGAAAGGATAGACAAAAGAGATTTTACTTGACAAAACTGTCACACTGCACAACTAACATATTTTTACCCGTAATTTTTACATGTTGGCTTTGCTGCGGGGTGGTCTGCCTGTTCACCTGTCTTCTTCTGATTTTCCATGTAACGTTTCTTCATTTAGCACACTGCGTATGTTACTCTTGATGCGATAATTGCCTCTCCAAAATACAAAAGTGTTTTTATGATATCTGCAAAACATGAGTAGCATAGGCATCAATGTTTCACATCAATCCACTTTGCGCAATAATACACATGCAGTGAAGACTCTCTGTAACCTCCGCGGCGCTCTGACATACAAAGTTCATTCTTCCTTGACAGATATTAGCTTACTTCCCTATTAGCCAGGGATTTAATGCCATCCTGTACAATTAGGGACTAGGTGATCGAGTGCCGTGATTCTCAACCAGTATGCCGGGAGAGTTCTAATGGTGTGTTGCCGGAAATTTCACTTAATTTGTGAGAAAATTATTTATTAATAACAAATGATGTATCTTTGTCCATCTATCGACGCCAGCAACTTACAGCGACAGAAGGAACAAATGAATTATCTTCTATTACACAGGTGTCAAAGTCAAGGCTAGCTCTGACCCGTCACATAATTTTATGTGGCCCGCGAAAGCAAATCAAGCAGGTCAAGTTCCATGAGGCTTGCTAAAGCCTGAACCAAAATGTTGATATGTAATCCACAATAACAGTCATTATTCTTGACTTTGGTTTTAAAACTAGTTATTCATCAATTTGTTGTGCACTCTGTATGTAATATGTGTGTGTGTGTGGGCGGGGGGATTAAATATTTATATGGTTTCCCAAAATTCATAACGGCCCTCCAAGGGAAACTGTAACTACAATTACTACATTGCCACACTTCCTATTTCTACGACATTGCAACAAACGCTTTACGGCATTTGCACCAGCTTCTGTCTTTCCTGTCTCGGTATTCGCTTTGAAACACGTGTCGATAAGAAAAAAACACTGCCAGTCGTCAAGGTTTGCTATGAGAATATGATAGAATGTCTGTCGCAAGAAGGGATATTGTGCAACAGGAAGATGGTGAGAAAGACAATGTTAAAGAAATCGACAAGGAAAACGCCATCAAAAATCCATAAAATTGAAATTGGCTTGAACATGAAGTCCGGAATGAGTAACACATTCGTAAAATCAAGGAACCGGGCAAGGCTTTAGTGCGTGCTATACCACCAAGATATCAAGTACAGATCAGGCGGGAGGACACGTTTGGTGGACCACATATAAGGAAAAAAAAACGAGTGAAATTAAAGTTGTTGAATTACAGATTGCCAGGCAGATCTAACGATTTATGAAATAATTTTGTTTAGATTCTGATTCAAGTTTAAGATGTTGGATCAGATTTACATTTTTTGAACTTGTATTTTGATTAAGAGATTAATTAAAGTGCAATTATTAGATATTTCAAGGAGGGCACAGCAGCAGGTTGTAAGTTGACTTAAAAATATTTACTTAGGACCAATTATTTTCTTTCAGGAAATACTCCGAATATACCATACTAGCTGGTTCGCCGCCCTCCGGGCGGCTCATCAGCTAGTTCCTGCGGAAGGCTGGTAAGGTGGGCCTTCGGCCCACAAAAGTGTTGTTGCTTGGTTCAACTTTTTGTTCATCTTCATTGCTTATCGCGAAAATAAAGAGATGTTTAGCTCTACTAAATAACTAACAATTTCATTGCAATGCTTGTGGGTAGACAACATTTTTTCGCTAAGATGCCCGCGCGATCGTAGTGAGCCACTGCCTGAGTGGCGCAGTGGCGGCACAGTGGCGGCACAGTGGCGGCGCGGTGAAGTAGGTACGTTTTGAAAAGGGACAGACGGAAGGACAGACCACGTGCGGGACGACGCGCAATATATATATATATATATATAAGATTACGTCATAAATTGCTTGGTGTCTGGAATCCTGCATCCCAGGCTTATACTGAGGGGATGTGCCCTCCAGATGCCCCGTTAACTTTCCTCGGATTTTTGCTTCCTCATTTCACAGCCTTGTGATCGGAACAGCCCTAATTTTAATACATAATTGCAAACCATTTTTTAGTAATTAGAACAGCATGACTATTTGAATTGAAACTTGAACATTTAGTTGTTAACATTGTTTGATTTAGAGTCTGCATCAGGGTCTTCTGAATTCAACTTAGATACTTGTCTTGTGCTCGGATTGATTACTAAGGCTGGCGGTATCCAAGTGTACATTACAAATGATAACCCCCAGGACCAATGGCTCCATTGTCGTTGAAAGCCTTGATGTGATTCTTGTCTCTGTTGGCTAAAAGATGCATGAGGCGCTGCTTGCTATCTGTACTCGGCCTTAAGCCTTAATGAATACGCGGATTGACCATTGGGGCCACAGTGAATGGGAAACCTTGTGTAATCTATGCCCGCAGATCCCCGTGGTGGTCCCAGATAACACCGGCAGTTTTTCACCTGTTGTGGAGGATAGGTTGGCTCTTTTTTGAACACACACAATGGAGAAAATGAGCCTTTTCACGATTGATCACCAACGATGGCAAAGTATCTTTTACCCAACTTAACTGACTTTTGAAGTTAGTAACCTTAGTAAGTCCACCAAGGTTTAATCTATGACAAATATATTAACTATGAGCGGCACGGTGTCGACTGGTTAGCACGTCCGCCTCACAGTGCAGGAGATGCAGAGTTCGATTCTGGCTGCAGCCTTAAATGTCCTACTTTCATGATAAGATTATCACTGTAGCGCGAACCATTTACATTTTCCATCAAATTCACCTGAAAGCCAAATATCCCAAGCATTTTGTGAGTAGTTTATATGTTTATGATGTGTATATTATGTGCAATAAATAATGACACCAGTGTAAAAGCAATCAGCAAACATTGGCCCATTATGGTGTATGATATTTTAAGGGTCATAAATGGCTTGGTCCTAAATAAAAATCCCTCAAAACTCCACAATACAGGTGAGCACTGCATCCCCTTTATATGCGTGATTCATTCACTCAGTCAGCGTTGAGCCTTGATCCGCATCGGCATCCTGGAATGTTCCGTTCCTCTTGTGGGGACCACCTGTATTCCTGGAAGGATTAGTTTGGGAAAGGAAGCCAAGGGGGCAGGGAGATTAGATGTTGTGTTTTCGAGTTTTAGGTCACTGACGACATTCTTGCTCTGAAAACTCTTGGCTGGAATTGACCAATTCCTCGTGGAAAAATGCGTTATCATTATTGAATAGATGTTGGAGCTCTGAGTGAATAGGCAGTGTGCTACATTAGGTATTAGCTAGCTCCCATTCTTCTTGGCTGGATGGAACTCTCAGCCAGCCAGCGCTGGTGTTGACCAACCTTTGTGAACAATTGATGTGGATCTTCCATTCTACTATCTGCGCTGTTTTGACAAGCACATGTTCTTATTTATGATTGTATTTTTGTAGTAATTTGAATGAAGTATTCCTACACATGGCCACATGCTGGCTGCATTCATACACCCTCACAAAGGCAAATATTTACGAGAGGTTTTGCGGCGATTGTGTCGCTCTGACAGCTGAGATAGATAAACAAAATTAAAAAAAGGCAATGCTGGAAATGGAAAATCTGGTCTCCTTTACTTTCCTTCCATACGACCAATCTCAAAACTATTGGAGAGCTAAGCCATAATTGATGGTTTGACATATTTCTTCTCCCTTAGCTTGCATGAGTACCGTGCCGGTGAAGGCCCGTTCATTGTCTTGTAACTGTGCAATGCTGCCATCTAGTGGACGCTATTATAGGTAATATTCCACTAATCTTATCGAAGGACAAATAAAACTGATTTTATAAGTCGCATAGTTGTATTTTTCTTGGATCATCAGAACAATAAGAAATTAAAGTCAAGGTCTATCAAGGGAGGAAAATCACATTGTTACAAGTTAATTTCATAAACAAAATGTTATACTTGTAATAATAAGCCTTTTATTGAGGACATTGTCCCTTTATTCTTGAAAAAGGGACTACATTCTCTGAAAAGCACGTCTTTGTTTTTCTAATTAAACTACTTTATTCCTGTATATGGGTGGGCTCTGTATTCTTGGAAAACGGGTGTAAACAACAATTATTTTAAAAATGGATGAATCTGTCCATAATTGTCAATTGTTGAATCAGGTTAAAAAAAAACAAGGTTTCAATTTTCATCCCTTGTTTGAACAGGACAGTGCAGAAAATGCACAAACAATAATTATGATTGAGTTACTGGTCTGGTCCGTAACATTTTCGAAAATAAACAAAGATGTTAATCATTGTTTTCCAAAGTAAATGTTTTATTTTTCATTCAACTCAAAGATGACCAAATCCTTTTTCTTGGAGATTGCATCAGGTAGTTACTATTGAGAAGTTAAAATTCCTAGCATTTGAACAATTGATTAATCATTGTACCCCTAAAAAATAAAATATAGCACATGTCTGTGATGCTGCTTAGCGGTTACATCTGACTTTTTAATTGGGCCAAAGCTAAGGTAGGGAGAGGTTTTGGCATAATACAAAGTTTATCGGTGTGCTGTCTGTCATGTGCATATTTTAAATTATATGAAACTGTAGTTTTATTCCATATTGTTGTGTGGACCCCTAAGCTACAAGTCATGGACCCTTGTCAGTTTTGAGATCCATTGATTCGTGGACAAAAAAAGTTCAATCTTAAATAATGTTGCAATCTTTTAGCACCCAGAGAATTGCGGAAACAACACTTTGTATGCCGATATTGTGATAAATATAGTTAACTTGCAGGATTAGCATGAAATCCATTGAATCAAGTCACTATTTGTTGAGAAAATGTAAGTTAAATACTTTCAACCCCTACTCTCTTTCATTCTGGTTATTCTCAAGGGTGAAGTTGCTCTGTTTGCCAGCAGATGGCTGTAGCTGACTAAACCTCATATAGTTTACATTGTGGACATGAGTTTCAGCTTAGTCGTGGGAATGTTGGGAGTGGGTGATGTATGCGAGCCATTTGCTCTGGAATGAAGGAATTTCTTACAATGTTGATTTCATCGCAGGACTTTACTTTTTGACATGTTTTCCCCCTCAGATTAGTCAATTCAAGACTTCCTTGACACAGTTAATACTTTTCCTTTTAGCCAGGGCTTTTGCTGGCATCTCAAACATGTGAATTACTCAATTTTCCCACACCTAGCTGAGGATATATTCCACAAGAACATAAACAAACAAAAAAAATTGTGAATAGCGAACTTGTGAGTAAGTGGTCAAATACATTTCAATCACTTTATTAACTCATTCAGTACCAGCCATTTTCAGACCTGAAGACTTTCAGTCTTAGGCTTTCTTTTTTCCTAGCTTTTTTTTCTAAGTCCATGGGATTGAATGTGTGAAGTCTGAAAAGACATATAAGTATTAGAGCTGTCAGTTTAGCGCGTTTTTATTGGCATTAATTTAAATGAATTTTAACGGGATTAAATGTTTTCTCGCGAGATTAACGCGGCACACGTCACAAGCGGATGTTACGTTGCTCTATAAATGCACCAGAAACAAAACAACAAGCACGCTGCAGAAGTCCACGCCCATGTCTGTTTTGCCAGTCATGGCAGCGTGAGACCCCTAAAACGGATACTTAGAGTTTATGAATGGAAAGTTTACTTTTAAAAAGTTGCCAGATTGCTCCACTGACAAGACCAAAGTTACCTGTTCTTCTCTCTGTGTGTATCATACAGGTATACAATGTATGCCACTGACGCGATTGTTACTTGTTTGGAACTATTTTGTGTGGAAGGTTACAGCGTTCCGTGTCCATATAAATAAAGCGGGTGGAGCTTCTCTGTTTCGTCTGACAGTGACAGTGCGCTACAGTGGTAGCGACCTAGCGAAAGTAAAATGTCTCCAGTGTTGTCATGGTACCAAGTGTAGTCATTCGAAATGAGGTCTACACAAAACCGTAGAGAGACTTCCGCGCAAGAAGGACCAACACAATCAACATAGCCTGACTGTGTTAGGGGGAGTGAACCCCCCCCTTTCAGAATGGTTTGCCCCAGCAGCACGGGAGAAGTGCGTGTGCATGTTTGTAAGGCCGGCAGTTTCGAATACAGCGGCACATAATGAACACTGGTGTCCGGTGTCTCGTTATTCTTCAACAAACATACAGAAACAGACTGCTGTGTTGAAAGCAAACTTGAGAAAAATGAAGGATGCAACCATGGTTTAAATCCACTATAGGCTGAGTACTAGTGTACCTTAGATGTGCACTTTATAATGTGATATTGCTCTGTTTTGATTTCATAAAAAAAGCTGTTAAAGCAGCTGTTGTGTGACAAAATATTTTTTTCACCTTTATTGATGGACAGTAATATTGTGTGAGAGATTATGTGTGAATAACTGCACCAAGTGAAAAATGTTCATGTAAAATTGAAAATCGAAATGGTTATTTCAGTAAATATTTGCATTTGGCACATAGAAAACTGATTCATGATTCCATGTTGATGAGAGCATTAAAATGGGGAAAAAATAGGACAAAAAATGTAAAAGGAAATTCAGAAACGATAAAAAAATGTGTGAGTAATCACAATTAATTTTTTAGTTCATTTGAGTTAATTATGACAGTTGCATTTTTAATTAGATTAAATATTTTAATCGTTTGACAGCTCTAATAAATATGTCTTTGGGAGTGAATGAGTTAAACAAACGGTAAAGAAAACTACCGATAGTCACTCAACAAGCAGGCTCGGTTAACTCATGTTTAATCAATGGGGCAATTCGTAGAATGGTTAATTCTAAAAGTACAGTCATCAATAGCTGTACATCCCAATAACTACAACCATTGACACTCGTACGCACACACTCGGTCAGTGGCCCAATGTGTTTCAACACACAGTGGAGTGTTTCGCCTCCTTTGGATCCGGTCCCAGAACTCACTGGTTCACTTTATAAAGACATTGAATTGTGAGTTAATATACAGTTTATTCACTTGTAAATGTATCTATGAGTCAGCGGCTTTTTGGTTTGGTTTATGTCTCAATGTGCTTTTGTCCACATTGGGGTGCTGGAGAAGTGCTTGGTCATGGAAATCTTGGAACGCAAATGAACCCAACCCTCACCCCCTCATCTTAAAAGCTTTATTTTCACGTTTAGGTGGCATCTTCACATGCCGGCAGGTCGGGTTTAAATGGGAATTTTCTGTGTTTTTCTTAGGACCTGGAGATCGTCTACTCCTACCTCCATGGCATGGAGGCCTTGTCCAACCTGCGGGAGCATCAACTCAGGTGGGCATTGCATTTTCCCTCATTCAAAGTCAGCACCATTCTAGATGTATTTTAGCTGTAAGAGGAAAAGTTGTATTGGAGTGCGGTATCACTGATTCCACTTATTTGAGTTTTAAGTGCTTGGATGTGAGTACCGATGCTTGATAATGCCATTATGTTTTGCAAATCTGATAAATGTTATATTTTAACCAAATATTGTTGAAATACCAGTTTTTCTGGGACAAGGCTCACTCTGATCTAACACTATTGAGGAGTTACTGGTCATAGAAGACAACTACTGTCGTTGCATAAATTGTCCAATCCGATCGATCAGCAACGTTCTTTGTTAATTTGAGTGCTGACTGCTAATTTTGACATTTGACATCTGATAGAATTCACTTATCTTTTCATTACTATTACTATTACTTTCCGGAATTGGGAAAGGCTAATTGATCTACCACAGATGATAGAAAACTAAACCAAAAGCCTTTTGTACAGTGTTTTCATTTAAAATATCTGATGTATTCTATTTTGTTTGCCCAATTTTGCACGAGCAAGTGTGAACTTAATTCAGATTTGAGATTCACACAATAAATATTATCTGAATTAATATTTTATGATCATTGATTTGATCAATGTTAGCTTCTCTAATAGCCGATATGATTAAGCTCTCGAGAAATCATTCTCACCAGTTAAAACAAAAGCCATTCCATACGCGGAAGCGGAAGTTTTGAATTGTGCTCGTTCACTGACTTGGCTCGACCAGGGAACGGGGTTTTTGGGATGCGAGTCTGAGCTCAATTTTTAATATTTGCAAGTTGTACCTGCGTTTGAATTGCAGGACCAGACAAATCATGAAATAAAGTGGGGAAATATACTTTAAAAGATAACATATCCTTGTGGGGAGTAAACGTGACTTTCCCCTTATCCAGTGCGTTTCCAGCATCCCTCGTGTTTGTGCATACATGTGGATTATCCCATGAAGGGAACAATGTAAAGTACATGACCTGTGAGCTGGAACATTCCACGCCGTGAGTGACCCTTCCCAGCACTCACTTTCCAGTCAGACACCACACAAACCAGAGACTTGTGTGAAGGATCTTATTTTTGAGTGCGGTTTTATTTCCCCACACGCGGGCGTCTGCATGCCCCTCAGCTGTGTTTTGATGTGCTGCCTGTAGGTTACAGCACAGACTATGCTGTTTCACAGTCCTTTCTTGGGTGGGATCCTGATGCGGATGACATTCTTGGGTCACGTGGTAGGCGGGGCAGGGGGGTTGCCTTTGGATTCCTACATCCGGGAATTCATTATCTCAGAGAAACACTAGTTGGAATGAATCAGTGTTATTATGTAAGAATTGCTTTTAATTAAATATGGTCAGAACTAAGGAATGACATTTCTGTCAAAATTGCATGTCAATGTGGAAGACTTCATTTTAAAGCGGTATTGCCCAGTCCTCGTACAAAGAAAAGTAGAAATGCAATCAAGTTTGATGGATGAAGGTATTACATCTTTTCCTGTATGTCTTCTAATAAAAATTGCTCAGACATCAACATGCTATAATGGTAGGTATGCTAACATACAGCAAATAGTAACTTGAGAATCAAAATGTTATGGTTTAAATTGTTTGAGAAATGTGGATGGATGATGCTTTCATAAAATAAATAAAAACATATGCATTGATTTGGAAATGTATCTTAAGAATCTTTTCTAGCATGTTTGAGCCAGAAGATTTGCCAGTTTTTGAGAAAAATTGGAAAGATGTAAAAACCAAAGAAAAGAATATGGCGATGTTCGTGATTTACTGTATTTTCACAACCACGTAGAGCTGGCGGAAACCCCAAAATAGGTGGAAGCATCCATGTCTACCGGTCTGTTGCTTTAAACGCTGGAAAAACCCTGAATAGTAAATTTTGAAATCATGTTTTGGCATTCTGCAGGATCATGTGCGAGACGGTGCGCTATGAGAGACATGAAGCCAACGAAGTACTCTACTAGTAAGTACAAATTGGACTAAGATGCTGTGATGTTTTTTTGAAAGGGATACTGATATGACACCTTTTATGGAGATGTATTTAGTGTTCTCTGAACCTCATTTTGACGTGCGAACCATTTGCGGCCAGACATGATTTAATAAGCACAAGTTTAAAAATGGTTACATGCATCCGCCTGTCTGGCTGAGTATCAGTGACGACCTAAAAGCAGACTCTTTTGTTTTGTGTTGAAATGTGTGTGTTGCAGTGCCTTCGGGTTTAAAAAGGGAAAGGAAAGTGCAACTTTTTTCGTTTATTCTCTATGCAAAAGCAGCAACGAAATATAGATGGTGCGTTATTTCTATTTTGATTGTTTTAGTTTGCGACTGTGTATGATTTCGAGTCATCCACCCATCCATTTTCTAATCCGCTTATCCTCACAAAGGTTGTGGGTGTTCTGGAGCCCATCCCAGTTGTCTTCAGGTCGTAGGTGTGGGGGACACCCTGAACCGGTTGCTAGCCGATCATATTACACACACAGACGAACACCCACCCGCGCTCACACTCACACCTTGGGACAATTTAGACTCTAAACCGTAGTACCCGGAAAAAACCCATGCAGGCACGGGGAGAACATGCAAACTTCACACAGGAAGGCCGGAGCCGGAATCTATTTTAAATTATTGTTTGTATTATGCTAGGTAAATTAAAAAAATAATTCCATTCTATCTATTCTTACTATACCTGAACAAGTGTTATCTATTTTCTGCATGATTTTTTAAAAATGTGTTGAATGCATTCATTTTTATCTGTTTATTTTTAGTTATTAGATTTATCAATGAATGTTTGTCAAGATTTAGTTTTGGTTGTATTAGTTTATTTTAATGCAAGGATCTCAACTGATACTCAAGAGCTGCTTTCCTAAATGTTTTCAATATCTCCCTGCTGGATCACACATGATTCAAATGATAGCTCTGCGGGAGCCTGGTAGCAATCTTGATCATTTGATTCGGGTGTATTGCATTCAGGAGAGTTGGAAAACAGCCATCGAGGACTGGAGTTTGACATCCCGGTCCTTTTGTACCGATAGATGCTTTTGTTGATGGCACACTGAAATCTCATCATCTGTGATTCAAGCTGCAAGTGCGTGTGCCATGAATAGGTTGTTGCAATAAATACATTCCATGAACAAATACTAATGCAAAAATTTCTCAGCAATTAATAGAGAGTAATGATTGTGTCGTGCATTTGAACAGAATGTGTAAATCTTTTTATCCTCTTACTGTAAATAATACGCTGGAATAGCCATCACGCCATAATGTTCTTGACAACATGTAAAAAAATCTGTATCTGTATCATTGAGATAGAGACAGAAGGGTAGTTGTTGGTAAAGTGCTCATTTTCATACACACACACACACACACACACACACACACACACACACACACACACACACACACACACACACACACACACACACACACACACACACACACACACACACATTGAGACACACTTATACACAATCCGAAGTTTATGAGAAAGTGTCTATGCAGCGAAAAAGCCCGAACCCTGCAGGATTTACCGTCCACAGATTACAGTGCTCTCGTAGATGAGAGGCTGACCTGACACTTTTTTTCTCCTTGAGATTACTATCTTCTGATCCGCCTTTTAACCTCTTCAGTGTCACCCTTTGCAAATATACTAGCGTGCAGCCATTGCTTGTATTACTTGCTTCTTGGGTATTTTGCCAGTGTAATTTGACGTGGTAATGGAGCAGCACCCACAAGTAATAATCAAACCCTTTTAAAACTCTTTTGAGTATGTTAGTGAAATAATTCACAGTGTGAAGAGATCAATATGTCTTAAACTAGATTATTTTTTTAGTTTAATCATCAAATCCACCCTTAAAAGAAAATAGACCATTAAATGGCAGTTGACATATCAAAAACGTTGCACACATTTCTTAAAATTATATTTTTGCATTATCCTCAGTAAAGTGACTTTAAAAAGTCCTAGAGTTGTTTTCGTTTTACCTGCAGCTACCTGGAATGAACAAAAACTCATAATCAAGGGATGGATGGGCATTTGACTTTTTCTTTCATCATCATCATGCAGTTCATTTGATTCCTATATACTTTTAGAAAATATTAATAACAATTAGTTTTTAAGGGCTGTACTTTGACATGTATTGAGATTTCAGATTCAATAATACTATGCACCCGTTTACACACACACGCACACACACACGAAAAACATCATTTTGCTCCCTTACTGTAGGCGACGTGAACCTGACTGTCCCGAATGAAGATTTAAGGTGTGCTGCTGCAGAGGCCTGTGTTGATGGAGACCTCAGCTGGCGCCATTTTTTTCCTCTTCAAACCTCCCACGGAATAGAGAGAAAAAATCGCTGCAGTACATTCAAATTGCTTCCAAACAAACATTACCGGGTACTCGATAGACTTCTTTTTGTAGATGATGTCAAGCACTCAAAAGTCAGACAACAGCCTTGTCACTCCGAGGCTCCCCCATGTGCGTCAAACAAACTTTTTTTACCTTGGAATATTTTTGCCTCGGCGTCCGATGTAGCCATGGTGTCAAACTTCTCACCATCTTTTCAATCGAAAGCAAACACAAACAGACGTCGCTTGTTGACGCTTTTACTTGTTTTTTGTGTTTTTGTTTTTTTGGAGAGGCGGGGTGGAAGAGCTGCCTGAGTATGGAAAAAGAAATAACATTGTTAAATTTAGTACAGTTATCTAAGCCTGGCCATTTTTCGTTGGATCAATGATTGGAAGGGATTTGGCCGAATCCCGTAGTTGAAGCTCTGAAAAATACAAGCTTTGGAATTCTCTCAAAATGGTTGCGCTTAACCAAAATGGCTGACTCACTGTTCAATTTCGGTCATGGGTCGTTAAGATTTGTCTGTCTAAGATACCTACTTTCTATTTGCGCTCATTTGGGCACGTTCGCAAGTAGGCGTTCATAAAAATACAAGTCCAAAATGGCTACTTTAGTCCAAAATAGACAACTTTCTCTTCAATTTCAAATATGGATTTCTTAAAATAATCACAAATCATAAAATGTTCATTTTTAGAGGAGTATTTTATTTCTACCACTTTGTTCCAACTACAATTTTAGCATTTTAAATGTGTAATCGACCTACATAAAAACAAAATAAAGTAAAACTAAGTTAACTATGAAGTGTGCATTTGCTAGTCAAAGAGATGCTAAATGATGGCTTGTTGGTATGACATAATACTGTTATTGCACTTAACCTAAAAAAACAAACTACTAACATTGCACTTTTGTTGAAAGCTAAAAACAACTGTTATGCTTTACAAAAAAAAATTGTCAGACTTTTCCAAAAAGAAGACACTAACGTCACTATTGCCTTAAAAGAAAACAAATTATTGTCGCTATGCTTTAAAAAGAAAAAAAAGAGAAACTTTTCTTGTTCGTCGCATCACAGAAAAAATAAAATGTGTGTGTGTGTGTGGGGGGGGGGTGTTTGTGACTGGAGAAACATTCCTGTCGCTAAGCATGCAGTGAACAATCGTGTCAACTGAAAGAAAGCAACGCATCCCTGGCCGGCATTCCACATTGGCTGCATCGTAACATAAACATGGCCCAATTTAGTCAAACTATCGCCGTGTTCGCTTGCGACAATTGCTTTCAACACGGCTTGTTTGAGAACTGAATGTCAGTTAGCAAACTTCACAATCATGTACTAGCATCATGGAACACCCTCATCCCATTACAGTTCCGATGGCAGACTGTTGCCAAATTGTTGATCCTTTCTAAAATGTGAGGGTTTCTTTCCTGGTATTTGTGTCATTTCCATCAGATATTTTGGTATTACAAATTTATTAATTAGTAATAATTTGGTATTATTAATTAATCACAAAGATTTTCTTATTTCACAAATGTTTCATTTATTGTCATATTTTGTATTTCCCAAATATAATGTATTTTTTTCTGCTTGTGTATTTTTCCTGTTTTTGTCATGTGTGGTATTGTATGATTCAGAACATCTTCCCATTTTTTTCTGTTTGTGGAAATGGATGTGTTTTCCAATAATTTTTATATTGTCACCATGTATTATTTCTCAAATACTGTATATATTCTTTTTGTCATTTTTTCAAAAAAATGTTTTCATATTTTTGCAAAACCCGTTTTCTCTTGCCTGATTTTTCCACCTAATTTGTTGATTTTATTTAGAATGTTTGCGTTTTTCTAATACAGTATCTGTATCATTTTTGTGTTTTCGCCGTATATCACTTTTTTTTACTTGTTTTTTTCCCAATTCTAGTATGTGCATGTGTTAACTATTTGTTTACTTATGCACGTTATGCGCCTCAAGACTTTCCCTACTTACCGTATTTTCACGACTATTCGACGCATCGTACTAATGGCCGCAGTCTCATTAATGGGTGACATTTCTGTATTTTACACATACACAGGACGCATTGTACTAATGGCCGCAGTTTTACAGTGGTAAAACATACGCCAGCTTAAACATACGGCATGCATGCGCGCACGCTAACACGTTAGCTTGAATCATACGGTAGCATGCCAAGACATACAGATAAGATAAAAACACGTTTTTAAAAAGGCAACGAAAGCAGAACTGAGTTCGGGTGTATTTTATTTAGCCATCGTACAATGTTCTCACGTTTTTCGATCACTCATCACCCAGAAATCCATCAAAGTCCTCATCCTCTGTATCAGAAGCAGAGGAATGCACATCTCAGTTGTCATTGAAAGCATCACATGCTAAAGTGTGAGTTTCTACGCATTGCCGAGCGGAAAGAAGGAGCAGCAACAGCAAAGTCAACATTTCTCTCGTGTGAAGCTTTCCCACATTTGAAAGTAAAGAACAGAGCGAAACATGGTGGCAGCGCGTGTGTGTGTAGAAAGAATTGAACAATTGTGCAAGTACCGTAATGCATCAAAAACGCCGCGTTCCCTCTCGTTGTTGCGTATTGTGGCGTAACTCGCCAAGTGCTGCCTCTCACTCTTTGTAAAGTTGTGTTTGCCACCGATCATCCATTGTTCCCATGCCGTTTGCAACTTTACTTTGAACGCCCGGTTGATGCCAATGTCCAGCGGTTGGAGTTCTTTAGTCAAGCCTCCGGGAATAACGGCAAGCTCAGAGTTCATTTGCTTGACTTGTTTTTTTCACCGCTGCTGTGAGATGGGCACGCATGCCAAAAGCATAACCGGTGGCTTTAAGTTTGAACTGAGCTTTGTAGGCGTGTCTTTTTGTCGAATTTATTTTCAGGGGTTCTTAGAAACCAAAACCGGAGTTGTTTTGCAACAATGCACATTGCCACACTCTATACAAGTGTTGGTACTGGCTTGAGGCGTCCACTTACACGCCCACCCTTCACCATTGGCGGACTAGCTTGCCTGTCCTCTCTCTCCCTCTCTCTCCCTCTCCATATATGTATATATACACGCCCACCCTTCCCTGATTGGCCGACTTCTTTCCGCCTGGCCACAGTCACTTCCGCCTTTTCTCTATATAAACAGCGTGTCGGCTGTCAGTCAGATTTTGGAACTCAGCGCACAGAAAGGACGCTCCGCACCATAAGGCGTCCTGTCCATTTTGGAGAAAATTTAAGACTTTTAATGGCGCCTTATAGTCGTGAAAATACGGTAGTTTGGCAAAGTTTCCCATCATTTCGAATTGTGGTCAATGCAAAGAGGTTTTCTAAACGCCACAAAGAAATCTTGGCCTTGCCAATTCCTTATCGCACTTTCACACTCCGTACACACTCTTCCATAGACACAGTCCAAGTCGCTTATTGGGTGTCTCCCTACTAATAATGTAGTTGTTCACTACAGGAGCTGCTTTTGAACTAGAAAAGTCTGGAGATTAACTTGTCAAAATGTTCCCGCTGGCTGAGTGCGTGTGCATTTGTTTGACAATTATCTGCAAAAGGCTTTGCCAGCCAACAGCGGCGGCGGCATCATCATCACACCGGGTCACCGCGAGTTTACCCCAGCCTGTGCTTCCTCATCTCCTCGGGCGCTGTAATGGATGTGGGCGGATGGAGACGCGCTCGGCGGTTCATTCACAGTTCTCCCGTCTGCACTCCCTGACTCTTATTTCAAAATGCAAACCCTTTGTATTATGGGCTCAAATTTCAATTGTAGTTGCTTGCTAGCTTAGTGTTTGTGTTGCAAATCAATGGAGAATGAGATATAAATCGTAAATTAACATGAGGATAACAGTGACGAATTGTCAGACATTATGATTACTGATATTTTGTTTTTGATGATATCTTTCCAACAATGTGTTTGTCCCTGTTGAAGTATTTTTCTTTTTATTTAATCTTTATCACTGAATTGTGGTCAGTACAAGTGAATATGTATGTACTTGATCCTGTGTGTCGGAATTTGCACAAATTTTCTATGTTGATGTTGTGTTTTTTCTTATCTCGCAGCCCTGACGACATTGGAAGCTGCTGGTATATCCTTTTGTCAGGTTCCGTGTTCATCAAGGAATCCATGTTCTTGCCCAGGAGCAGGTATGTTGGCCACCTTTTAGTTTTGGGGGGCGGGGAGGGACGGTGGGTCATTGAGTGTGTCTTAAAGTGTCTTTTCTGATTAGCCTACTAGCTTTGTTCTGAAAAACAGCAGCTTTTGTTGAACCGACCAACGTGGGTGATCGTTTTTCTGCATTGCGTAACTCACAAATGAGCATTCGCGGCACCTGTTTGCGGTCCTTTGAGAGGGCGTGAATGCTCGATGGTCATTCTCTGGATTCACAAGATCTTTTCTAGATCTAAAAAAAGCTTTTGATACAATAGACCATACTATTCATTCATTCATTCATCTTCCAAGCCGCTTGATCCTCACTAGGGTCGCGGGGGGTGCTGGAGCCTATCCCAGCTGTCTTCGGGCAGTAGGCGGGGGACACCCTGAATCGGTTGCCAGCCAATCGCAGGCCATACTATATTATTCAATAAATTAGAGAGATATGGTATCAGAGGCACAGCATATAAACGGATTGAAAGTTATTTAGAAAACATATCAGTATGTGCATTTCAAAAACAAAAAATCCATTTGCTGAAGATTATCCATTGAGTGCCTCAAGGGTCAGTGCTTCGACCAAAACTATTCATTTTATATATAAATGATATCTGTAGTGTGTCAAAACAATTCAAATGCGCCCTATTCGCCGATGACACAACCTTTTACTGCTCTGGAAAAAATATGAAACAGCTCCTGAAAACTGTGGAAAATGAATTGACAAAATTAAAAAAATGGTTTGACAGAAATAAACTATCTTTAAATGTAACAACAACTAAGTTACTTGTTTTTGGCACGAGACCAATCAAAGACCAAGTTTTGAAACTTTATTGTTGTTGACCAAACTTTATTGTTGAGGTGAAAGTGTGTGTAAGTAGGAGGAGGAATTGCAGGTATTACTAGAACCAAGTGGATGCTACTACTTTTACTATTAATACATTTTTTAGCTGCTTATTTTTATCATGGTCCCCAAGGTAACAATATGGATGGAATCCCGATTGGAAAAACAGATAATTATTGAATCGTCTTTTATTGGAGAGATATATCTTAGAAGGAAATACCAGGACTGACATCAAATGTACAGTTTTAAAAGGTGTCGTGTCAGTTACGGGTGCAATTTCTGTATTTAACGCGTACACAAAGCGTATATTATTATTGGACGCAGCCATGATAAAACGTACGCAAGCTTAAAAATACGCTAGAATGCATGCACGCTAGTGGTTGTACTTTATTGAAATATTTCACCGGGTGTGGTTCACCGGGATGTTGAAAGTGAGCACCTCGTCCATTTTGGTGATATGGTTGGGCTGGTTTGTGGTTGGTCGGCAATCATTTCAAAATCAAAGTATGCTTGTCCTTCATCACTTGCTGTAGTCCAAGCGGTTTGTCGAAATCTGGGGATCGGTTGAGAGAACAGTCACTAATGGAAGCCAAGTGACGTTGTCAGAGCGGCAGAATGAAGGATAAAAATGTCCAATAAAGTTTCTTTATTTAATGTAATACAGAGCATTACACTTTTTACTCCATTGGGAACGGAAGATGGCCAACATTTCCTTGTAATCCGCCAGATATTGCTACACCATGGTCGTTTCTCCCGGATGGGTAGATGGCGCCATTTTTGGGATGGTGTTTTGCACAATGTACTAAGAGTGTGCCTTTCGCGTCCTTTTTCACACCCACCCTACCCACTTTAACATCTTCATGCTGTTCTCAGTTACGTCCGACATGGGTCAGTTAAGCGGGCCGCTCATCAGTGTCACACAAAACAGCATTCACAGATTTTGGAACTTGGTGCATACACAACGTGACCAGCATTATTAGGCATCCTGTTCCTTTTGGAGAAAATTGATCACTTTGAAGTGCACCTTTTGGTCATGAAAATACGGTATGTAAAATGACCACAAAAAAAAAATAAGTAATTGCATCATACCGTCTCTAATTGAGCCACAACATACTAAATCGTAATCTCTTACTGAATATATGATTCCAATCGAACAGTCCTTGATACGTTGCCCACCCCATGTATTGAAGTCCGTATGGAATCGTCTTTTGTGGAGCGAAACGCATCCCAAAGTAACAAGGTAAAGAAGTGGAGTGTGGGACAACGTGTTGTGGGATTCAAATGTATAATATCTAAAAAAAGACGATATTACAGTGATACCTGACGCCAATTAAAATCTGGTCTGTCCATCATACCTGTTAGCTTCTCTAGCATCTTCCTGTTGCGGCTAAGCGAAGTCTGTGGGAGTTTTAGCCAAAATTGCAAACTTGGAGTCCCTCATCTCTGATATCTCTGGATAAAATCTCGGAGAGGAAATACGATGGCACCTCAGCTGAAATAGTTTTTTGACGAATTACCGAAAAGGAGTCCAGTGAAACGTTGGGTTTCAAATGGGGTTTCTTTTTCATTCAGCGGAGCCGGTCAACAATGAATGACTCATTAAGCGAAGAAGTTTGTTTATCCCAGAGGCTAGCGCAACATCAAACCTAACCCAGATAAGCCAAGCCTGACAAGTGGGTGACACACATTCACAACGTGGTTACGCATGTGCTACAGGAGCAATGGGGCAATTGTCACATTTTCAAATGAATGCAACTTACTACATACGTCAAGGCTTATTTAGACCGATACGCTAAGCCAAAAATCATAGCTTGTGGTTTTAAGACATCCCTCCATTCTCTGGGTCGAGAAAGATACACCATTAGTAGTTTCCCTCTTTAGGAAAGTGTGAAATCAGTATTTTGTTTTGTCCTCTATGCAGCAAAGTGTAACATTAGGAATGTGGAACATCGTAGTTTGTCTTCTATTTAGGAAAGTATAAAATCATAATTGTGTAGACTTTTTGGGAAACTTTAACAACAGTTGTCTTCTTTTAAGGAAGGTCCAAGGACGGTGGTCTGTCTCTTTTGTAAGAGTACGTCTCAAATGAGGGGGCGGGGCGGGTGACGGGGGGGGGTTCATATTGTCTCAGGGAAAAGGGGTGTTTTTTCTATATTTTTGTTGTTGTACTAGCATAAAGTGCAATATACATTTTACTACTGTTGGCGGCAGTGGTGCGCTCATGGTCAGAATGTTCTCAGTGAGTCTCACAATTTTATCGACAATTGTATAGTTGCAGCCAAGAGTTTGAGTGAAGGGCCGAGGGGGCGCAAAATATTTTCTTTCTGTGAGGGTCATAAAAAATAGAGAAGCACAGTTTTATTGGAAAGTACACCATCATCAATAATTGTACTTCTATTTCAGAAAGTGAATAGTTTTTCTTCTTTTTAGGAAAGTGTGGCAACAGTAATTTGTTTATAATAGTACAATGTCAATAGTTTATTCTTTTTAGGTTAGTGCATAATCAGTAACTTGTATTAAGAATCTATAAAATCAGGAATTTATTTTCTTTTTAGGAAAGTACAACATCAGTATTTTGTCTTCTTTTTAAGGAAGTGCCACATCAGCAATTTCTTTTTTTCGGATGTTCAACATCAGAACTGTATTTTGTAGTGTTTTGTTGTTGTTGGTTTTTTTTTGGTTTTTATCATAGGAAAGTGCAACAATTTTTATGTGTAGTTGTCTTTAAAACATGTTTTAAAAAAATCTGCATTACAGGAGTAAAGTTTTGACAATCGAAGGTCTAATAGCCTTTTACGCTGTAATTCCAGTAGTATTCACCATTGTCAGCTGACTGGCACTGGTCTGGTCTTGAATTCGTAGAAAATACTTCACTTCCTGTCTAGGCAAGTAAAAGCAAATCAGCAGCCTGATAGGAACTTAGCCAAGGAATGTTACGCCATGACCTGCTGCAGGAAAGGTTAGCAGAGTTCACACTAGTTCTTGTCAGTCGTGATGCAGCAACCCCAGCAAACCTTTTTTTTTTTTTCAAAACTTGTATTCTCTCATAGCACAATCTTTCTCATTTGCATTTCAACAATTTCACTTTATAACTGGAGGTGGAAAAAATTGGTGGCAAATGAGGGTATGCTACTTGTGCCAGGATGATGCATGTAACTTCGAAATAACGCATTGAGTAACTTGTGAGGGTAAATATTTTACGATGATTTAATCTCATCTTGGTCATGTTTTTATAGCACATAGTGAAGTGTGAGAGTGCATTTGTCACGTGGCCATGTTGACATGTTCGTTTTTACGTTACTTATTTTTTTGTAAGTGCATTTTGGGGAAAGGGTGGGTGCACCAACTGACCTAGTATCGTATGTGGAACTTTATAACCATGTAGTGAAACAAAAGATTGCATTTGTCCCATGTTTTGGTTAGATTTTTTGAGGGGTGCACTGACACCTGGAATGTTAACGTGGAGGGGTGGCTTCAAAAGCTTTGGATGGGCTGTTGCTTTACAAGGCATCATCATTCCGGTTGATTGACTGTTTTTACAACATCACATTCATGAGTAACTTCTGTGGAATAAGGGGAGAATTCCTCCCCCTCCCCCTTTCACAAATTACACACTCCACCCTCTTGACTCCCTCATAGCAGGAAGTATGCTGGAATGCCGGTTGCGTAGCGTATTACGAGGGGGTGGGGGGGGGTGGCCTAAAGTGGGCTGAGCCATTGGAAAGGGGGCTGATCCACCAGCCACACACTCTCATTCTCATAGTAGTGGTGACAGGGTGTGCTCAGTGGGATATACGCCGCAGTCTTTTGACCTGGAACATGCTCGCGGGACTGAACTGAGCGACTTACCTTGCGGGATATTTCCAGAGGAGGAGGAGGAAGGAGGATCGTCTAATCTTATCCGGTGGCGGCGTCACTCTAGCAGCAGAGTGGTGGCGGGCGGGTAAGCGTCAATTAACTCCCTGTGCCATGGAAAAAATGGCTTGTTTTGGTTCTGATGTTAAAATGTGAGCCGGGAACGCGTAAAGCCTTCAAGGGTGTGGAATGCACAGCAGGAGCTATTTTGATTGTGAAAACGAGCAGACTTTTGAAGCCAAACGTCTAAAGATGGGGGAGGGCGGTGGGGTGTCCAATGATTCAGTGCCTAGAAAAGTTTTAAAACTCTTTTTTCTGTGTTATTTTTGATATATTTTACACTACTGAAATGAACAGGGGCGTTGAACAAAACTACGAAATGCACAGGTCCTCTCTGTCTTTAGTTTGATGTCACAAATCCTGTGTACAAATACAATAAAAAAAGGATATTAGAAATACATAATTGCATAAATCTTTTCTTCTTTCGGATTGCACTACATTAGTAGTTTGTATTGTTTTTAGCCAAAGTGCATCATTAATAGTTGGTCTTTTGGAGGGAAAATATAATAAATTAATGTCAATCACTGTTTAAAAAATGAAATTGCAACATAATTTGTCTTCTGTAACCAATTATAACTTCAAAAAGTAAATGTATACAACAAAAAGTTATGCAAATTATTTTCAGTAAATGATACAATACCTTTTTTTGGATAGTGTAACGTCATTTTGTTGTCTTTCTGGGAGCGTGAAGAACATGCAACATCAACATAGCTTCTTTTTAGCAATGCACAACATGAATAGTTTTCACTAGTCGGTAGTCTTTCGGAAAGTTAAAAAACAATATTTTGTCTTGAGGAATTTTCAATCTCAGTAGTCCGTCTTCTCTTTGCAACATGCAACATAATGGTTGTTTTGGAAAGTGGTGGCCATTGTAGAGAACTGGAACATTATCAGTTTGTCTTCTATTTGTGAATGTAGGTTTTCTTTTTCAGAAAGTGCAACATCAGTGGTTTGTATTTTTAGTAACATGCCACCTTGAATACATTTTCTCTTTAGCAAAGTGCAACATGAACATTTTGCCTTTGTATTATGAATCAGGGTCCTCAATGTATACAGTTAAACAAAAACTCATTGAATCAGATATCACATCTAAGTGCACCATCCATACTTTTTTAAAATGGTGACAAAATAAATGAGGATGCTTAACAGTATGACAAAAATGACTTCAGTTTGCATTTGGCACCGTAAAGGAGCAAAAACCCAAATCATTTAGAATAGTCTTGGTCACTGGCCTGTTTTGAAGAGCTAAAAGTAACCACGCCACCATTGTAAATTCTCATCAGTGGGGTGTCAGCATCTATTCCCAAGGGTACGACGCGTGACTTATCTGCAACCACGTGGCTGAAGGAATTGTGTTTACAAAGCTGAAAGGCAGTTGAGTGGTCAGCCGTTATCCTGAGGGAGGTTGGGGAGGGTTTGCAGTGGTATCCAGAGTTTTTACCCTCCTTCACTTCATCTTGCATCACCAATGGAATTAATCTTTGTCCTTCTTAAAGAGCAGAGTGGGTTGAAAAAACTGGTGTACCCTCTCACTGCACCGCTAAACAGCTTTGTCGAAAAGCCTGAACCCCCATTCCTCCCCGCTTCCCTTCTTTTCCATCTACCCTCTTCCAGCCAGGATTAGGCGGTGCACCGGCCGACAGCAGAAAGGATTTGAGGCTTTGGCGGTGGGCCGCCGGGCTCACAGACTGAAAAGGCGGCTGATGTATGCACTGTGACATTCCAGACACCTCGGGCGTGTTGTATAACAGGAGGTCGGTGTGGGTGCCGGTCACCTGATCGTGCCGTGAACTCTCCTGCAAATGCGTGTGGACAGGAATAGTTTGCTAGAGCAACATATACAGTACTGTACCCCATGTATATGTAAAAATAAATAACTTTTTTAAAACATTGTTTGAAAAAATCTGCGATGCACTGAACCCGTGATGAACGAACCACAAAGTAGCGAGGGATCATGAACATACACTTCATATAGCTAGTGCAGAAAGAACAAAACACGAAAGAAATTATGAAATTTACAATCACCATTCACTTTCACTTACCGTATTTTCACGACTATAAGGCGCCATTAAAAGTCTTAAATTTTCTCCAAAATGGACAGGACGCCTTATGGTGCGGAGCGTCCTTTATATGCGCTGAGTTCCAAAATCTGACTGACAGCCGACACGCTGTTTATATAGAGAAAAGGCGGAAGTGACTGTGGCCAGGCATGCGGGAAAGAAGTTGGCCAATCAGGGAAGGGTGGGCGTGTATATATACATATATGGAGAGGGAGAGGGAGAGAGAGAGAGAGAGGGAAAGAGAGGACAGGCAAGCTAGTCCGCCAATGGTGAAGGGTGGGCGTGTAAGTGGACGCCTCAAGCCAGTACCAACACTTGTATAGAGTAAGGGTGTGGAAAATAATCGATATTAATCGATACATCGATGCGCACGTCCGCGATCCGAGTGCATCGGCTCATTCACTGGGTACGACGCGATTGACGGGTGAAATCGCGATTCATCACGATGCATTGATGGGTATCGGTGAAATCCCGATTCATCACGATGCATTGCGGAAAGCGGAATGCAACGGAAAGCTTGATAAAACTCCGTAATTTGCAAGGAATGTCGCACTAATAAGCCATACAACGGCAGCACCACAAATATGCAGATCCACTTAAACCGATGGCACCAGATCACCGACAAGTTTCCCTCCCGCTTCCCCGCCCAGTTCCTCGTCGGACACCGGAGAAACTCTTGGTAAACCAGGTCAGGATCAGAAAAAAATTGCCTCTAATTTTGGGAGTCCCCTTGCAACTCACTGTGACCGCGCAATGGCTATAACTAAGGCCACTGCTTATTTCATATGCAAAGACCTCCAGCCTTAGCGTGGTGGACAACGATGGTTTCAGACAGCTCGTGCACGTTTTGGAACCCAGGTATAAAATACCAGACAGGTCTGTGTTGACTTACAAACATATTCCCGATGTGTACAACAAAGTGAGAAGTGAGATTACTGTGTCGCTGAACAGTGCGCAAAGAGTTGCACTTACAGTGGATGGGTGGACATCTTGCGCTATAGATTCATATACTGATATATACAGTATATATATATATATATATATATATGACTATTTCATATAAGACACTCCGTGAGTGTCTGTTTGTGTTTACACTATAGCAACAGCTGTGAGTCTCAGGTGTCAAATTGTTTACATTTTCTTTGCACAAAACCCAATTGTGAAAGGGCTTAAATAAGTTGTTTTACAAGTTCTACTCTTTATAAGGAATAAAGTGGTATCCTTTTTGTAATACCATACTGAATTCCATCTTTTTAAAAGCTTTTTTTCTTTGCTTATTTGCATCATGTTTAATTGCACAATATCGCAACAAATTGCATTGTATCGTATCGGATCGCATTGATTTGAACTTAATGTGTATCGAATCGTATCGCATCGTGACGACGCTGAAACGTATCGCATCGTATCGCCAGAAAATTCCATGTATCGTTTAAGTATCGCATCGCTGGCAGTGGATCGTGATGTGTATCGAATTGTCCTCAGTGCTGAGATTCACATCCCTAGTATAGAGTGTGGCAATGTGCATTGTTGCAAAACAACTCCGGTTTTGGTTTCTAAGAACCCCTGAAAATAAATTCGACAAAAAGACACGCCTACGAAGCTCAGTTCAAACTTAAAGCCACCGGTTATGCTTTTGGCATGTGTGCCCATCTCACAGCAGCGGTGAAAAAACAAGTCAAGCAAATGAACTCTGAGCTTGCCGTTAGGCTTGAGTAAAGAACTCCAACCGCTGGACATCGGCATCAACCGGGCGTTCAAAGTAAAGTTGCAAACGGCATGGGAACAATGGATGATCGGTGGCAAACGCAACTTTACAAAGAGTGAGAGGCAGCGCTTGGCGAGTTACGCCACAATATGCAACAACGAGAGGGAATGCAGCGTTTTTGATCGATTACGGTACTTGCACAATTGTTCAATTCTTTCTACACACACATGCGCTGCCACCATGTTTCGCTCTGTTCTTTACTTTCAAATGTGGGAAAGCTTCTCATGAGAGAAATGTTGACTTTGCTGTTGCTGCTCCTTCTTTCCGCTCGGCAATGCGTGGAAACTCACACTTTAGCATGTGATGCGTTCAATGACAACTGGGATGTGCAGTCCTCTGCTTCTGATACAGAGGATGAGGACTTTGATGGATTTCTGGGTGATGATTGATCGAAAAACGTGAGAACATTGTACGATGGCTAAATAAAATACACCCGAACTCAGTTCTGCTTTCGTTGCCTTTTTAAAAACGTGTTTTTAGCTTATCTGTATATCTTGGCATGCTACTGTATGCTTCAAGCTAACGTGTTAGCGTGTGCGCATGCATGCCGTATGTTTAAGCTGCCGTATGTTTTACCACTGTAAAACTGCGGTCATTAGTACGATGCGTCCTGTGTATGTGTAAAATACAGAAATGTCACCCATTAATGAGACTGCGGCCATTAGTATGATGCGTCGAATAGTCGTGAAAATACGGTACATCGATTTCTTGCATAATGTCTTTTACTTTTCCTCCTCCATCTTTCATTTTTATTACTTTAACTTGTCTTCAAGCGTTAAAGCTTTTCTTTTCTTAACTCCTTGGTCTCCCAAGGTATGTTTTGTAGCCATTTTAGCAATGCAACGGTCATGCTGCGTCGAAAACTAACAATAACAAATATTTGCGAAGCAGTGGGAGTCGCTGGGTCAGGCTCAGGTCAGATTAGACTTTTACGGAAGGCTTGTTTTCGTTGTAGTGAACCTCGATGCGAGGCAAGGCAGAGAAAAATATTTCGTATTACGTAACGGGGACTTTTCGTTGTATGGAGAGCAGAAAAGTGTGACTAGCTTTCATGCATGAAGATTTTTTCACACTCTGAGGTATTTTCGTCCATGTAGGGTTCATTGTCGAGGAGTTTCACTGTATGACTTAATGGTGGCACTGTCTCTACCCTGAAAAAATATAAGTACAGTAACAAAGACTAAAATGCAGCCTAGGAGATACAGGTGTACAAAACAGGGACAAACGCCTTCATGTCTTCATTTCCCAAGAGTTCGAGAATGTCTCGTGATTTGAATGTCCCTGCGGAGAGCATGCCAGGACAGCCAGTCTTTGTTTTAAAGTTGACTGCAGAGTATAAGACATTAATCTTCAATCTACCATGGACAAAAAAAAATTTGCAATGCGGGATTTTTCTTTTCTTTTTTTTTTCCTCCATTGACATATGTCCATGCCACAGCTTTATTCCCATTGAGTGAAACACAAAGTTCTTAGGCTTAACCAAGTTTTGCATCTGAATGTCAGCTGGTGATGCGTGACAGTAAAAGTTTCTTCTTTATGCAAAGTTGTGCGCTCTTCTCAGTTATAATCCGAGCCATTATCTGGCACCTTACTTATTGCTGTTATCCTCTTATCCGCTCTTGCATCGTTGCAAAACATCTCAATTGAGTCCACTGCAGAAACTAGTGATTCCTGAAGAAATTCTGTTTAAATTCTGAACAGCTAAAAAAATAAGATGCTAATCATTTGCATGCCAACACAGCAAGATAGCAACATGAGTACAAAAAGATGCAGATTGAAATTTTAAATCTTTCCCTTTAGGTACTAGTTCCGATGACAACTGATAGAATCATAACATATACAATACACAATACATGCTGCAGCAAAAGAAAAAGAAGAAAAGTTGGTTGATTCGAAAAGGCATTCCATCTGGCCTTGAAGTCAGCCACTGTTGCCAATGAGAAAAGCCAAAATGCTAACATATGGATTACGAGGAAAACTTCATTGAGAATATCTTGGGGTCTTGTTCACGAGTGAGGGCAGGAGGGAGCGAGAGTTCGACAGGCGGATCGGTGCAGCGTCTGCTGTGATGCGGACGTTGTATCGCTCTGTCGTGGTAAACAAGGAGCCGAGCCAAAGGGCGAAGCTCTCAATTTACCTGTCAATCTACGTTCCAACCCTCATCTATGGTCACGAGCTATGGGTCGTGACCGAGAATCGGATACAATTGGAGAACGAGATCGGATACAAGCGGCCGAAATGAGTTTTCTCAGCAGGGTGTCCGGGTTCTCCGTTCGAGATAAGGTGAGAATCGGTCATCCGGGAGGGGCGAAGAGTCGCGCCGCTTCTCCTCCACATCGAGAGGAGCCAGATGAGGTGGCTTGGGCATCTGATTCGGATGCCTCCTGGTGAGGTGTTCCGTGCATGTCCCACCGGGAGGAGATCCCGAGGACGACCTAGGACACGCTGGAGAGACTATATCTCCCAGCTGGCCTGGGAACGCCTTGGGATCCCCCGGGGAGAGCTGTAATAAGTAGCTCGGGAGAGGGAAGTCTGGACTTCCCTGCTAAAGCTACTGCCCCCGCGACCCGGCCCCGGATAAGTGGTAGAAGATGGATGGATGGATGGACTTCATTGAGAATGTGACCAGGATGTCGTCAATTAGCCCATCGCCCAATGCTTGTGCAAAGTTTTATCTGAAGAATTCTCCCTGTTTTTATAGGAGCGTACCCTTCCTGCAACCAGCCCCCTGCTACCTCTCAGATTCCATTATTCTTAGATGATATATTTTTCGTGACATTTTTGAATGGTGTTTTACTGTGGGATATTTCTCATGTTAATATTTTTGTTTGGTGGTGTGATTTTTATGTGACAATTTTCACATAAAAAAAGGACTTTGGCTGCATCAAGGTTAGAAAACATTATAACTGGATGTAAGTTATGGAGCAACACAGGTTCATCAGTAATTGAGGCACTCCAGTTTATCTAACACAGCAATCGGCTAATTGACGACACGCTGCACACATTCTCAATGAATACACATCTTAAAAGCGTCAAACAAGGATGTCCTTGTGTCCCGACAAAGGCTGCCTTCTTCGTCAAACGCGCCCCAGAATTTCCACGGCCAGTGCTGCTGCTCTGCTTTTGGATATTTTTGGTCTTTCAATGCATTTTTGCTTGCTGCCTTTTGAGTTTTAAGTACAAACTGTGACGCTGCACTCGTGGACATTTCCAGAGGCGGGATGGGAGCCAAGTAATCTAGTCAATGCTGCTCTTTGAGTGTCTTGATACATAAATTACAGACCAAATCTTTAAGAAGTGAGAAGGAAAACTCGGATTCAAACAGACGCCATTTCCAGAGATGGGAGTAACGTGTCAATAATAAGTCTTAACCTTCAAGCAAGTCCCAAATTACTGTGATTAAAAAAAATAGGCAAATAGAGTTCCTCTTTGTTTCAAGCAAGTCATTACTTTTGGTAAACCAAGTCAGAAGTCAAGTCATACACTCTTGCTGAATCACAATTCATATTTGCACTAACTGTGAGCAAAAAATATTAGAGTATCACAATATTGCAATTGCAGCTCTAGGATGGATTATTTTTAACTGATGATGTAAATAACTTTTTCCATGAAAAGCCCCCTATTGGCACATCAGTAAACAAAATAAACAATAGAATTTTTATAAATAAAATGAAAATGTCGTACAACAGTAAAAGTATTAATTTCTCAGAAAATGAGGAGGGACCAACCTGTTGTACAGCGCTTTGTGAAGTAACATCAGAGCGCAAATGTTCTGATGTAAACCATGCTTGTTAGCTAGTTGCCTGCCTCGGGAGCGAGTCTAGAGTATCATAATTTTTTTTATTATCCAATACTGTATATTCATTCATAATTTCAAGAGAGCGCAGTACTCAGATATTAATGGTAACTTGAATTTGTTGAAGAGAGACTTGCTCTTCTAAACATCATTACCTCTCCAAGCAGGTTTTGCATGTTGGATATTCTTCCTCTACCAAGCCGAGATACCCGAACAATTCCCCAGGGTGACATCAGGGACAGAAAACGAAGGGCTCACTGACTGTTCCCACCAACAGTGGGAGTGAGAGAGATCATATCACTGTGTATGTTGACAACAGCTCATCCCGTGATAGAAAGTTTTTTCGGTGTTTAAAACTGTCTTTTTACAACAGCGGTATATCGTCAAACTCAGAACTGGCCGATGATAATCCAAATGTAATAATCTTCTGAATTTACTCCCGATTTCTGCTTCCTGAGGCTCGTTCCTGCCGACCGCTGTCAGGCTATTGCATAGACAAACCTGAAAACCCGGACTCTCACCCATTTTTAGTATACTTATATTTGAATTTTATAATTTATATTTATTTATATACTCTTTGTTCTTCTACTTCTCCCTTTCATAATTTTGCTACAGAAAATTGTGAATTTCTCCATTGTGAGACAAATAGTTTTCTTATCTCATCTTAGTCTTTAAATCTGCAGCATCATTGCAGATTTTCAAATATATCCAGACAAGACTTCCCAAGCCATGATGTAGTTTAAGTTGAGCCTCATGAACACCAATTTAAATCAAGTCGTCTTTTTTCAGTTTTAGCCATGCAAGTTACAAATCCTAAACTTGGTGACTCTTATTCTGATTAAGAAGACTTCTTGATGTTTTTTTTCCCTTCTTCTTTTCCCCCAGTTTTGGCAAGAGATCGGCAGGCAGCCTGAGGCGTGGATGTGAGTGTATAGTCCTGGAACCCTCAGAGATGATTGTGGTGAGTCTCCCTGACCAAAATGTGTGTGGGCAAAGCAAATTTAACACTGTATGTGCTGGAATGCGTTCGCTGTTGGTTGTTACAGAAGTTTGATACAAAGATACTCAAGTGACTTTGTTAGGTAGAAAGACTGTTTTTGTTTGTCTGTTTACCAAGTTGTGAAGCGAAAATAGTCACGAAAAAGAAACAACCATCTGAAATTGATCTAAAAACTATCTTTCTATATAGCTTTTATCCCAACATACAACTTTTCAAGAAAAGAGCACGGGAAAAATACATGTTAGGCCTACTAGGTTGACAACAACAAATGTGCAGTAGGCTAGACTGAAGACTTTAAACTTCTGATGAGTGGTTTGTTGAAAAGCCTAAATTGTCTTAAGAAACATTTGTTATATGTATGGAAGACTCAAAATATAATCCATACATAGGATAATATAAGATATCCTTTATTTGTCCCACACTGGGGAAATTTACAGCCTCCAGCAGCAAGAATCTGGGTAGAAAGAAGAAAAAACAAACAAACACCGTTCAATTAAGTGCAATATAAATACAAAATGTATAAATCGCAGTGCTATTTACTATTGTTTTTCAATGGCAGGTTTTTATTTCACAGGTGGAAGATTAAATCACACTTGTTCTTGTTGTTTACTTTAAAAATATATATGTGAAGTTCAAACTAATTGTCGATATTGAGAAAATGTTGACTGGGTTCGTTGAACATGACATTGCCTTTGTTTTTCAAAAAATGTATGGTAAGTTTTTTGTGAAAGATTAAATTCTCTGATATGTGCACAAAAAAAATCTAGGGGCCTTAAGAATTCTAAATGTGCTTTGATGTTGACAAAACATGCTTGTTAGTTCATCGAAGATGTTTGCAAATAATTGCAAGTATATTAGGTTGAATTTTGACACAATGGTTCGTGAGGCTCATGTGAGGTGCTAAATTATATTGGCTTTTTACAAGAAAGTTATTTTGAGCTATACAAGACTTAAAATTACACAAGGTTCAACTGCACATTGAATTGCAATGACTTTTTCCTCACCAAGGTTCTTCTTACTTCATGTCAGGTTCATGTAATGGTAGCCTGTTGAGCTTCTTCTCTCCAAGCTTTGGCGTACAGTGCTACCAAATAACAGCTGGTCGGCAGCGAGTCAAATTGCAGCGGATCCCGTTAATCTCCCTTTCACATGCTGTAATTGCTGTGCGGGATGTGTGTTGACTGAACATTCACGCAGCGCACCCCCACACCAAGCACATCCCTCAACCCCCACCCACCTCTTGTAAAAAATAACACTCACTGCTGCACACTCTGCCATTTGCTGCAATCGGTGCCATCCAGCCCGGTAATTAGGATGTCTATGTTATGCTACTGAAATATATATCCAGATGATCCCTAACTTGGGAATGTTAGCGCAAAAAGAAGACAAAGAAAAATTCTCCATTTGCATGCACAGAGATTTGCCACCGGAGACGGTTGTCATGGTAGCGGAAGAGGGAGATTTCAGTGGCGTAATCCCGGTCGCTGTCGGAATGTGAAGTGGCGAGGAATCAAAAGAAAAAAGCAAAAAGAAGACAGAAGTCATGAAGAGATGATGAGGTTTTTTTTTCTCTCCCTGCCAGAAAATAGAAAGATGGAGTTTAGCTTTTGCAATTTTCCACTTGCATCCATCATCACTAAACTCCTTTAATCGTCTGCTTCGTCTTTTTCCGTAATATGTTCATCGAAGACTAAATGGATTTTCTGACTGTTCCTATGACAGTAACATGAAAGTTGTATTATATTCTAATTGTGTTTTAGGTTTTCTAAAACGTTAGCCTCTTTTACAAGCTGAATTATCGTGCTATTTGTGAGTTCCGAAAGCGCTGAGACTCCCTCTTGTCCCGACCGTGCTGTTTTGCAGCCGTACCACTGGCTGTGCGGACCAATCACAAAGTAGCAGTGTGTCTGGGGGCAGAAAATGCGCTTGTGACAAAAACCTTCAAAAAATCAACATTGTGATAAGACGCTCTTGATCTGCGTATTCACCTTGCTAAAACGACATCTATCATTCAATGCCATGATGCCATCTGTGCCAACCACCGAGATGACCGGACTCGGATGGTCACAGCAAGTCACATGACTGTGGCGACATTTTCATCTGTTGCTGTGATTGGGCAAAACAAACGACTGGTAGGCGTGAACAAGTTACACGATGAGCGCCAAGTATTGTACTGAACGGCCTCCCTCGCCTTTCCCGAGCCGATCACATTGGGGCAGTCCCAGATTGATTCTGTTGAGAACTCCTTTCAGTGATTCACGTAAAAGTATGGCTTTTGTCAAGTTACTAAAATGTATGCTAGTCATCAAAGACTAGGACAGAGTCATTCTGCATGCCAATTCTACCATTACGTCAAAGTGAACAGTACAATTTTGCTCAGGTCACGCTCATCCGACCTAGATGACAGAATAGACAGGCCCAAAAAGCAACAAACTCACGAAGTAGCGGAAAGCAGTCAATGGTGAATAGATGACGTGATATTATTCAGTTGAGCAAAAGATGGCTCTATTTGCAAAAAAATGATTGCAATTGACACAAATTCATCAGGACTGAGACCTCCACGAGGGGCCATGTTTACTTAACATAAACCCGCTGTGCCACGGGATGTGTTTTGTGCGCATGCGTGTCACTTCGAGGACTGACGCTCGACAATGTAGCCACTGTTAGCCTCCAGATACCTCCTGGGCACTTAGCTACCGCACAGCCAATGTGTTTATGTGAAGACAATTCATCACAATTGAGGAGTAGGAGGGGAAGAGTGAAGTGCTGCTGCTCTAGGACAAGCCCATTCACCCCCTCCCTCTATCGCTTTTGCACTCGCTCTTGCGTTGGCTCGCTTGCTATACGCCACGCACGTCGCAAGCGCAACACTAAGACAGTATGCCAGGCAGTCAACACCGTATCGAAACACAAGGGAAGATGCTGGGTAGGGCTGTGAAGATGGTAGCCAATCAGCCACTCGTGCTGTCATTTGTCGACATCGTGCTGGGAACCAATCATGCACCTTAAATGAGTGCCCGTTGGATTTACAGTACAGGCATGTACAAAACCTCCGAGTCATTCAGCATTTTTTTTCTGAATACAGTAATTTGGAAAAAAACCAATGTACTCAAGCCGCGATAAATGAACCACGATTTAGCGAGGGATCACTGTACATCATGAAAGCTGTTTTTTTACTTCATATAAAGTATTTACATTCACCACTGTTTTTAAAGTGCTCTATGCTCGGAAAAGGAAATAAACACCCCTGTGAACCCGATTGAAATTCAATTTATTCTAGTTGGAATGGTTCATATAGTGCTAATATTCCATTTGAACATTCAATTTCATTCTAATTGTGATATACAGGGCTCCATGTAAATTTGGCTCTGTCATCGAGTCAATGAAGACTTGTGTTTATTTGTAGGGGGAAAACAAACAAACAAAACAAATCCATCAGAAATTTGCTAAAGACTCTAATTTTTCTTGTGTCCAAAACATTGAAGTCCAGCAAAAAATGCCTACGTATCTTAAGTGTCGGATCTTTTTTTCCCAAAGCTGATCTTCACATTCCTACATAATTGTGGAAGATCACATTTTCAAAATTGTTTGTTCAGTTTTTTGAAGAAGTAATTTTCCCCAAAATGCACGGAGAAAACTCAGCATTGTCTTTGACGTTTTTTACTGAGCATTTTCCACAAGAGTGGCGGAAAGAAAATAGGAGAGGACACGTTTATGAGGGATGTGTTTTGATGGGATGCTCGTAAGGTGGGGTAAAAATCCTCGTCCCCCACCCTGGAATTTCCACTAACCATCTATTCTGCACGTTTCCCAGGTGGACTATATGGATGAGAATGAGGAGTACTTCCAGAGACAAGCCTCGCACCGCCAATCCCGCCGCCGCTTCCGGAAGATCAACCAGAAAGGGGAGCGGCAGACCATTATCGACACGGTGGATCCGTACCCTGCCGGGAAGCCGCCCATAGCCCGGGGGTACCACACGGTGAGTTTGGGGAGGAGGGGTGCACTGCTGGTTTTCATCTGCTTTTAACCCTCGCTCTGCTGAATCACTGCTGCTGTTGCTGCATTGTTGTTTATGCCGTTGTGGACGTTTTTGGAAGTAGCTCAACTCACCCTGGTAGTTTGTTGTTGTAGTGGTTGGGTCTTCCTTGCTAGTTGATCAGTGTTGTTTGTTCAAGTGTATTTGACAGATTTCCCTGTAGTTCTTGTGTTGGTGTGTTTGTGTATGGGTTGTGATGATATCTTGTGCTTACTATTCTCTCGCGCGCACACACACACACACACACACACACACCCACGGATGTCTACATGTCTATCTCATAGCTTTCCTTCCAAGAATATCAATCCATCTATATTTTCAATCTCCTACTGAGATCCATCCAACCACAGTATGCATTAGAGTTGGAATATTTCTTTCAGTGCGAGTCTGAAGCCATTGCTTTCCTCGATATCCTCAATACAATGCACTGTATATCTCTGTCTGTTTGTCAATCTATCCATCCAACCTCCATCTATTCATCCAAGGGCACGGGAAGAATATGCAAACTCCACACAGGAAGGAGCCGGTATTGAACCCACGACCTCTGCACTGTGAGGTCGATGTGCTAACCCCTGGTCCACCGAGCCACCCAAATGAAGAAGTCCAGCATGCTCATTGCACATGCCTTGACCCGGATACGAACCGGGTTATCCATTGCGCCACTCGCTCATCTTAATTTTCTTTATTTTTAAATAGCACATACTTTTAAGAATTCAAGATGTAAGTTAATGACGGTTATAAAAGAGCTGCTTGCTGGTGCCATATCCTGGCATTTACATATGATCCAATGAGTCAACTAAGTGTGACTACGGTGACCAGTTGACTTGCAAAACGGTCATAAGCCTGGTCGTTGACTAGCAAAACAGTAATTTGACAGGCCAACTATTTTAAATGCATAGCTTTCCTCACCTAATCCGTTTGTACATAAACTGTACATTTGGGTGTTTTTTACAGGCACTAAAATCATAGTGTTTGTATTTCTTAACTCTTTCAACCACTTTCTGGGAATTTTTAGCCCATAGTTAAGCCATATATGCCACAGAACCCATGGGAATGTTGCTAATATGCCATTAACTTGGTTCATTTGAATTTGGGAGCTCCTTTGTACAAACAGTAATCTGCATTGTACTGAACAGTACTGCATGGTGAAAACAAAATTTTGAAGAGTCGTCTTTCTTTCCTGATAATAGCAAGTGAAGCGTTCTCACAGTGTTAAGTCTGTGCACAGTGGCTTTCCTGTTGTGCACGATTTCACCGCATTCCATACATTCCTAGCATAGACCCGATCCCTCCTGAAACGCTGTGAACCCCCCCCCCCCCTACACCCCCCCCCCCCCCCCCCCACACACACACACAGGCAAAGAATGCGGCAAAGGGCTGGGAGGCCGCGCCCTGCTTCCTAAATTTAGAGAATCATTTCTGGTCATGAAAAACGTCTGCACTCAGCTTTCTCATGGTCACTTTTTCCCGTCGCATACTGCCCTCGAGGGAGGAGAGAGAAGGAATGTGATGAGGGCACCATGGCAACCAAACGGTGACGAGGAGAAACTGAGCAAATGCTAATCTCTCGTTGCCGGCTAATCTGCCACGTTTTGGAATGAAGTCTTAATGACATTGGAATAAGGAAACGAAAAACAGCAATACATTATAAATTGACACCGTCATCTTTTCTGGTTATTTTTGGAGTGTTTGCATTATTCCATACTTTTTATTTTTCATTGCACATTTAAATGATCTGTTCTGGTAATAATGTCATTTATCTATTTGCATTTTCTTAGGCCTTCATATTGAATCATATTCAGTTGAAGGCTTGATCACTCTTACTACATTTAAATTGTACTTCTCTTTTGAATGTGCATTGTGTTTGTTAGTGTATACCGGGAATTTGATTTTCATTTTGATTTTCGCGTTAAATGCTAATGGTACTGTTCAGCTTCATGTTAGTATTCACATCAATGCTAAGGCTACTGTTTAGCATGATCAATTATAAAATGAATAAATGCAGACAAATATTTGATGACAATCTCATTTTAATTTAAAAAAAATATATTTTTGCATTTGTTCTGCCTTACCTGTTCGGGTTATTGACATTATCTTATTTCTATTTTTTTATTTCTTATATTTTAATTAATGATTAAAATAACTTCTTGTTTTGCTGTTAGCATTATCATCATTCATGAAAAAAATCATTTATTCACGAGGGAAAACCCTGTTTTTGACTTTTGATTTTCATATCATTGGTGTGTGTATATATATATATATATATATATATATATATATATATATATATATATATATAATATTTTTGCTTCATATAATTCCACGTTTTCTTATTGTTCCAGGCTCAGTTCTCTGTTCATGGTACTTGCAAAGCTTTTTCAAAACGTTTTTTAACTTTCATCTCTCTTTTCGTTTCACATGGCTCCCAGGAATGCAATAAGGTACCATACGTGTCACTTCTAATCATGTCTTGTGTGTGCATTTCCTAGCTGCATGTTATTAGCACCTACAGCACCTTTAATTAATACCTTCCATTCCATATAGTTAAATAAGCTCTCCGCTTCTATGGCGGTTAAAAAATATCCACACATTTGTCTTAGCCACTTTCTGATTTGCACTGATGACTCGACTATTACCCCTTTCCCACTCAAATTAGTGGGTAGTAGTGATCCATGGCAACACGCAACCAATTGGCATATTGTCCCTTTACCATTGACCAGCGGAAGGCGATTCTGCCCCCCATTCCACCACATTGCGTCTAGTTACGTCACCACGCAGTGATTGCGTAGATGATGATGCGAAAGATGTCTTGGTGGTAAACAAAGCAACATGGAAGCAAATGTTATTTCTTTTATCATGCTTTTTCCCGTCCTCAAATTGGTCGAAAAGCAGCGGAGGATCAACTCTTTGCAATTACTGAGACAACAGCTTAAGAGGCGATCTCCTAGCTTTGTTGTGGGGGGCGTGCTAATTATGAGTCCGATGGCGCGCGATGTTGTGACACATCACGTACCGCCCTATGTCATCACGTAATTACCGGGAAGTCCCGTGTTAGGCTTTCAAACTGCAAGCGGAGGCGATCGCAACCCGTCTCCCATGGCGTGCTGGTGGACACTGATCGACACTGGCCAGTGAGCCTTTCCCACTGCCCCAAAAAGTGTTTTTACCTATGGTTTTGCGGCGGTAGGAAAGGCTTGTGGAGGCTAGGGAGATAATAGCAGCCGTTTACCTGATTGAGACACGTCTCCATTTTTTCAGGCTACTAGTGTTGTTAGCCGTATATGGGTGTAGTTATGGCATGGTTATCCATGATGGGTAATGGTGGGTATCCATACTTGACTCAGCTGTTTAATGGACACGCTCATGGTTTTTTAATGTCGTAAAACACTCAATATGCAATGTTTGTGTTTTAGAAGTCCTGAATACGAGCCCACAATCAAAAGTCACTATATACGTTCAATGATCAAACTTGTAGCATTTTGATGTTTTGAGAGTTACAATAAATAAATAGCCCCCGACAGGCCGGCTGATACGGACTCACTGACTGAAACAAATTTGGGTGGTCATGAATCACAAATTTCATAATTGGATGCATTTTAAAAGGCAATGACCAATGCCCTAAAGTTGAACAGGAAGTTGGCCGTTTTGGTGTGTTGCCGAACTCCTACCATATTGATGACTTTTAAATACTGACTGAAAATGTGGAAATGTCAATGCTAGCAGGACGCACCAAAGAATTAAAAAAAAAAGCCTAAAATTTAATAGAAAATCCTTCAATTAGGTCTGCCAATATCAGATGCTTCCTCGACAGCTGCACCCTCAACAGAACTTTAAATTGCCCAAATCCACTGATTATAACTGATATAAATATGTGTATCAGGTCTCACATTATCGTTTTCAGAGGGGTCTCGCACTTAGACCTGCTGCAAGACGGATGACGACAACTCTGCCGCCGCTCTATTTTTAGAGCTGTCCTTTGTGACCAACCAAGGCACGGCTCAAATACAAAAGCCGCCGCCGAATATACGACGAAAGAAGTGATTGGCTGTGAAAAGCAGTGTGATTGACTCATGCTTTTCGTCAGACTAAATATATAGCCGGTGTATTCTGTACTGTGGCATACATGTTTTTTTTTTTTTTTTAGAAAAAATGACTTGCAGCTGCTGCTTCACACTCTACTTCTGTTTGTGCTTATATATAGTACACGTTCAAACGTTAAAGCCAGGATAGAAATAGAACAGTTATTTTTGGGTGAGTGCCAAAAATGCAAATGAGGAGGGGGTGTGGGACTGTGGTTTGGCACACATTTCTTATCCCGCTGCGCCGGCCTGACATTTGATGTGCGTTTCAAGTTGCATTGACATTCAGTTGTTTTTCTTTTTGACAGTAATATCTTTTCAAAAGGCTTGACAGATTAAATTTTTTTAGTCTGTGTGGTGGGAGCTCTGTAAAAATCACACTGTTATGACGCCATTGTTAAGTATATTAGACAGAAATGATAAAAGTAAAATTTGTATTTATTTATTTACAAATTTGGCCACTGTGGCAAATGTTCATGAATGATATGTTTGAAATAAACACCAGTATGATTAAATAGATATGCTGTATACAGATGGGAGTGTGAATAGCAGTAGAATTGTATGTAGGCAATAATGAGTCTAAAATTAAGTTGAGAATTTCATTAACACCAGCAACGCTCTCAGTAGTTTAGTGACAACTATACACGGGGAATAGTCAAGTATATGTACCAATAAAACTATAAATGTACCAAAAAATAGAATGAAATAAACACCAGCATTATTAGACTACCGTATTTTCACGACTATAAGGCGCCATTAAAAGTCTTAAATTTTCTCCAAAATGGACAGGACGCCTTATGGTGCGGAGCGTCCTTTATATGCGCTGAGTTCCAAAATCTGACTGACAGCCGACACGCTGTTTATATAGAGAAAAGGCGGAAGTGACTGTGGCCAGGCATGCGGGAAAGAAGTCGGCCAATCAGGGAAGGGTGGGCGTGTATATATACTTATATGGAGAGGGAGAGAGAGAGAGAGAGAGAGAGAGAGAGAGGGAGAGAGAAGACAGGCAAGCTAGTCCGCCAATGGTGAAGGGTGGGCGTGTAAGTGGACGCCTCAAGCCAGTACCAACACTTGTATAGAGTGTGGCAATGTGCATTGTTGCAAAACAACTCCGGTTTTGGTTTCTAAGAGCCCCTGAAAATAAATTCGACAAAAAGACACACCTACGAAGCTCAGTTCAAACTTAAAGCCAACGGTTATGCTTTTGGCATGCGTGCCCATCCCACAGCAGCGGTGAAAAAACAAGTCAAGCAAATGAACTCTGAGCTTGCCGTTATTCCCGGAGGCTTGACTAAAGAACCGCTGGACATTGGCATCAACTGGGCGTTCAAAGTAAAGTTGCAAACGGCATGGGAACAATGGATGATCGGTGGCAAACACAACTTTATAAAGAGTGAGAGGCAGCGCTTGGCGAGTTACGCCACAATACGCAACGACGAGAGGGAACACAGCGTTTTTGATGGATTACGGTACTTGCACAATTGTTCAATTCTTTCTACACACACACGCGCTGCCACCATGTTTCGCTCTGTTCTTTACTTTCAAATGTGGGAAAGCTTCACACGAGAGAAATGTTGACTTTGCTGTTGCTACTCCTTCTTTCCGCTCGGCAATGCGTAGCAACTCACACTAGCATGTGATGCATTCAATGACAACTGAGATGTGCAGTCCTCTGCTTCTGATACAGAGGATGAGGACTTTGATGGATTTCTGGGTGATGATTGATCGAAAAACGTGAGAACATTGTACGATGGCTAAATAAAATACACCCCAACTCAGTTCTGCTTTCGTTGCCTTTTTAAAAACGTGTTTTTATCTTATCTGTATGTCTTGGCATGCTACCGTATGCTTCAAGCTAACGTGTTAGAGTGCGCGCATGCATGCCGTATGTTTAAGCTGGCGTATGTTTTACCACTGTAAAACTGCGGCCATTAGTACGGTGCGTCGAATAGTCGTGAAAATACGGTATGTATAAATAAAACCTGCACATGCATCAGTAAGTAGTCTATACATTAGATGTTGAGCGTTAAACATACACCAGCACAAACTATCCGCATTATAACCCCACCTAAACATGCAGCGAGAATAGTCGGTGGCATTATAATAACAAATATGAACGTGCCAATAAGTAGTCCATAGATAATCAGTTGGGAATGAACTAACCTAGAGCAGTTTGACCGTATATTCACAAGGTTGCACACATTTTCTATCGCTGCTACGTTGACATGGCTAACAGTTGTGCTTCATTTAGCCCACTGCATATGTTTAACCCCAACAGTTAAGTCGTCCTCGCCTCAGTTAAGGCTGGTACATTTTTGGCCCATAGCAAAGTTAAACAACATCCGCTTCATGACCTAAGAGCACCTTGTTCCACAACCCTAATCGGAAGCTGCTAGTTAAACGTTAACCTCAAACGCGGTGGATCAGAACTAGCTGCTGATGTGATGGATTTATGCTGCCAGCCAGCGGATGTTTGGGTCAGGACACACGGTTGCGTCCGCGTTTAACCTGCGAAGGGAGGGGGGAGAAAGTTGGCTCTCTGTGTGCTGAATTATTTCCAGGCGACGGCAGCGTGATGAAAACAGTGGTCTCCAAGGGACTGGATGCAGCCTGGTTTTATAACATATTTCTTGTGCTAATACGGTGATGCTATTTAAATGTGGGTTACATAACTACAAACCTTATCTTTTGGGGGTCTTAACATGCCCAGAAAAATCAACAATATTAGCTGCGTAAAATTGACATACTGATTTTAAGAATGGAGGATTTTGTTGAAAGTTAGGGGGGGAAAAACATTGCCCCCCAACTCCAGGTTCACAGATTGCCACAAATTCTGGAGGGTATATCTATCATAAGAGGATGCAGAATAAAGTCTCAAGGACCCATACTGCAAATTGGATTGGATTGGATACAACTTTATTGTCAAATGTGCTGTATGTGTTACATACAGTACATAACATACAAATTGAACAGGAAGTCAGCCATTTTGGTTTGAAACCGAGATTTGGGGTGAACACGATGGCTTTTACGAACCCTTCTGGAATTCATCCAAATGACAATCGAAATGGGACAACAAGACAAATGGTTTTGCAATTTTTTAAGGTGCTATATAAATCAAATGTACTATTATCCCGACAAACAGAAAACAACAATTAAAACCTTTTAGGGAATTCACCCAAATCAGCCCCGAATGGACACAAACACCCGGGAATTTTTTTTTCTTACTTCTTAGTCATGAGCAGGAGTACGCTAAATCAAGTCCTGTATTTTCACGATGATACGGCACACCGTATTAAGAGGTGCAGTGTGAGTTTCGGATGCTATTTTTGTATTTAACACATAGACAATATTCACTGTATTAATGGACGCAGGCATGGTAACGCGTACGCTAGCTTAATAAATACGGTAGCATGCATGTGCACTAGTGTATGTTTTTGTAAAGGCACAGGGAGCAAAACTGAGTTTGGTTGGACTTTATTGAAGTATTTAACAATATATTCACGTCATTTATTTTTTGGGTCAAATATCCCTCTCCAAAAACCCATTAAAATCCTCATCTTCTGTTTCCAAAATGAACAGCTGGGCAAGTTCTCCATCAAATATGACAGACTCCCTCGCGTGTCACTCTCGTTACTGTGCGGCTCCTCAGACATTATGCCGTCTTTTGGCCAGAACACGACAAAAACAGCCTTATATGGCAGCCAAACTGGGATCACACAACTATTAGCCCGAGTGTCTTTGTTTTTGTCACTGTCCATTCCGCATGACATTTAACCGGTGGCTAGTCAATGGAAAACGATTAATTGGCTTACCGGTATTTAGCTTTGAAAAAATGGTGGTGGAGGATTATTAAGAGATTTTGATATTCCGGAGACATGAGCCCCTCCTGCCCCCCTTGTTGTTGGAGAGGAGGTGATGTAATGATATGCTGGGCTAGCCCCCCCCCCCCCCCCCCCGCCCCCCGACCCCCGACACACACACATACACACTTGACCACCTGAGCTCTTTTTGTTATGGTTGTGAAGCATTACATCATGGCCGGGGGGTGCTTGGGGGATGGCAAGGGGCTCCCACCCCCAACCACCTCCAATTATCTGCTTGTAAGGCTTTGTCTGCCATGATGGCAAGCTCTAGTCCAGGGGTGCCCAAACTTTTTAGATCGAAGATCTACTTTTTGATCAACTAACCTCACGGGATCTACCCTTTTTTTTTGTGTGAAAATGAGACTGATTAGTGTGCAGTGTATATTAACACAAAAAATATATTACTAACATGTACAAAGACACACAAATGGTTTGTTTTTTTTCTTCTCGACACTCCTCGGATCTACTTGGGACCTGTCTTAGATCTACCTAATGGGCACCCCTGCTCTAGTCTTTCTGACTGGAAGAGACAATGATATTACCTTATCTTTTGTCAATAACTAGAACAAGAACAGGCCACCGCCACCCGCTCGGTATGGAAAACGTTTTCAATCCAATAAAATACAATTGCAAACTGATTATGACTTTATTACAGAGCAATTCTTGAAAATTATTGCCATCTGTCAAATAGTTTGTTGGTACCCGTTTATGCAGCATTTCTTCCTTTAAATATAATTTCTTAATAAATTGATGAATCCTTGAGACACGCGGTTTTATTTAAAATTGTCAAAAACCTCAGAATTTCAGCCTCACTTCGGTAACGAAAAAAGAATGGACATTTGCAAACATCCGCGTTGACTTTGTAAAACAATTATCAAAATTTTTACAAATTTTCTGACATATCACAGGCCAAATCAGTAACATCTCTCCGTCACATTGTATTTGTGTCGTATGGGACATTGTACTTTGACGAGATGGTCTTATTTTTATTGGAATTTATTCTGATTGAAAACTAATCCTGAGCAGATTTCAAAAGGCTTTAAAGTTTGATGTTGGAAAAATTGGCAAGGAACTTCAGTGTTTAGCATGAATGAGCTCTATGGCTGTCCTTGCTCTTATGATGTAGTGCAGTGGTCACCAACATGGTGCCCGCGGGCACCAGGTAGCCCGTGAAGACCACTTGAGTAGCCCGCCAGTGCCTGGACATTGTGATTTGCTAGTAGAAATTATGATTTAAAAATGCAAACATTGGCAGTACTGTGAGACATTTCGAAACACGATCAAAGTCTGACAATTTAAATCATCAAGTATTAAAAATAACCCATCCTCATATTATTGAAGGTATTTTGGACAAATATGTTATTTCAGACGTGTATCAATTTGGTAGCCCTTCACACAATCGGTACACATGAAGTTGCTCTCACCCTCAAAAATGTTGGTGACACCTGATGTAGTGTGTGCTCAGTCTTGTTTGGCCTTTCTACCATTTTGTTATTCTGCCAATAGCTGTTTGTTTTGGGAAAAACTAATTTCCATGAAACTGATGGATGGGACGTTGGCCAAGAAAAAAATCCATACACTTTGGGCGCACATCCAGAAGGTTTTTGACTTTTGTTAACATTGAGGGGACGTTCTTTACGCACAAAAAAAAAAGACAAGTAATTTGGTCCCAATCCAAATTGGGATTGCTTGGCCTTGTTGGAGGAGGAGTGGCTGTCTGGAATACCTCTATCGTTCAGAACGTCATAAAAAGACCTCGTTCGACATCTGCCTTGTCCACATGGTTCAAATTTGGTAGCAATATCAAGTGTCTTCATGCATCTTTTTTTGGAGGGGGACAAGGGGGGTGATTGAAAGCACAAGGACAACATTTTTAGGACAGGTTTTTATTCGAAGGACTGCCGGAAAAGATGGAAATTACTCTATAATGGTTGAATGTAAGAATTATTGTCTTTTTATTCATGGGTATTTGAGACTTTTGTGGGTCTGTGTTTTCATGATCGACATGCCATGAATCTTCTAAAATGTGGAGTTACTGTGGTATAGTTTCACATTCTATCGCTGTTTATTACCGTAATTTCCGGACTATAGAGCACACCTGATTATAAGTCGCACCCACTACATTTTTAAAAGAAAAAACATTTTGTACACACACAAACCGCACCTGTCTATAAGCCGCGGGTGCCCATATTGTAACATGAGACATTTGCAAAGAAAGACGGTACACAGAAAGAGGTTTCAACGTTTTATAATTTAATCTTAACTTTTCTTTGCCTGTTACGCTACAGCGCGGTAGCAGTAAAACAGCACTCACACGACTGGTTAAAAAAAAAAAAAAGCCACCGTTCCCGACCATAACCCTCGGTTAATCATTCCTTCATTATGCTTTCTACCATCCACGCTTTTGTGTCAACTTTTAAGACAATATCTTTCTGGAGGTTTTCTTTTGGCATATGTAACCAGGTCAAAAAATACTATGACTGTTGTAGTTAATGCTGCCTCTTTTAATAAATGGAGCTGTGTCATTTTAAAAGGAGTGTTGGATAATCTCATGGGAAATCTCGTGAGACTATATACATCTATATATATTTTTTTAATTTCTTCTAGACTTCTGTCTAGTACTGATACTTCAAATGTGGTACCCACAAAATTTCTACAGTGGTAGAAATTTGTTTTTGAAGGACCCCTGGAAACGCCCAAAGTGAGCTTCTAGCGGCCACTGACGGGCAGGAATTATGTCCCAGGTCATAGGACATGGCGATGCTGGCTGACAGAAGAAGCGAGGCGAGACTTTTCTCTGTCTCCCCTCTCGCCCGCCTCCCATTTGGCTGTTTCCATCACCACGGCAACCGTCGTATCCCGGAGGGTGTGCAAAGCGGTGACGGGAGGGGCCGGTTACCAGGGCGACCCCAGCTGAGAGGCAGAGTGACATCATTCCCCGTTGTGAAGTTTATTTTTTACCGAGCTGCTTTTTAGCTAGTCTTTTTTTTTGCTGTTGCCATGACAACTGTCTCCAGCCAGGTGATGTCATGGAGCCTCTCTCCTTTCTTCTTCTTTGGTATCGGCTCCTCTTTCCATCCGTTGTGTATGGGGGCGTCCGTAAGGAAGGAGGTGCTTACAATACTAGCCCCACCACCCCTCCTCCTCTTTTCCACTTCACCACAACCGCCATCCCCTCCTCCATCCGTGACACACATGCACCCACCCACCCAACCATCCACCCCCCGCGCTGGCAAACAAACCGCTGTTTTCTTTTTTTTTTTTCTTTTTGTTTTTAAGGATGCTCCGCTTTCCCGACACCATGGAGGTGAGGTTTTGGAAGCGACGCTGTGACTGAAAAGCTCATAGCTTCCTACTCTTCATTTTTTGAGGGAGGCATTTTCTCTGGACTGGATTTTTACGCTGTCGATTCGGAGCGTCTAATCTCGCAGATACTCCCTTCAGGGAGGAGGGGAAATCGGGGGAGATGTTAAGTTTTGGTGCATTTTGAGCCCCAGAGAGGACTGTTATCACCATGAAACCGTTAGCAGCAGTAGACACCAATGGAGTGCCGAGCCAACAGGACAAATCGCCGGTGAGTAGCAGCGCGACGTCGACGTCCGGCCGCGTCCTTGACCCTCCCCTCTTTTGGGGACCAGGCCGGCGTAACCTGGGATGTGTGTGTCAGTGTGTTGTAGTTGAAACGGACGCCATGTGCTTTTCTGTTACGCGGCCACACACGTCATTCATAGCAGTTTTTAAGAGTGGTAGCAGGAATTCAAGCCGCTAAATCTAAATGCTCATATGATACTGTATTGGTGGCATACATTTTGTCAGCGTCTAAATAGAGCGACAGCAGGTGTTTGAACCCAATGAGGCTAATTATTGTACTCTAAGATAACCCGTGCCCTTTTCTAGTGCAAAGAAGGTTACTAAGGTGTCAAAAAGCAGCAGGGGGGGGGGGGGGGGGAAAGCAACCTTCAAAGACGCCACCCCCAGAGCTCAAGACATTCCACACCTAAAGGTGCAATCATGTTTGTTAAACCTTGCAAAAAAAAATCTACTTCCTCTACTCATGACTGAGCAAATTTCAGTAGAACTGACAGTGGATCAAATTTGGTAGCAATCAAGCAATATTTATTGGACAATTTTATTTATGAGCGACCCCTGAAAATGCACATAAGGTTAAAATGGCAGATTCAAATGAAAATGTCATCAGTCTTTTTGGACAGGGCCCCTTGAGACTTTTTGGTGGGTCTACTCAAAATAGACATGCCTATCCAGAATAATGTTGCTCATTGAAAGTGACGAGGGCGAAGCGCTGAATTTGCCCCAAATTCCAGGAGGTGCTAAGCAATAGTTTGATGAGCCAACAAATTTTGACATCATGCCGCGCCGATACACAATTACGGAAACTAAAATCCTTCAGAATTTAGTGTCGTCTATTTGTCTTTTCGTGGCAAAGGGATTTTCAGTCCATCTTGAGATAACCCCTAAAATGAACCAAAAGAAATACTCACTTGAACGAAATGGCAAACCTCCTGTACCTTTTGCGGGTTTTGACTGAAAAAATGTAACTAAAATTGACTGCGACCTTGTGGGGGTTTGAAAGTGTCATGTATTAGGGAAGACATCAAAATCCACATGCAAATGGTCAAATTCCTCACTACTGAGCGTTACCCACCTGCCTTGTGTCCATGGTTCAAATTTTGTAGCAATTGGACAAAATTGTTGGGAAAATTAGTTTCTGAAAGATACTTGGAAATGGTCAATTGGAAAAAGTGGAGCCCTAAAATGGCAGTTTCTAACCAAAATAGCTTTAATAATTTCTGTGTCAATATTGGCATTGCACCTTTACGGTTCAACATTACCTTTACGTTTTTTGTGACACTTGGTTTAGGTCAATGGCGGTTTGTTTGGGAGTTGAGTTGGGTGTTAGGATTTAAAGTTAGGGCGTGCATATGAGTTGTCGGTTCGATCTGTGGGTTAGGTCTTGATACAGTGTTTAGGATTTGTGTTGGGTTAGGTCAGTGCTTCTCAATTATTTTCTGTCACCCCCCCACCCCCCCAGGAAGAAGAACCCCCCCTGCGCGACAATAAATAGTATTTGTCTTTAAAATTGTGATAAGTACACCTCTGCACAACACTGTATCCTTAACGTTTAAGAGAATAAAAAAAGAAATACGAACCAACTCATAACAAAGAATAGTTTTTCTAACTGAAACGGAAAAGATTTAAAGGGCATCTGAAATTCATAAATAAAACTAAATCCTTAAACTGGACACATTTTTTTTAACGACCATGTCAAACCATATGATACTGAAAAATAAAATTACATAAAATTAAAAAAATGCAATCAAACTGATCACCAACATTAACTCAGGAGCACAATATTAATAAAAAACTTGAACCTACAAAAAATATATATTTTTTGTGCTGATTGTTATTATTATTTTTTTTTAAATCAAAGATGGTGTCTGGATTAATGGCTACAATGAGCACGTTTTGAAAAGCACAGCTTTTCGAAGTGAGGTTTGAAGCAGGACACAGCAACTCTCAGCTCATGCTCAAGGTGTAGCTGGGACCTGTATTTTAGTTTAGCAGTCACAAAGCGGGATGATTGGTGGCAATATTCGGTACATTTTCGCTGAAAAAACTCAAGCGGCTTCTCAGCGTGATTGGGGTGCATTGTATTTAAGTGACGCTTTAATTTATTTGGCTTCATGCTGTCCGCTGCCAACATTTTTAGACACACTAAGCGCACTGGTCTTAACTCGTCTTCCACCGTAGCCACAGTGAAACCAAACGTGACATACGCTCCATCATATTTCCTCCCTTCGAGTGCTCCCTCCGTACACTGCCAATGAGAGCGCCACTGCTCCCTAATGTAGTGGCGGTGCAACTGAACTTTATTCTCGGACAGTAAAAAAAAAATAAAAAAAATAACGCATGTTCCCTGAGGTCAAAGGGGGGCGCGGCTCAATATTTGAGAAGCACTGGGTTAGGTCTTGATACAGTGTTTAGGATTTGCGTTGTTTTGTGTTTTGTTTAGGAGTTTGGTGGTTTTAGTTGGATTAGGGCTTTTATTTATTTTTATTAGGGTTTAAGGATTTAAGGCTAAACAAACATTGGGGTTTAGGCTTGGGTTTAGGCATTAGGATCAATTTTATGGCGATTCGTGGTGGGTTGGTCTTGAGTTTAATTTTAGGATTTAGGGTTGGGTAAATGTTATGTGTTAAAGTTAGAGCTTTAGATTTGGATATAGGTTTTCTCTGTAAATTTTCGGTTTTGCGGCAGTATTTTGGGTTGGGTTAGGTTTGTTGTTCGGGTGGTTGCTTGGTAGTTATACTGAGGGGTTTTGAGTTAGGGTTTTGGAATATGATTAAGGTTATATTTAAGGGTGAAATTAAGTATTGCGTCAGGTTCAGGTGTAGAATGGTCATAGCCTGATTAGGGTTGTTGTGATTAGGAATTAGGGGAAAGCTAAATTTCGGGTTAGATTTACATTTCGGTTTGCAATATACAGTTGTAGTTTTAACGCTACCATTTGGAACACCTAAGATTTAAATGGGCAATTTGAGAAGTTTTGATTTGACATTGCAACCCTCGGGAGGATTTGCAGTGTTTCCAGTGGATTGGGTTTTTTTTTGCCATCAGGATTATAGCCTGTGGTGTCGCTGTCCGTGGTGCTGAACACTATCTGGTCCCACGCCCTGAGAACACACGCACTCGACGGGATTGATCTCCCGTCAACACCGCCAGTGTTAGTCACACCCAAGTGCTCACGCAGGCACGTAAATCAAGCATCCCTCACTCCCATCCCCAACCCGTTAACCATGCTCACAAGTGACAACAAATGACTGTAATGATGGCGGATGCAACATGCTCAAATTTGTGTGCTTCAGAGGCTTCATGTCACCACCAACGTCTTGTATGCACATAACCTTTTTTTACCATCTGCACTGAATTTTTGGCTCGTCTTTGTGGTGAACAATTTACTAGCTGCTGAGATGAAATGGTTTATTGTTTGGATTTACGATGATGGTTAGGAAGCCAAGCCATAGACACGTTAGCGTTTTGAAGGTTAAGGGTAGGGTTTGGATTTAGAGTGAGGTTTCGGGAGTGGCTGAAGATAAAACAGTTTAGAAGTGGGTTAGATTTAGTATTAGGATTTCGGTTTTGGGCTTACATTTCGTGGGTAAGGCTGATACACAATGGTTGGTAGGTTTAGAGTTTAGTGCAGGTACTAGTGGTTTGGACAGGTTAGCATGAGGATTTATCTTGAGGGTTTGAAGCAATGATGCTGTTGACTGCTTCAGATGCTCACAATCTACAAGACAATGCCTGTTGTCATTTTACCTTGCTAAATTGGACACTTGAATGCTGACGTGCCACTTTCTCCGCAACGATAAAGGTGTGCACTGCCGTAACATTTATCTTGGTGTAAAAATAATATTGGGCACATAATGCGCAGTGGCTGCACGCTTGTCATGGCTTCTCTGTGTCTCATGTTTACAGGGTAGCCTCCTTACCTACTGTCACACTCCCTTCATTTGTTTGTTTCCTACATCCTTAGCATATTTATTATAGCTTGTGTAAATATTTACTCATCCCAGCAGGAAAGGTGTTCGGCCAAGGGGTGAACCGCAGCCGACCCTGAAGCTTGTAACCACGTCAACATAGATGAGAGGTTGGACTTAACGTAAAAGAAAAGAAGCGGAGTGGAAGGTGGCCGGGGATACCAGGCTTATGGTGTGTTAGGTTACGGTTTAGGTTCAAGGTGGTTGATGTTTGGTTTAGAATTCAGGGTTTTGGTGAGTAGTTTAAGTTTTTGGGTTAAGTTAGTGTAAGAGGTGGGGATGAACTTTTATGGTTACGCATTGGAGTTAGGTTTAGCGTGCTTTATAGCATTGGCCTTAGGTTTTGGCGAACAACCTTTCATTATTTTGCTTTAACCCCCCCCCCCCTCAAAAAAATCACCCATTTACACTTCTAACACAGTTGCCCCGCCCCCCCACACACACACACCATGCAGTTCATGTGTATGGCTGACTGTGAAAGTGTAGAAGCATAGTGTAGCTGACATACAAGGTCACTTTTTGGCTACCTGCTGACCAGCCAGCACAGAAGAAGTTAGCATATCAGGCCTATTCAATCAGACATACTGCCAAAAGAGGCGTTAATCTCTTGATCCCTAAGGCTCAAGAAAGCCGACCGCACGGTCAAGACAACTCTGGCAGGCCCCGACGCCCTTCAACACTTAGAACAGCAATTCAACATTTCTTAGGGTTCTTCAAGACCAACTTGTCCGTGGGATTTTGTCTTAATATGCGACCAAATTTGAGCCCCCACGTATATTATACAGATGGTGATGCTAAATTGCTAAATGAAATCCTCAAAATTTCAGTAAGCCCACAAAAAAAACTCTCAAAGTGCAATGTACGGTAGGTTTGAAGCTTCAATTTTAGGGTCATGTTGGTGATTCATCGGTGCACTTCAAAGACTTAACTTGTCTTCGAGTTTCAAATTTGAACAACATACTGTATACTTGAGATGGACAACGCTCAATTGCAAAATGTTTTAGTGTCTGTCATTGGTTGCCAGTGTAAGTTATTGGCAGATTTTGATGACTTGCCATAGTTAAAAAAAAATCAAGAAACAAACCATTTTGTATAAAAGCGGGACTAGCTTGAATTGGGTCAGGTTTTAGGTTGGGGTTTAGTAATGGGGTCAGTTTGTTGGGTTATGGTTATTGGTTGGAGGCTAGGCTTTTGGTTCAATATTTGGGTTAGCACATCTTGGACTCATTTTGCTCATTTCCAGGGGCCCTTAAACAATAAACATGACATGAAGTCTGGTCTGATTGGCACCAAATTTGAGCCAGTTAGAGACCATTGATTCGCAACCACCATAAAAGGGTTCATCATCTGTATCTAATTTCAAAAGAAATGAATTCGTATTTGTTATTAGATAGCATGTTGTTGTCATAACTATCCCAGCGAACTACACTGACAGGGATCCACCTGCCGCATTCAGACAACAGAAAAATAGTTTTGTGTTCACCTAAACAGACGTAGAGTTCTGATTTGTAAAACAGGATTATTTCAGTGTATTTAATTTTTCGGGACAGTTGTGATGTGCCGTGAGAGTTGTTCTTAAAATGTGTGCCACGGCTTGAGAAATAACTTACTTGACAGATGGGCAACACTAAATTGTGAAACATAATTTCCGTCATTGCGTAACGGCAAAAATTGATGACTCACCATAAATCACCTACCCTTCTGTTTGCAATTTTAATTTGACAATCAAACCATAAAATATATAATGTTGTGTACTCTCCAGGCTAGTGAAAAATGGTCTCGACTCGCCTCGCCCTCACACATCACTGGATGCTCACATTAGCCGCTCGTGGCTGTAATGGACATCTCGCAGTGATTCTCTGGTACAGTAGCCAGGCGCTAAATACATTGAGAGGCAGCCCCACACTTCCCTAACCGCTGATCTAGGTCATTAGGTCTGCAGTGTAACTTAAGGAGCGCCACATCTGCTCACATGTCGACCGGAGCTAGCTAGTGAGTGAGCTCTGCGGCTCCAGCATTAACACCTGGCTTTATCCAACCCTCGCCGGACATACCCCGTGACGGCTGATTGGACACATGCACTTGCCAGACAAACCATGGGAGCACATTTCAGCCTCTGCAAATTATCCGAAATAATACACTAATCGTGTATTATTTCTCGATGTTACCATCAGATCAATCAAGGCTAACGATTGCCCGAGCGTAGCGTAGTTTCCGTCGCGTGCCGTCCAAGAGTGGAGGTCAATGGACCACATGCTGACCCAACGATCATTCGCCGGCTTATTGACCCACAGACGGATGACCTAAATGAGTGCAGAGAAAGGATTAAATGTTTTATTATCCTCTTTACCAATGGGGGATGGTCCCGTGTTTGATGGGGCTTTCACTGTGATTGTGGAAACCACACAGGGGGATGTAATTATTGGTGAGTTGGGAAATACTCCAATCGACCGGCTCCGTGCGACCAGTCTTTCTAACTAGTTTAGATATCTACTTTTTGTGTGATGTCAGCCACTAACAACTACAACAACTTGAAGGGATGCTACTCATTTGGGGGTTGTACGCAGATACTCGTCTTTTTCCCCTGCTGTATAGATTCATACAAGCGTAACTACCAATGACGAATACAGGCTGTGTGATTAACATTTGCCTGGTCTTTGTTAACTTTTCTTTTGATGGCGGCGCGGGCACCCGCAGCGGCCCCTCTTGTTGTATCTTTTGAGAGGGAAGACATTTCATCTGTGCTGTATGCACATACAGCACATTTGACAATAAAGATACGTGACTTGAAATGCATTCATCTTGTACCACTGCAAACATTTTTGCATGTACACTCTAATACCACCATTAATTTACAAACGCTGGGAATGCTGTACATCCGCTTGGGACGTTCCCTCATTAAAGCCAGCGGGTGGCTAACAAGCTAACATACACTATCATCACCTTGAAAAAAAAACTCTGGTCTATCATTCATGAATGAACTCTGGTCTAATTAGACTTTTTTTCCAGGGGGATGATTATGAAATGTAAAATAGTTAACAAAAAAAAAAAAACACCAGTAGAAATTTCAAATGCTGGGTCGAAAAAAAAACCCACACCATTTCTTCGATACATTTAAAAGGAAGTCATGTTTATCTAATTGGTATATAGTACATGTGATCAAACAGTCGAAAAGTAGTTCATCGGGTCAGTGCATATAAATATTTCACACTGCCCAATGTTATATTTAACCTACTTAGAGATGATACCCAGTAAGCAGGCTGGCTGCGCATCTGGCGGTGTGGCACACCATCAATATTACATCGGTGCACCACCCGCCGTTCCAAGTGGGTCGACCCCCGTTTCCTTAGAGTAAATACATACTTCTGTGTGTCATGCTAAATCTCACAAATCAACAAGAAAAATTGACAGGGAATCTTTGTGTTTTGGGAAAAAAAAAATCTGAAAATGTGTGTCAAACTTGCCATTTCCTTGCCCAGGTGCACTCTGGCCCATATCTTCGAGGCAAATTGAGAACACTATCGAGATAGTCATCTCCGGTGCACTGGAGCTTGGGTGTGATTGCTGGGTGTCAAAAAAATTGCATGCTGTTTAATTATCTGGCTGGCTGTACTCGCCAAATTGGTGGAGCGGAGAGGGGTCCGTCCTTGGCCAAAATCTTTCCTCGAGCCACCGTCTTCCTCATCTGCTCCACTTCACCCAGATCGCCTCTGGTCAAGCGTGCCATTGTTATTAGCGCCCAGACACTTTTGTGCTCTTGTGAGCAATGTCTAACACATGGGCTGAACTACCGTTTGTCGTCAACTATGAGAAATAAAAACAAATGACATTATAAAAAATGCATTAGAGAACTAAAGCTCCTTTAAGATAAGATAAGATATCCTTTATTCGTCCCACACTGGGGAAATTTACAGCCTCCAGCAGCAAGAATGTATGTAGAAAGAAGAAAGGAGAAAGAGAAAAAAAACAACAAACATCTTTCAATTAAATACAATATGAACACAAATGGATAAATCGCAGTACTATTTACAATTTTCCTTCACATCATTTAATTATTATTATTATTATGATTATTATTATTATTTTTTATTCATCAGCCTGACAGCAGCTTTAACACTGTTTGCAAACTGTGTCCTGGCACGTTCACAGGTGGGAGAGGGAAGTTGTCACATGTGCACCATCAATAACTTCAAATACTGAAAAGCCATAGATCTTTTTTTTTTATACATTGTACTTTTTGTTGCTTTACAAGAAAAGTACGATTTCTATTACATTTTTTAGAGGTCTAGGACATGGACCAAACAAAAACAAAACAAAAAAAACTAACATTGTGATTTCGAACCAGAACAGTATATAGTACACTTTTAGCGATTAAAATATGGTAGACAATGGTCGAAATGATGTAATATGCATTAGCACCCTCTAAAACACTGGAGTGGAATAGCCTAACCCCCAACGTTTATTACATGCTTCTTCAGTTTGTCTAAAATGTGAATATTTCATTAGTGTATTTTCAACAATCATCCAACATGATTTAAAGCCAGGTACTTTTCAATGAACAATTTTATGTCAGCAATAATTAAAGAGCATTACAAAAAAAAGACTAAACCAAAACAACAAACAACTCCGCACACACTTTTTTTTCTGAAGCTCATCTCACTCACCACACCACACCTCACCTTTTTAAAGCCACACACACTTAAAGTCACAGATACTACAGTAGAAGAGGTCCTGCAACATAAGAAGACATGCTCTGTTAACCTTTTTATTGGATTGCTTTATATCCATGGCCTAGAAGTGTTTCTCATACAAATTCTGATTTAACATCGGTTGGTGATGGATCGCATCGCAGTCAAACTTGCGTACTATTATTTGCATCACGCCGTCTTAGGAATGCATCTTGAGGGCCCCGTGTTCATTCTTCTCATTGCACAGCAAGTTTATGTTTTTGTACATCAGTTCTTCCCATTAGTCTCCGTGTTGGTTTGTACCACGTTCTGAAAGCGCGGTCTCCCATAGCGCCCCTTGCTGTTGTCAGCGTCGCCATACTGACCGTGTGTGTGTGTCGTGTGTATGTGTGCAGCTGCCCGCAGACTTCAGCCGACTTCACCTGGCCGACGGCTTACACCCACAGGTGACGCACGTGTCCTCCAGTCACTCGGGGTGTAGTATCACCAGCGACTCCGGAAGCAGCAGCTTGTCCGATATTTATCAGGTGAGGCACGGGGGCAAAAACGAAAGCCCTCCCTCGGACAGTGGCCCCAACTGCTGCGTTACTATGCGTTCATAGTTTCTTTTCAATAACTAGATGTGACGGTAAGTACAGCGTATGAACACCTATTTGCAGTTGCTATGAATTAATTAATTTCTTTTGGGCAGGGGGTAGAATCTCCCTCCTGCTATTCGCTCAGGTTGCGCAAATGATCTGTTCTTGGTACTAAAGCCCAGGGTGGTTGGAAAGTAGTGACTGCAGCTTGGCAGAGAGACTTAAGATCCTTGAATGTCGGGGAGGAGTGAAATTTAGCCCAGGTTGTTGTTAGCGCCACATAGCGCAAAGGAAGATGTGTTAATGTGGTTTGGTGAAATTTCTTGTCTTTGAATGATTTCCTGGTTGGTGTGTGCGTAAAGTTGATGACGGGGTAAAGCAGAATGTGTGACAAAGAGAAAAAGTGTCATTTTTTTTAAATACACAAATCACATAAAACAGAAGACCTCAAATGTATTTACCTTCGCTGGCTTTACACAGAACTGCCAGAACAGCCATCCAAAGGTTGACATGCAAAATACAGCATGAGAGAAATAAGCCACAAATTGAGGCGATAAATGCTTTTCATTAAAAAGAGATGGATAGATCCCGCCTTCAGACAGTAAACGTGACAATGAAAAGCACATACCGTGGATGGATGGATGGATGGATGGATGACATACCTGTATGTCCAAACTCCACTCAGATCTGAATCACACTATAACATCAAACAAAGATACCGTAAATCATTTAATTGGACGTCAACGATTACATCAATTAAGTTGAAATATAAAGGCTCCCAACTTGCCAATGTAAAGCTCCCCGAATCGAAGAAATACAACTCAAGCCGTGGCATTACAATTTGGACAGTGACGAGGAGAATTTTTGAGTGAACCCTTCAGTGAACCTGACGGCGACAAACAACATGACAAAGAAAAACGTGTTTCGCTCAACTTCGATGTTTAACATGTCGATAATTTCAAATGAGTATCTTACAAAATGCAGAGGTGTGTACTTTTCTGGCCATGGAGTGTTTCAAATGTCATTCAAACGTGTGAACTTTCAAAGGAAGATGTGAGCGCAACTGATGCAGCAGTTGAAATTGATGGATTAACGAAAGGCACTTTTCATAAAAGAACATAAAAAATAGGATCCTCACCCCGTGGGCGTAAATAAAAAGGCTTAGAAGAGCCCGAAAATCTTGCACCGGCTAATCCTCTTAATGCCAACGCATCTTAGCGCCGTCACATGTTTTGCGAGCTCCATTTCAAAGTCCACACCATCACTTGACATCAACCCCTGTGCACGTGCGTGCGTCTGTGTGTGTTTTTGACAGGGCGGTGTGTGACGGTGATGTGAAGGCCATCTGTCAAACGCACGCATGCACACACACACACACACACACACACACACACACACACACACACACTACACAGTCTCTTTGCCATTCATTTACGTCTTAATGCTGCTTTTAATATCCAGGCTCCTCACTAGTTTTGATCTTACATTTGTGTAGCATTGTGGACCATTATTTGTATTTATTCAGCTTTTCCGTATTTTCCTCTCATATTTTTGTTAAAATTAGATTTTTCTACACCTAATTTTTTCCCCATTTTTTTTACTTACCATATTATCACAACATATAATAGTTTCCTTATCTATTTGTGCAATATTTGCTTAGTTTTTATCTAACATTTTGTATATTTTGCTAATATTTAGTATTTTCACCCTATTTTTCCAATGTTGATGTCCAATATTTAGTATTTTGCGCATGCGAGCTTAATTGTCTTTATCATAATCAAAGGTTGCCCTCGGCTGTATGCCAGCTAGAGCTTGAGTTTTCAAATAACTGCTTTAGCTAAGAAAATGATCGATAGGTGACATGTAATTGCTGCTCTTAATCACCCCCTGACCCCTCAGTGGGTTTATTTTAAGAGCCCACAGTGGGGGGTTTCCATTGCGTATTTGCACCGCAAACGGCATTAAGTGATGACTTATTGTTTAAAGAACATAAGCCTACATTTACTTTTGCCAGCCTGCCAGTTCACAACAACACTTCCATTGGACAATGAACCTCATTGGCTATAAAAAGGTTGCACACCAGAAAGTCAATTTGAAAATCTGAAGTTTATTTGGGGTTAATTAGACACATTAAAATGGTGGCTGGTATGCGCTGACCCATATTTAACATGAGTTTGAATTTGATTAATTTACTGTGAACGCAGCTGCATCCCATGTGATGAGTCGGTGTGCACAATTTTGCAAACACATTATCTTAGTGTCCTCAAATAGTTTTTACATTTTATTTAAATTGTTATCTTAATAATTATCTTTTTTTGTTCCTCATTTATTTTCTGTTTGTTCTTTACTAAATTGTATTTATTTTTATTTTATCTTTATTTATTATTATTAATTATATTTAAAGTTGCAGAAAAAAAATTGCTATTTTGGAAACATTCAACATATGTCAAGATAAAAGTAAAATAATAGAAGTAATTTTCCTAAATTCAGGACTTTTTCAAATTTCCCATTTTTATCCTTGTGAATTTGCCTGCGGTTTCCTCTCAGATAAATACTTGACTCGTTTGGAATGATGTGTTGGATGCCGCGTGGTTTTTAATAAGTTTCTCTTGGGAGCTCATGAAGCGATTTTACTTCCTAGGAAGTGCTGACTTTAGAGGTTTTTGGATAGGAAGCTCCGAAAAGCTTAATTACCAACGAGAACCCGGTCTCATGGTCATGACAGGACTGTGTGTGTGTGTGTGTGTGTGTGTGTGTGTGTGTGTGTGTGTGTGTGTGTGTGTGTGTGTGTGTGTGTGTGTGTGTGTGTGTGTGTGTGTGTGTGTGTGTGTGTGTGTGTGTGTGTGTGTGTGTGTGTGTGTGTGTGTGTGCTTGAATAAATGATGACACTGGCCCTTCAATCAGCCTTTGAAAGCATTGATCCAAGAATAGCGCTGATGAAATATTAACAGCAACTGACTTTTAATGGCCACTGAATGTTTGTATGGATTTCGGATGACACAAAAGGCAACACATGGACAGGGGAGGCCTTTTTTAAAGTCAGCAATGACTCGACATTTACACTCTGATTTCTCCCCATTGTCGGCTCACTGGATTCTGAGTTTACGATTGAGGTTAAATTATGTCTCCCAATTGTGCCTCTGCTAGTTTGGATTTGTGCCATTTATCCGGCTGTTTTCATAGCTTTTATCAAGTGTTTTAATGTTGTCTGTTTTCGCTATATTCTATTTTTGTCTTAATATTTGGCCTCTAATTTCCTCACATTTTGGGGGAAAAACTTTTTGTGTGTAGTGTAGCAATTAATGTTTTTCTACCAATTTAGTTATTTCTATTGTTCTTTGAGATATTTTTTAAAATAGTTTTTCTTCTCTTTTTGTATTTTTTAAATTGAATGAAATATTTTGAGCATCATGATTGTTGTTTTTCCCTCATGTTTTGGCTTGTGCCATTCCATCGCCTTAGGAAATCCTTGATGTATTTTGTAAGAACATCGACAACCATAAACATTGTTTTTGTTTGAATACACTGTTTTCATCTTTTAATCAAAACCCCTCACATGGGCTGGCCCTGCCCACCGGTGGGTCCACGCCCAAATGTCCTTGCCGACCCCGTGTTGATGAATCATTAATGATCTGCTCCACTCTTGGCTCGTATTTGAGGAGAAGATGACACGAGAACACGAGTTGGGTCTCCAGTACTCAGTATTCTTTACCTTTAAAAGTGTGAATTGTGCCCACAATGCGTCTGGCGGTGGAGTTTTACAGGCATTTTTCCAAGACCACATTCTCTCCCCTAGCCAATGAGGTGAGCTCTCGGAAGATGCTTTTGCACCTGCCGTTTTCCTCCACTATTTTGTTTTCCTGATCACGCCGAAGAAGGAGTAATTGCACCAGGGCTTTCAAAGAATGAGACGTTGCCTGCAGGCTTGGCGCTGACTCGGGGGCAAAGGAAGAGTTAATAAGCTTGTTCTGTGCGAGGCAGCCTGTTTGTCATGCAACGCTAGAGCTGATGTGTGGTTGTGTGCTGAGAAAGTGGTTGAAACACTTGAACTTGAACGCCTGAATTTGTTGCTCTTGTTGGAAGATGGAGCAAAACTTTTGAGTTAATATTTTTATCTTGTCTCTTGGCCTTTTTTCAAAAATATTCACCATGATTGTCCTTTTTTTGTCCAATATTTGCATGTCAAATCTAACATTTTTGGTAAAATGTATTTATTTATTAAAATATTAACCATTTATTTGTATCGAATATTTTTTTTTTACCATTTGTTGGTCCGGTATATCTTTGACCTATTTTTATGTCCATTATCTTTTAATTATTCTTATTTCTTATTTTATTTTTATTATATATTTTTTTCTCCTCTTAGTTAGGGTTTTTTTCCAATTTGTTCATTTTTCATAATTTTTTTTTCTTACGTTTTTTTGCATTCAATATTTTGGTCCTTTTTTTGTAATTTTCTCTGGAATCTTTGGACTTTTTTGTGTAGTTCTCTATTGTTTGTATGTTTAAGATTTCTGTTGGAGGGCTTGCTAATGGCCATTTTGTCTAAAATTAAATATTTTTTATTCTTGTTGCAAATTTATAAATATATGCACATTTTTGTCTAAAATGTTTTGTTTTCTAATATTTTATAATTTTTCATGTCTAATGTTTTGTGTATTTTGGGTCTAATATTTGTGAAATATTGTATTTTTCATCAAATCTTTAGCATTTTTTGGTTTGCTTATTTTTCTACAGAAGTTACCATATTTTGAAGTGTTTCTTTTATTTTTCAGCTATTATTCATGTGGTATTTTTCCTGTACAATGTTGTATTCGGCACATACTCTGCATCAGAACTTTACTTTAGATTGGAATTGTTGCTTGGTTCAACACCGTTGGTTAGCAATTTTTTTTTTTTTTTATGTATTAATTTGTTTTGGTTGATTGGGTGAGCTGATGGAGAGATAGCTTTTGACTGCATTGGTGGTTCAGAACTTCCAACTATTCTTCCAAAATCCCAGTCAACTTTTAAAACCATGGCTATTTCTCCCTCTCACCCACCACCAATCATCCCCACCTTCCTTTCCCCACAACCCCTGTAGGCCACCGAGAACGAACCAGGCGACATGGACCTGAGCGGCCTGCCTGAGACGGCTGTCGACTCTGAAGAGGACGACGACGAGGAGGACATCGAGCGAGCGTCGGACCCCCTCATGAGCCGGGACATTGTTCGAGACTGCCTGGAGAAGGACCCCATGGACAGGACGGACGATGACATAGGTGAGATGGCGCTCTATTTTGTTTGTACTTAAAAAATCCTCTACAAACGTGGTTTGTTTCATTCACTGGAAGAGAAAATCCAAGAAACCAAAGAGGTTCGGTGCTGTTTCCAACCACTAGACCAAAGGGTGTAGTATCGCTGTATGCATTCATATTTTTCAGAGCAGTACAGGGCATTACCTAAACCCATACAGAAAACATTCCGTAAGGCGCAGAGAATGTAATTGCCTCATGCTCTACCCACTCATTTAATCTGTAAAACAAACACAGCCTCTGGCTAGCAGCTATTATGGCTGTACGGTGCTCTTATCTCATCTGAAATGTTATCGCGCCAATGTGAATATCGGTGTAATTCGAAAAAAGCATTATAGGATTTATACACGATTATATTCTTTTATTATCTATTTTGGACAACATTTCCTCATGGTGTCTAATGTCTTGTTTGATAAATGGAGAATAGTATTGAATGTCTTGTTTGATAGAGAGTTATCGGAACTATAACTCCTTCAATTAATAAAAAAAGAGAAGCACGATGAGATAAGAGGCAATTTTTGAAATCAAGTGTTTTTCATCAAGGTTATGTGCAAGCCTGAAAAACGTGATGTGTAGTGACGGAGGGTGATAAACATTTTTTTTGTTATATAATTATATTGTAAAACGTACATTTGGATGTTTTGTGGGTCGGTCCATGGCCTGTCGTAATTTGAGCTCAACTTTTACTTTTTTTTTTTTTATCATCATGAAATACTTTAATAGGTCTTGTATCATCATACATGAAATTATGTCCTGTGTATTGATTAAGTGACGTAAATGGGATGTGGGAGAACATTTATCCCATTTATCTATTAATCAAAAACCTAACTGACAAAATAATAGTTTTAGAAATAATCGTTAGTTGCAGCCCAACTCGTAATGTTCCACTTTAGACAAACATTGGTGTTCAACTTTCTAAAAAAAAAAAAGAAGAGCAATTCATGTTGCACTTTCCACAAGACAAACTACGTATTTATATTGCACTTTAATGAAAACAAAGAGGATTTTGTACTTCTATAAATTTTACTCTCACCTAAAATGATCATCCTAACAAGGTGTCGTGACCTAAAAAGAAAAACTTTCCAAAAGGAACACAAAACTCTTGATGTTGCACTTTACTTTTGCTGCCTTTTTTCATTTTCTGTCAAAATGAATGACCAATCTCTTTCAGGTATTGTTTCATAATGTTGTGTCAAATATTTTGTAGAAATGGACGCCCTCGCCGCTCCCTTCCAGTATTCTCAAACCTTTGCCAAACTTTTTCTGTATTATACTATCAAAGCTGTGGCTCCTCGATGTGTTTGAAGAGGCTTAATATTGACAAGAGGAGGTTAATGCGTCGGTTGGAGTGAGAGGAAGAATGAGTGCCCTCTTCGTCCTCCTCCTCTGCCTCTTCCATCTCCACAGTTAATCCCCACAGCAGTTTGCCCACCAGCCCTCCCTCCCCTCCTCCATGCCAGCAGGCTTTTTCTAGGTCACTCCTGGCACATCGTGCAGCCTCACCTCGCCCAGCGCATCAAACATTCAAACATTTCCTCCAGCACATACGAGACCTGCTTGTTGCAATGACGACCGCAGGACACCCCGGGCATAATCTTGAATATTTGTGGATTACATCTAAGGAGGATTTTCTAGTTGCGTGGCAGACAACATCAGATGATGAACAATTAAATAGTTTTCAGGTTGCAATTATGAAAAAGTAATATATTTTCCAAACTGAAATATTTATTTTTCAGAGTCAAAATTATATGAATAAAAATCATTTTCAATAAATACATCTACATTTATTTTCCACAAAAATGTATATTTTGGGGAAAAATGTAATGTGAGAAAAAGTGTTTTTCTCATGAATTTGATATTTTCTGGAACAAAACCCTGGAATCTTGAGTTTATTTAGTTTTTCTTTTTTTCCAACCCCCCCTCCCCCTCTTTTTTAAGAGTGTATAAACCAAATATATGGCTGTATTTCTGTAGAAAAAAAGATCCATATTTTTCAAAGCTAAAAAGTTCTATATTATTTAGATTTGTCTTTTTTCGAGAAAGAAAATTTATAAAAATAAATAAAATATAGTGTATATTTATATGTTGAAATAATTCAAATTAGTTTTTTTTTCCATTTTCTGTTGCACGAATACCAATTTAAACAAATTGAAGTTGTTACACTGTCAGATTTAATTTCACTGCCTTTTACGGATATTTAAAGTTTTTATCATTTTATTCTTTCCTTTTTTGTCTTCTTTTAAAGTTATATAAAATAACCTGAACTGGTTTGTCTGCTTATGTCCAAAAGTTAGTGGAGAGCCCCCTTCTGTGAGTAATATTATATTGTTTGTCTCCACATTTGGTGCAACAGCATTTGTGTTTAAATATTGGTCTCTGAAAGTGCTAAAACGTCATGACAGATACTAGTTTCATGAGCCCATTGTTTGTATTTTGTTAGCATTAAACTAGTGCAGCTTGCCGGGTCTTTGGAAAAAGTTCTACCTCGCCTCAAATGTTTTAAGAACCTCTACAGTAAACACACTCACACTCTTTTCTCCCTCCTCCCACAGAACAATTACTGGAGTTCATGCATCAGCTGCCAGCCTTTGCCAACATGACCATGTCGGTACGGCGTGAACTGTGCGCTGTCATGGTCTTTGCCGTGGTTGAGCGCGCCGGTACCATTGTTCTCAACGACGGCGAGGAGGTGCGTTGATTTAGTTTCAAAAAGAAAAAAGCTAATTGACACTTGTTGTTCTTCGTCTCCCATTTCATGTATTATCCGCTCTATTTAAGATGAATGCCGGGCATCTCGTCCCGCCCTTTGGACCTCCTCGGGCGGCTGAAGCGAGACGCGGCTTTCAATGGCCACAGTTTTGCCCCACAATCAAACCGGGCGTTTTAGTCAGTTGGTTCAGTTGGTTCCATACTAGGGCAAACTGCCAACATGATAAAGTCCTCGATAGCAGTGCAGCCCAGCCCGTGTTGAGTTGAAAGTCACATGCCATGCAAGTAAAAATGACATTATTCTTGTTAGACTGTGACTTTCTTTGTGGGAGTATTTTTTTCTCTCTCTCTCTCACTCTCTCTCCCCCCACCTTTTCCGAACAACAATGCCTTTTTTTTGCTGGGGAAAAAAATACATGCTTGAAGATTAACACTAGGTCCATATTTTCCATGTATTTTTATTGCTCTTTAATCATTCATCTTATGTTTTGTGCCTTCAGCCACTCAATGGGTCAGCATTTAAATGCTGCATGTCACTATAGGTCGCTGGCATAGATAGATGAACAAAGATGCGTGATATTTATTCACTCCATCTGACTTCTTCTGACCAATTAAAGTAAAATTTGCGAGGTTTGGAATCGGTTTGCCACATTGTTTTCTTTGAATGGGTTAGCGTGTAGCATTAGTGATGCCATGGCATCTAATTATGTGATATGGTGTTGTGATACCAGCTCGATTCTTGGTCAGTGATCTTGAACGGCTCGGTGGAGGTGACATACCCCGAGGGGCGCACGGAGATCCTGTGCATGGGCAACAGTTTCGGGGTGTCGCCCACTATGGAGAAGGAGTACATGAAGGGGGCCATGAAGACCAAAGTGGACGACTGCCAGGTAGCGTGTCCTTCACATGCCACAAAAGACGTCCGTTACACGGCTGTTAGGCGGAGGTTGTTTGCAGCTAATGTTCTCACCCGGGCGTCTCATAACGGCACCCGAGGGGGCCTCGATGTTGATGATTGTGATGCTCTTGGAGTTGAATTAATGAGCCGTTTTTAGGCAGCGTTTTTCGCGCATGGTCGGAATGATCGCTGACTTATTTTGAAAGAATGAGTCATTAAAGGGAAGCTCGAGCAACAACAAAAGTGTCAAGATGGTAACATTAATTATCAAGGTAATATTGATGAGGTTAAATGGTAGCATACATATTCGGTCAACATTCAACTCAAATGTACAGAAAAATCAAAAGTGCTAAGCCGTGGACAGTTATCTAAAATTAGGCAGAATATAGTGTAGACTGGAAAATAGACAAACTCATTTTGCCACTCAAAGGGCTAGAAAAAAAACAGATGGATGCGGATGCAGAAAAACATATCCAACTTCAATAACTTCCTGGTATATCACTTACACAAAAATTACCTGGCTGAGATTTATGACCAAATAATGAGCCCAACAGATCAAGAAGAAAAAAAAGTGTCAATATGGTTAAACATCAACAGAATAAGGACCGATATGGTTAAACATTAAGAAGAAAACACTGATGTTAAACCACCAAAAATGGCAATACTATAGTTAATGTAATGTAATAATAGTTATTATAGTCAATGTTATCAATACAATAAATATGCATAGTTTAAATGTCAATGCAGTACTTTGATGAGGTGAGGTTAAACATCAAGAAAATCTGACTTGTTGTTTTGGATGTCTTTTTCATAGTTTGTGTGCATAGCCCAGCAGGACTACTGCTGCATTCTGAACCAGGTGGAGAAGAACATGCAGAAGGTGGAGGAGGAAGGTGAGATCGTCATGGTCAAGGAACACCGAGAACTGGATCGAACTGGCACCAGGAAAGGACACATTGTCATCAAGGTGACTCATGAGCATCACCACCATCATCGTATTCATCGCTGATTTGTTTTATTTGTATTATTTTTCCCCCCACCCTGTCATAACACTTCTTTGCTTGCTCCGGCACGTCAGGGAACTTCGGAGCGACTGACCATGCACCTGGTAGAGGAGCACTCAGTGGTGGACCCCACCTATATCGAAGACTTCCTTTTGACGTACAGGACCTTCCTGTCCAGCCCCATGGTGGTCGGCAAGAAGCTGCTGGAGTGGTTCCATGACCCCAGTCTCAGGGATAAGGTATGAAATCTCAAAATATCTCAGTACCTGCTTGCAGCTCGGTATTCGGTGACAATTACCATAATACCTTAACTCAGGACTGATCCAACTTACTCAACTTAACTGTATTTATAGAGCACTTTGAAACGGCCATCGCTGCATACAAAGTGCTGTACAGGGACTAATTTAACATATACAACAAATAGTAAAACAAATCGGTAATGAAGATGGTAGAAAGCACCGAGCAGCAAAACAAAGACCAGATCTAAGTCATGCTGAGTCGAATGCCAAAGAATACAAGTGGGTTTTGAAGATGGGCACCGAGAAGGCTTGCTGAATGGTAAATTTAGGGTTATTTTGTTGTTGTTTTGGTTTTTACTTTTAATCTTGTATTTCATGCAAAAGAATTAGCACTGAACGGCGCCAGTGAACTTAATAACTTAGTTAATGCTAACACATGATGCAAGTCACACAGGATCTGCTAACGAAACTAGCATCGACGTTGCAGTGGTGTAACCCTTGAAGCAATGAAGTCTTTGAATGCAAACGTCGGCAAACACATGTAGACAGACAGTATAACAATACTCATACACACACACTCACACATTCGTTATCCTCTCCAAAGAACCAATTATTACTGCAGCTTTATGAGTCAAGTACAGTCGTAGCTAAACTCTTCTTCCTGAACAATAATTGTCTATATTATTCTGCTCCCTAGTGGCCGAAGCGCAAAAACCAAAAGCAGCACATGCCAATGGGTGTTGAAGCACAAACTGCTTTTCTTTCATTCTTTACTTTGTATTAAATTATATTTTTACAGTATGTTTTTATAAAGGACAATAATGCTATTTTCCTACTTTTTGGGGGGGGAAGCTGGATTGGTTTAATGTCATTCTTTTCATTTCAGTGCGAAAAGCACCGCTGTGAAAATGGCATTGATCTAAAGTTAATATCATTTCATAAAAGGTATTAAAATATCTATTTACACTGAAGAAAATTGTGAGAAAATAATGCATTTTAAAATAAAATAAAGGATGAAAATAGTTTTGGGCAAATTAAAATTTTAAAATGTTTATTCCGTTTTAAATAAAATAGCCATCAAATACATTTTTGTGTTGGTGGAGCGGGCAGGGTGCAACAATCGCGAAATCCAGGTGTAAAAATAGTTTGGAAATTGTTTTAAAAACGGCACTTGAGATTAACAACACAGCCTAATTTCTCTTTCTTAAAATCATGGGACGAAAATAAAACTCCAATGAATAAACATAGTTTTTTTAAGTGGTAAAACAAATGCAATTTTTAAAAAAAGTGGAGGTGGCGGAAATGCAGGTTGAAGAAAAAAAATCCAGAAAATCAGTTTTAAAAAAAAAGAAGCTGAAGAAATATTTATTGGTATGTTTTAAAATGTTTTTGCTCAGGTGACACGGGTGGTCTTGCTGTGGGTGAACAACCACTTCAATGACTTCGAGGGTGACGCCGCCATGACTCACTTTCTGGAGGAGTTTGAAAACAACCTGGAGAGAGAAGTGCGTTTAAAAAAAAAAGACAAATAACAATAAAGACGCACTGTCCTCACGTGCTTTCGTCTTCAGAAAATGTGCGGCCACCTGCGGCTATTGAACATCGCGTGTGCTGCCAAAGCTAAGCCCCGCGTGGTGACGCTGACGAAAGCATCCAGAGAGGCTGACCTCGCCTTCAGCCTGCTGGGAGGACAAGACAAAGGCTTCAGAGTCTTCATCGACACTGTGGAGGCTGGGAGCAAGGCGGCAGAGGCAGGGCTCAAGAGAGGGGATCAGGTAAATGGCCACTTCCTGCTAGTTTCTTACACACCGCTTGCTCACCTCGTGTAAATCCTCAACCATTTGATTGGCCCAGTCATACATCCTGTAGCAGTTTTATTTTAAGTCTGTTTGGTTTCTTCTTCATCGCTTGCCTTACTTACTCTGTCCTGTTGTGTTAAATTTTTGTTTTTCACCACTTGCCTGACACATGCCGCTTGGTACACCCTTAGCTATTTGCCCAAGTTGAACATGGTCAACCTGAACAAATATTTGTGACTTTTTTTTTTTCAAGCCTTGTTTTGTTGAATTATTTTTTTCTTCACGGCTTGCCTGCCTCACGCACACAGCTTGCTACGCTTTCTGTTTATGGAAACTTTTTGTTATCTTAAATTGGAATATTCACTGCTTGCCCGTATCTTAGCGACTACAATGTTGTTTTTTTTCCCCCTTGGCTTTCTTCTTCACAACATGCCCGTCTCGTATGCACCTGCCAATTAAATGAAACCATTTAATTGGCCGAGTCAGACAGACAACTACAACTAATATTAACAACATTAAGGCTTACTTTCTTGAATTTTCTTTTTCACTGCTTGCCAATCTTGCACACCCCTCACTCTAAACAATCGAATTGGTTGAGCCAAATCAGAACATCCTGAACTTATATTAGCAGTATGTAAAGAATTTACTTTAGTTGATGCAATTTCAAAAATACAATTCTTTAATGTGTACCAACCAGATCCCAAATCCACCTTTTGATGACCGTTTTTGATTAAACAGTATGCTAACAAGCCTCTTTAGCATCCCCTCAGACCACCCTGCACTCCTCTCTGGCCAGTAAACACAGTAACAATGGCAATTAGACAACGAGCCTACACAGCAACAGCTCCCTGCCCAAGGATGAGCGTTCAGAGGCGGCTGACTAAACTTCACCTCACCTAATAAGAACATCGGGACCGACTCCCAGAGAGCAAAAATAGGAGCGCGAGTGGAAAGGACAGCTGCAGGGGATGTTTGGATTGGACGAGTCTTAACGTGGATTCAGACACTCTCAAAATGGGTTTCCAGGATTAAGGAGACTTTAGCTGGATGCCCAGAACATAGACACGTGTGAAAAGGGCTTGTGTAGTCCAGAATCGAAAAGAAAGCCACCAAACTAACTGCTGCCACCAGCTAGCTCAGTTCATTAAAAAAAAAAAAGACAGCGGGAGAGTCTAACATTTGAATGTAAATAATGTCTGGGAGATTAATTTTACTCAACTGCAGATGGGGGAGACATCTCTTCGCAGGTAGGCTTTCTTTTGTATGCATTTTTACGATAATGCTCACCAATGGAAGGTGGCGCCCCCTGAGTGGCTGCCTCTCCAGCAGCGCATATCCCTGTTTGAGTTTCTTTTCGACCTTTTACTTTATTTATTTCTTCTTCTTCTTTCTACCCACAATCTTGCTGCTGTAGACTGTAAATCTCCCCAGTGCGGGACAAATAAAGGATATCTTATCTTAGCTTTTTCCTGGCACAAACTGAGACAGACGTAGTTCTTTATTACGAAGTATTTGTATGCATTAATAATCCTTTAACATTTTATTTTTCTGAAGTCATTCAGAAGTCTAAAAGTCTAAAATTGTCCAAGACATTGGTGGTAGCAAAGAAAATCCTTCATTCGTTGGTTCTTCTTTAGCTAGATGTGGTCGGTCGTCTTCCAAGTTGATATGCAGTGTGTGAGACAGGAAACCAGACAAGAGAAAGGTTGAGCTTGAAAATCACACATCCAAGAATAAAAATCGAAAGTCTATCTTTGAGTTCATGGTCTAAACTTGAGTGTCTCTGTGCCTTGTTTTCTTCCTGTGTAGATCTTGGAGGTGAATGGACAGAACTTTGAGAATGTCCAACTCAGTAAAGCCAATGAGATACTGAAGAACAACACACACTTGTCCATAACTGTGAAAACCAACCTTTTAGGTAAAACTCTGATGCACACACATTTGCTGCTTTTTGAATCGTTCTCATCTCAGGAGGCTGTAATGTATATGCGTACCAGAAGGAAGCATCCAAACATATGACCAATTTAAGATTTTCTTTCTCACCTATCGATACTATTGATATGTCCCAATGACATCTGTTGTTTTTACGCATTAATAACCAATTTAAGGTGTGTGTGTGTGTGTGTGTGTGTGTGTGTGTGTGTGTGGGTGGGTTCTCTCTCTCTCTCTGTCACACACACACACACACACACACACACACACACACACACACACACACACACACACACACACACACACACACAATCTATTAACTGTTTCAGAGAATTGTTGTAAAATCTATACCTTGTGCCTTTTGGCACTTTGTTGCCTCAAGATGGAAAGTGTGGGTGTTATTTTAGACCAGGGGTCAGCAAACCAAAATGTTGAAAGAGCCGTATTGGCACAAAAAAACAACAACAACAACAAATATGTCTGGAGTCACAAAAAATTAAAAGCATGCTCTATGGATCTATATTAGCTATAATAACTAGCTATCAAAATGACGAAGTTGGCTACAAATACACAATGAGCCTCCGTGATTAAAAGTTTTTTTCCCCCTGCAGTGCATTCGTTAGAGCAGCTGTGCCCAAACTTTTTTGACCAAAGATCTACTTTTCAGTCGACCAGCCTCCCGTGACCGCACGCGCCCATACGCACTAAGGGTGTGGAAAATAATCGATATTAATCGATACATCGATGCGCACGTGCGCGATCCGAGTGCATCGGCTCATTCACTAGGTACGACGCGATTGACGGGTGAAATCGCGATTGATGGGTATCGGTAAAATCCGATTCAAGCGCCGTTTTATTCATGTTAAACGTCACCTATCTGCCCTTTCCTAGGCGCAATGAATGCACCATCATTGCTTTGCGTTTTGTGTTGAATACGGACGGTAGCCGTGCGTCACATACAGTCCAGTACACAACGAGCGAAACATTATGGAAGTTAGCACACGCAGCAGCAAGGAAACTACTATATTTAATGCAGCCGCAACATTCAAATCTTATGTTTGGAAATACTACGGCTTCGAAAAGAAAGACGGAAAGCTTGATAAAACCTCCGTAATTTGCAAGGAATGTCGCACTAAGAAGCCATACAACGGCAGCACCACAAATATGCAGACCCACTTAAACCGATGGCACCAGATCACCGACAAGTTTCCCTCCCCCTAAACCAGGTCAGGATCAGAAAAAAATTGCCTCTTGTTTTGGGAGTCCCCTTGCAACTCACTGTGACCGCGCAACGGCTATAACTAAGGCCACTGCTTATTTCATATGCAAAGACCTCCAGCCTTAGCGTGGTGGACAACGATGGTTTCAGACAGCTCGTGCACGTTTTGGAACCCAGGTATAAAATACCAGACAGGTCTGTGTTCACTTACAAACATATTCCCGATGTGTACAACAAAGTGAGAAGTGAGATTACTGTGTCGCTGAACAGTGCGCAAAGAGTTGCACTTACAGTGGATGGGTGGACATCTTGCGCTATAGATTCATATACTGTATATATATATATATATATATATATATATATATATATATATATATATATATATATATATATATATATATATATATATATATATATATATATATATGAATATTTCATATAAGACACTCAGTGAGAGTCTGTTTGTGTTTACACTATAGCAACAGCTGTGAGTCTCAGGTGTCAAATTGTTTACATTTTCTTTGCACAAAACCCAATTGTGAAAGGGCTTAAATAAGTTGTTTTACAAGTTCTACTCTTTATAAGGAATAAAGTGGTATCCTTTTTGTAATACCATACTGAATTCCATCTTTTTAAAAGCTTTTTTTCTTTGCTTATTTGCATCATGTTTAATTGCACAATATCGCAACAAATTGCACTGTATCGTATCGGATCGCATTGATTTGAACTTAATGTGTATCGCATCGTATCGCATCGTGACGACGGTGAAACGTATCGCATCGTATCGCCAGAAAATTCCATGTATCGTTTAAGTATCGCATCGCTGGCAGTGCATCGCGATGTGTATCGAATCGTCCTCAGTGCTGAGATTCACATCCCTAATACGCACTCACTTAGACACGCATGCCATCATGAGCAACAACCAAAACGGCCCTTAAGATGAACACAGCATGGGACGTACTTTTGCGAAGTGTTAAATATCGTAGCTCACGTGTGCCATTTAAAAATGCTTCTCTTGGCCCTCCAGATTCCCATTCTTTGCCAGTATCCTCGGTGAATTGTTCATGAAACGCCGTTTTTTTAACTCATTCAGTACCAGCCAATTCTGGACCAAGTCTGAAAAGACGTTTAAAAACGTCTTTGGGAGTGAATGAGTTAAACAACAGTCCTGGCATCCCGTCCTTCTAATAGCTATGATGCAAATCTTCGTTGACAGCAATATTTACATTTAATATTTATTCTAGACATTTTTACAGCATTGGAACACGTTAAGAATGTTTATGTAATGTTTGTCCTACTACAGTAACCATTAAAACAAAAATATATTTCTCTCCCCGATCTTTTTCCTTTTTTAAACATTTTTGAAAAAGCTCCAGGGAAGCCACTATGATGGTGCCAAAGCGCCGCATGCGGCTCCAGAGCCGCAGGTCGCCGGCCCCTTTTTAGACAATACAGAGTGAAAATGGTAAATATATTTGAGTAAACCTGTTAAATGGAGAACTGGAATTGGGGATGAGCGGGTACCTAAACAGGCCGATACCAACCATATTTAATGTGTTGGATATTAAGGAAGCTGCCGATGTCAAGGCACCATTACGAAGGGGGGGGCAAAAAAAATATGGCATCCATTTGAGTAGCATAATCACAGCATATTTTACCCACCCTCCAATAGTCTTTAAAGAGCTGCTAACCAGGCCCGAGCAGGAGCTCCACAGCGACGTCGACGGTGAAGACGAGCATGACCGGAAGAATGGCGCGCCACACCTGCCCAAGATCGGCGACATCAAAAAAGCCAGCCGCTACTCCATACCTGACTTGGCGGTGGATGTGGAGCAAGTGATGGGCCTGGAGAAGGCTAGCAAGAAGGTCAAGAGCAACTCTGTGGGCGGACGCAATAAGCTCAAGAAAATATTTGACAAGACGCTTACCAGCATCCTGCCTCCCAAACACCCTTACAAGTAAGTGGGGCATAGTGTTTTTTTTTTTAAACTTGGATCGCAAACAACCAAAACATTCACTCATTCATTCATCTTCCGAACCGCTTCATCCTCACTAGGCTCGCGGCGGGCGCTGGAGCCTATCCCAGCTGTCTTCAGGCAGTCGGCAGGGTACACCCTGTACCCGCTGCTAGCCAATCAATCACATGGCACACAGAAATGAACAGCCATTCGCGCACAAACTCACACCTAGGGACAACTTGGGGGTGTTCAATTAGCCTGCCATGCATGTTTTGGAATGTGGGAGGAAATGGGAGGACCCGGAGAAAACTTCCACACAAGCACGGGGAGAACATTCAAACTGCACACAGGAAGGCCGGAGCTGGAATTGAACCTCTGCACTGTGAAGTCGACGTGCTAACCACTCGACTACCGGGCCACCCCATCCAAAACCTGAAAACTTAAAAACAACAACAAAAACACTATAACTGAACAGCAGCTTCTACTACGGAATTGAGCCAAATAAGGCTCAATCAAAAGCCTGTGCCTTAGTCAGACGGGCTTCACAAAATTTTTAATTCATTTGAATTACGTTTCGTTGACCTTATGTTTTGGTTACATTGGTGTAGTTTCTCTTTTTCATTCATGCTGTTTTGGTTACATTCCATTTTTTTTAATGCTACATTTTGTGCACGAAAATCCTCTTTATGATTTTCACTTAAAAAAGCAAATTAAAATAGCATTTATCATTGTCATTATTATCCCAAAAGGTTTTTTAGTCTTCTGGAGAAGACATTAAGACATTTTGACTTCAAAAATGGCGCCGCGAGAGTGGCTGCCTTTCCAGCAGCTCCTATTTTTTTGTTGTTCTACTTCTTCCTTTCATAACTTTGCTGCTGTGAATCTGGAATTTCTCCATTGTGAGACTAATAAAGGTTTTCTTCTTAAATACGACCAATCACTAACACTGATTGTGTTTTTGCATCCAGCAAGTACGGAAGTTGTCAATAAATAAATACAACTATCGATGAATCAGCCAGTTGTGCCTTTCACTTTCTTCCTTCTGTTTTGTTGACGTTGAATTGCATTTAAGTTTTGCCATCTTTCTGCTGATTTCATTCTTGGATTCCACGTTATGCTTCATTGTCACATTGCATTGGATTTTCCTCGCTTCTATGTTTAATTTACGCTGAAGTACATTTCACTTTGTTTCCAGTTTGGTCGGTTGGACTATTCATTTACGCTTCGTTTTTAGTTGCATTTAATTAATGTAACTTTGCATCTGTTTCCTGCAGCGATGTGTGCGTGGGCCAATCGCAGGATGACAGCATTGTGGGCATGAAGCAGTCCAAGCAGATCCCACCGGCGCTGCCCGTCAGCAGCAACTTATCCTCGTCCAACCCCGACCTGCTTCAGTCCCACCACCGCATCCTCGACTTCAACAACCAGCCTGGTGAGTCATATCGTCGCGAATGCCTCTTGACTTTTAAAAATAGCTCATCTGACATTTACCATCACGTTATTTGTGTCCTTCCAGTGCCGGTCAACCTAAGTGAGTACTTTGTGTACCCCGCGATACCTTTCTTTACCTCAGGCACAATTGCACCTTTGACAGTCATTAGTGGTTATTGCTAATTTACAGTAAAGACCACCGTTTGTTCACTGGGGCTAATCGAGTTAAGCATCAACCTCCGTCTCCTGTGGGTGTTTTTAGGCATCTTTTTAATCACACTCGTCTATTGATTCACGTGGAATGCTTCGATTCTGGTGGAGGGCAAACATTTTCTTTGCTTGGATGGTCGTAATGACATGCATGAATCCAAATATATTGAGTCTTCATTTATTGCTATAGTTGCGATCCAGATTCACACGAATTGGTGAAAATACGCCATGTAACGAATTGGCTGATTTAAGTTTCATTTGCAACTGTTTTGTTAATTTATGATTACAGTGGGTCACATTTACGTTTTAATCATGTTATGTTCATGTGGTCATATTTAACCACGTTTGATGCATTATTTGGTTCCACTTTGTGCATTATCTTATGTAAGATTCCTTTAGTTTTTTGTTGTTGTTGTTGATGTTTTGTTTTTTTTAGACATTGCATTACGATTTCTACCATAGCCTGTTTACTTAGACAAGGAGCTTAAATGAACTTCGTCCTATGCTGGTAACGTACGTCCATGATTTCTGGAACGACTGCGTTTTGACAATGAAAAATCCGAATCTCTGTCTCTTTAGATATGTCCGACCAGGTGCTGCGGGTTTTTAAGGCAGACCAGCAGTCGCGTTACATTATGATCGGCAAGGACACCACGGCCAAGGAGGTGGTGACCCAGGCCATCCGAGAGTTTGCTCTGACGGCCGCACCCGAGGCCTACTCGCTGTGCGAGGTGTCGGTCACACCTGAGGGTGTCATTAAGCAGAGGCGGCTGCCTGACCAGCTCTCCAAGCTGGCGGACAGGATACAGCTGAGCGGCAGGTATATACTCGCGCAGCCCGTTGCATATGTGTTGTCTTTATTATAGTTGTGTAGCACACAAATTCTTCTGTCGCTGTTTTTGTATGACCAAAAAGGGCTGTACATCGGTTTAGTTTATGTATTTATTTTTCCCCTCCACAAAATTGAATAAGAAATATTTTAAAAATTGCACAGATTTTATATTTAAAAAAAGGCTTGCATCTCCTCATAAACAGTATTTCTAATGTGTACTTTTTATCTCAAAGAAATAAATGCATAACATTTTGATGAGCTATTTCCTAAAGTATGTCTCAATAAAATTAAATGTGGATATATATTTTTTAATCCAAAACACCTTTTTTCCCAAATAGAAAAGGGTGGCGGATCACTCTTTGAATAAAAATATAAGGATGTCCTACATATATTTTTTTCTCTCTTAATCTAAAAATCACTACCTGAAAAAACACATTTGGTGTGTCTGTGTTACGAATAATAAAATATTTAAGAAAATTCAGGTGGGAATTTTAAAAAAAAGGGGGGGGGTTGACATAGGCAAGCCTCAAATCTTTTGTTTTGTTTGTCAAGTCACATTTCAGTAGCCCTTAGTCACAGAAAATTCTCAAAGGTCTTCACATACCCGTAGTTGACAAATATGATCAACATCCTTTGATCTTACCCCACGGGAGGACAAGGAAAGAAAACATCTTTGGAAAAATGTAAACCTTGAGCGTTTGAACCATGAAAAAAATAATTTCATATCGTAATAGGCGGGATAAAAATTACAATATTAGAACAAAAAAGAAATCGCCTGAAATTGTTATCACTAAATTAAACGGGGGGGGGGGTGTAAGACAGAGATAAGCCAATATTTGTCTTTTCTCACAACCAAACAGGTACTACCTGAAAAGCAACATGGAGACGGAGACACTGTGCTCGGACGAGGAGGCCCAGGACCTCCTACGCGAGGGCCAGATTTCTCTGCTGCAGCTCAGCACAGTGGAGGTGGCCACACAGCTGTCCATGCGCGCCTTCCAACTCTTCTGCGCCATCGAGCCCACCGAGTACATCGACGACCTGTTCAAGTTGCGCCCCAGGTTATGCGCCGCCACCAGCCTCAAGCGATTCGAGGAGGCCATTAACCACGAGACCTTCTGGGTGGCCACCGAGGTCACACGGGAGCCCAACCAGCTCAAGCGCATGAAGACCGTCAAGCACTTCATCAAGATTGCACTGCACTGCCGCGAGTGCAAGAATTTCAACTCCATGTTTGCCATCATCAGGTTAGATGCGCACCGTGGCCTGGTTTTGGCAGCTAGTTGCTTAGTAAGCTAGTTGCTCAAGTAATTGTTATTTGGTTTGTTGGTTACTCTGTCAGTCAATAAGGTAGTTGCTTGTTTCGTTTTTTTTTTGCTTTAGTGTTTGCTCTGTCGGATTGTCAACCTGTCTCTTTGTTGATTAGTTAGTCTCTCAGTTAATCTATGTGCTTAGTTATGTGGGTGAGTGGTCCAAATGGTTATTTGCTCAGTTGGGTGGTTAGTTGGTCAGTTAGTCAGTTTCTTGGATGGTAAAATGTCACTGAAATTGCTTATATTACCTTGTCACTTTATTGCTTGATTATTTGGTTGTTCAGGTATTTATTTACTCACCTCCACAGTTATTTAGTCAGTCACTTAGGTACGTGGTTGTCTGGTTGGTTAATTAGTCACTCCATTGCTCACTCAGTTTTTAGTAATTGCTTGGTTGGATGGCTTTGGTCGTTAGCTACTTAGGTAGTAGGTATTTTTTATTTTTTCTGCTAATTAGTTGTTAACTTGATCACTGGGTAGTTAGTCACTTAGATGGGTGGTTGTACAATTATTTAAGTAGTTCCGTACTGTTGGCTGGTCATTTTTTGGTTAGTTGCTACAGTTGTTGGTTGTCTGGTTGGATGGGTACTTGCATTTTTAAGTTACATAGTTGGTTAACATGGGTTAATTAGTCACTGATTCAGTTCCTTGGTTGGTCAGTCAGTTAATTGGTCACTGGATTTAGTGAGGCTACAGTGTATGTAGTGGCTGGGTCAATTATGTCAGTCAGTCTCATGGTTGCTGGCTTAGGTTATAGTCACTTAGGTAGGCTGGTTATTCAGTTACTTAGTCACTTGGTGTTAAGTTAGGCTCTTGGTGGGTTAACCTACGGTGTTTGGTGAGGTAGTAAGTCTGATATGGTACCTAATCAGTTCATGTCGTTAGTTGTCTGGCTAGGTAGGTCCTTAGTTACTTAGTCGCTATGTTTTTATATCATTTGGTTTTTAGCCTCTTGTTGGCTTAGATTGTTACGCAGTTATTTGGTTGGTTGGTTGGTCAGTTAATTTTTTTTGTTTAGGTTGTTGGTTGACTGTTTTAGTTGCTCCAGTAGTTATACAGATTGTTTATGGTTTGTTAGTCTATTTAACTTAGTTATTCAACTGCCATTATTGCCCCTGCCCCCTTTAATACGTATATTTTATACATTTATTTTAAATTAATTTTTGTGTGTATTCCTCCCCAGCGGTTTGAACTTAGCTCCTGTCTCTCGCCTTCGAGGAACTTGGGAGAAGCTGCCCAGCAAGTATGAGAAGCTCTTTGGCGACCTGCAGGATTTGTTCGACCCCTCCAGGAACATGGCCAAGTACCGAAACGTCCTCAACAGCCAGAACTTGCAACCGCCAATCATCCCGCTCTTCCCCGTCATCAAGAAGGACCTCACCTTCCTCCATGAAGGTATGTCATGGGAAATGATTTAGTAAAATTTGCCATATTTTTACTTGGTCACGTCCTCAGGGAGCATTCGTTTTAGTCGCATGACTTGTTTTGTTTGACAGGTGTGAAATGGAATGTAATTTTACACAATGAAAGCGAGCAACACATTTTTGTCATATTCATTTTGTTTGTTATTGTGATGGTGTGTTTGTTATTTTTTAAATGTTATGTTTTTAATATCATGCATCCTCATTTTGTGTATTTTTAAGATATGTGGTTCCCGTAAAGAACTGTCTACAAATGTCAATTTGTACGATGAAAACTAGCAGGAGTTTCTTTGGGGAAAGAAAAACATTACTATCCCAAAATGTATTTTTTAAAAAAACGATTTTTATCAAACAACAGTTGTTCAGATAGAAAAGAACAAAAATTGACATGTGTATCGTCTAAGTAAGTTTGATATATACAGTGTGTGTGTGTGTGTGTGTGCGTGTGTGCGTGTGTATGTGTGTGTGTGTTTGTTTTTAAAAGTGCACAAAATTTGGACCAAAAATAAAACATACACACATATATATATACACACACACACACACGCACACACACACGTGCTGTCTTTGGTAATGATTTTGTTTATTTGTGAGAATAATATGTCATATGTTGGCGCCAGGTAATGACTCCAAAGTTGACGGCCTGGTGAACTTCGAGAAGCTGCGAATGATCGCCAAAGAGATCCGCCATGTGGGCCGCATGGCCTCGGTCAACATGGACCCCAACCTCATGTTCAGGACAAGGTACAGAAGCTTCTAGAGCACAGACACACACATACACACGCACACACATTCTAAAATGTATTATAGCTCTATGAGTGGCTTAGCTAAGCCTTCTGCTGTTGTCTAAACCGGTCTCACAGTGTCTCCATCAAGTGGTGTTTAAGCTCCTCTTCTGTGGCTTTATTTTTCCCACGCGGGAGCGTTTGATTTTCTTTGGTGGTCTCTGGTGCTCTTTCCTGTCCTTAAAAGCTTTGTTTTGTCTTCTTCTCGCTCATCCACCCTCTGCCCCCACGCTTGTCTGTTCATGGCCTCTAGGAAGAAGAAGTGGAGAAGTTTAGGGTAAGTTTTAAGTGCTTCCACATCTCTTTGCTGGCTTTCCCCTGAACGGGATTATTTGAATGGCTTTACTAATAATACACACTATGAACACCCGCTTATTCACAGTTGGGCATTCACAAATTTGCACATTAACACCTTTTTATTTTGGAAGCTGGCCTATTATTTGCTGAAAAACTAACCTATACATTGATTATGTAAAAATATTATTATGATAGTGACTCAGGCATCTTGGCAACAAATATATGGCATGTTTTTTTTATTTCTCGTGTTCATACTTTTTTTTTGTTTTGTATCTGTAAAAAACTGGACATCTAGTGGTCCTGGAGGAGAAAACACAAGTTGCTGTAATGAGGAATGTTTTCTAATTAGAGGATTGAATTAAGATTAAGATATCCTTTATTTGTCCCACACTGGAGAAATTTACAGCCTCCAGCAGCAAAAATGTGGATAGAAAGAAGAAAAAACAAACCAACACCGTTCAATTAAGTGCAATATAAATACAAAATGGATAAATCGCAGTGCTATTTACGATTGTTTCACATCACATCATTTAATTATTATTGTTGTTATTTTTATTCAGCAGCCTGACAGCAGTCGGTAGGAACGAGCGTCGGTATCTCTCCTTCTTACAGCGCGGGTGTAACAGTCTCTGGCTGAAGGAGCTACCAAGTGCTGTCAGGGCGGGCTGGAGAGGGTCGGAGGGGTCCATCATAGCTTTTAGCTTAGTTAGCATACTTCTGTTGCCCACCTCCTCCAGAGTGTCAAGGGAGCAGCCCAGGACAGAACTGGCCTTCCTGACCAGTCTCTTTCTGTCCCGGGCTGAGATGCTGATGACCAGCAGACAATGCCATAATGGATGGCCGAGGCCACCACCAAGTTATAGAAAGTCTTAAGGATCTCCCTAGATCCATATCGCATTACTTGTTAAAAACACGGCTTGTAATCTTTTGGAATGTGGGTTGTACTTACATAATGAGAGATTCCACATACACGAACCACAAAAATGTCAACTATGAAGGGGAGGACAAAACTCACAACTGCTTTCTTCCGCATGTAATATTTTGGAATTCCTTTAGGAACGTCTCATCCTGATTTCTCGCATGGTTTGCAACACGAGACTCAAGTCAAGATTGCACTGTATTATTAATATCCATTGTGGCTACTTTCTTTCTTTGTGTTTGTGCCTTGTGTCTAGCTCCCTCAGTCAAGGCAGTGCCAATGCGGCCGTGCTGGACGTGAACCAGACGGGCGGCCACAAGAAGCGCGTGCGGCGCAGCTCCTTCCTCAATGCCAAGAAGCTGTACGAGGATGCCCAGATGGCACGCAAGGTCAAGCAGTATCTGAGCAACCTCAGCCTGGAGACCAACGAGGAGAGCCTGCAGACGCTCTCGCTCCAGTGCGAGTCCTCCGTCAGTACGCGTGAGTCGCGCCACTTTACTGCCATCATGTCACCATGCACAGTTGTATAGCTACCGCTTCTTCTAATCGTCATTCAAAAACATGGCTCATAAAAGAAGGTTTCAAGGAAAAACACAAAATTGGTGTAAAACATCTTTTTTTTATTATAACACATTTCAACAAAAAAAGGTTGCATTTTAAAGTATTTAATAAAAAAGAAAGACTAATAAAAGTGTATTTTGCAAATTGCAAGTACTTTCACGACAAATGGGCATTAAGAGATGCGGTGTCAGTTGCGGGTTTATAAATATTTCTGTATTTCACACATAGATAAAAGCGTTTTTGCCCTCAGTCGAATGGTGGCTGTTCTATGACCATGAATCCATTGCTCGAATTGGTCTTCCAACTTGGGCCACCTCGCATTGTTTTTGCAGGAAACTCAGCTTTGTATTCTTGACTGCCGGAAGCTCGTTCTCCTGCTTCCCTCACTTGCAAACCATGGATTTGTTGATCTTAATTCTCTTGCAGCTGCTCGATTACCGTGTTCCTCTGTGTAACTGTTCGCTTGAAGTTTGAACTGTGCTACGTAGGCGTGTCTCTTAATTGGTGCAGTTTTCGGGGTCTGAAGTTGTTTTGCCCAATTGGCATACCGGCATGATAGCCAACGACTGATGGGTGTGCCTTTAGCGTCCTCCTTCACGACCACCCTTCACTTTGAACGTCCGCATGCCATCCTCAGTTATGTCTGCCTGTCCTCCATATCAGCAGCCTGTCCGCATAACATCAGACAGTCACGCGGAGCGCTCATCAAAGTCACACAGCAACAATCACAGATTTTGGAGCTCGGTGCATAGGTTAGGCGCTGCCCCTTCCAATTTGGAGAAAATGTAAGACTTTTAAGTACACCCTATGGTTGTGAAAGTACGGTAATAATGCAACAAGATATATCACTACCTTTTTGTCTATATTATTTTGAAGTTTATTAAGTAGGTTATTTTATTATTTGAAAATGTAATTTAAATTTGACCGATATTTTTTTTCTCAAAATTGTAAAAGAAATGCAATAACACATCCCACGACTTTCAATGTTATATACATATATTAAAAAAGTTGAATGTTGCAGGAAATCACCTTTTTCTTTCAAAGTATTTTTAAAAAGTAAAAAGATTTGAAGGAAACAGAGGTATTTTTTTCATAATGAATTTTAAGTTGAATTTTAATGATGTTGGCCATTTACTTTCTGACAAAAAATTGTATCACACCACTTTGAAACGTTTATGAAAAAATTGGCTATATTTATTCTGCCCTACCACAATTACAATAAAATTGTACAATTTGAAAAAAATTGTACAATTTGTTACAATTTATTGTGCAACAAAAAATAAAAAAGACATATATTTTGATAACTTTTTCCTTTTTCACCGGTAAAACAAAACTCTGCCCCGCCCCCAACCCCTCTTTCAAAACAGTTAAGTGCTTAGTACATTGGATTGTTTTCAGCATCCATCTGAAAGCTGCTGCGTGTCCCCAACCCTACTGAACTTGTGTTGTCATTTTGCTTTCAGTGCCCAAGAACTCGGGGGTCCGTCGCGCAGACACGTCCCCCGTGGTGTCCAGAGCAGCCAGCCAGCAGAGGGGACAGCTGGCCAAAGGCTCCCAGGCCCTGCAGGTGCCCGCCGTGGCCCTGTACCCGTCACGGAAGAAGGTGCCCGTCAAGGACCTGCCTCCCTTTGGTAAGACATCACATCACCATTAATAGTAGGAGTAAAAATTCTAACCATATTTATAATTATATTCTCAGTGCATTCACAGTGGACAAACGTTAGGGTCAACAACTACATCTTTGTTTTAGGCACCAGCTCCCCGCAGTCTCTGAAGAAGATCCTATCTCTGTCGGAAGAGGCCAGCGAGCGTCATCGCAGGCATCCTGACGATTCCACGGTGTCCAACGCTTCGTCTCAGCTCCCCTCGCCGCCTGGCTCCCCGCAGAGCTCCCCCAAGAAAGGTAGGCACAGCAGTTTGGCACTGTGGTGCATTTCCACCCCCTGCTGCTTGCACTGTGCACTGCACATAACAGATTTTTTTCTGAGTTTCAAATGGCGTGTAATACACTTCATCTTCAGCATGTTTAGTGCCACTTTTGTAAGTGGCCACGCCCCGTCCATGCTTCCCCTTCCGCTTTTTTCATCACTAGCCATTGTCATCCCTGTATTTAGCATTTTTACGTACTGTATGTTCATGTGTCATATTTTGCTTTGCTTCATTTTACTTGTTATTTTAATGACAATAATTATTTAGGCAAAATGACTTACCTTCTGATGTATGTATTCCAGGTTACAACCGTATGGGCGACTCATACTCATACTCGGACTGCAGTCAGAGTGAAATGTCGTCTCGCTCCAGCCTTCTCAGTAACTTGTCCTTTGAGGACGAGCGGCGGTTGAGGCATTCGGGGGGCGTCGCCGAGTCCCATGTGGGGGGAGCACGCCTAGAACGGCGAGCCGCCACCGATCCCGATCAGTACAGCCTCGGGTATGTGATTACAACCTCCTAATTATCTCTTGACCAACTAACCAAACAACTAACTAACCAGCAAATGAACCAAGCAAATGAGTGAGTAGCCTACTAATCAAGTAACTAATTAACCTGGTTATTAATCAACCCAATAAGAGACCAACCACTTACTCCCCAACGAACTGATAATTGACCTTCCAACTCAAAACAGACGATGTATCTAATTTACTGGTGTATGAGTAACCAATCCAACTTATGAGCTAACTGAAGGATTCACAACTAAATTTAGCCAACCAACAGATCAATCAACCTGTCAACAAATCAACCATCCAATTTACAAACTCAAACTGGCTAATTCACTCACCAGCTAGCCCACTCATCATCCACCGGGAAAACCAACAAACTACTATAAGTACTATTCAAGTACTACCCAGCCATTTTACTAATTGACTAACTTCCCAAGGGCAATCAGCCATAGTCATAAACTAAATAAACCATTCAATCCCAACCATCTTCACTGGACAAACACCTCAATCCAAGCCGTTTAACTGTATTTTGTCTGATTTTCAAGGCCCACAGATGGTGGTCTACTGCGATATAAACATGCAGCCTATCAAATGAAAGATGAGATGCTCTTTCAGCTGAACAAAAATCTTTAGCAACCAGCATTAGAAAATTACTACATTTCATCAGATGTCCATTTTCTGAGGAAAAACATATGGAGAAAAAGACCTTTTTGCAAAAACATGCATTTCAAGTATGGCACCACTACTTTTTTGCTTTGTGACACCTCAAACATCTTCAGATTTTCCTTCTACAAAGCAACAAACGCCACCACAAAAGGGCACATTTGTGTCCCTTCCACCTTGCAATTCATGAATGTGTTTTTTTTTGGGTGTGCGTGATAAAAAAATGACACAAATGCGCTGATTCAAGGGCACACGTTTTTCACCGCATTCTGATTTCACTTTGCTTGTTTTTGCGAAGGCACTTTCGCTGTAGCGTGACGTTTAAGTAGGTAGACGATGTTCATGCAACGGAACCTCTTTTGCCGGCAGCTTCTTAATTTTTGCAATTTTTGTCCAATGTATCCTGCTGCTTTGAGAAACTCCTCTCCCAAGTCATGGTGGAAGATTTTCTTCACCAAAACCAATCCTCACACGTTGATTGATTTGAATTTTCAATCACTTCTAATGCACTCTCTACTAACTACAGGCTACTCCACCTGACTCTACGCTACTCCGCAACTCAGCTCATGCATCCCTCCCGCTCTACTTCTACTTATTCTGCAGCATGATCCTGGCTGATCCCTTAACACATGCTGCCATCTACTGGAATGAATTTAAATGATATACAATGCAGACACGCCTGATCCTTAGTGAGAGGCTACTCAAACCCCCTCTGCACGCTATGGAGCAAAAAAAGGAAATGACGTGTAAAAATGGCATGGGTTGCCGGCCGTAGTGGGGATTTTTAAGACGTATGGGGATTGAATGAGTTAACCAACAAACAAACTCACTGGCACTGAATGAGCATGATACATTAAATCAAAGTCATATTTGTGTGTTTTTTTTTTCCTTCAGATCCTATCCCCAGCTATTCACCTAAAAATTCACCCATTTGCTGTTTGCCACAAGATGGCATCAAACACATCTAATGGATAAGTAGTTCTTTAGGCATGTCTTGTGGTGTTTTGACACTAAGAAACGACATTATGGCTCCTTGTCTTAAGCCAACAGTCTCGGACTAGGGTCTTAAACTCAACAGTGATTTTTAAATTGGACCGGCAAATCGTTGCTGTTGTTAAATCCAACTCCTTGCATCTTGGACAACTGGCTAAACTTTAGCCCCAGGGGTGGCCATTAGGTAGATCCTGATCTACCGGCAGATCTAAGACAGGTCCCAAGTAGATCCGAGGAGTGTCTAGGAGAAATAAAACAAACAAACATTTGTGTATCTTTGTACATGTTAGTAATATATTTTTTGTGTTAATATACAGTGCACACTAATCAGTCTCATTTTCACTAAAAAAAATATTTAAAAAATAAAATAAAGCAGGTAAATCTTAAATTTGTGTGTGTGTGTGTGTGCGTGCGCGCGCCGGTAAGGGTAGATCCCGTGAGGTTAGTTGATCAAAAAGTAGATCTTCGATCCAAAAAGTTTGGGCACCCCTGGGCTAAAGTATTAAGCCTCTCCTCTCTCAGGGGCACTTCAAAACAGTAATTCATGCTTTCGTCACATCATGGCTGGATTACTGTAATGTAACTTTACTTTGGAGTCAGCCAATCGTCTGCTGCACGCCTCTTGACTGGTACTTAGCACAAAACTCCTACTGTGGCATCCCTTCACTGGTTCACTTCACATTTGAGAGTTCTTTTTTAGGTAATATTATTTGTTTTCAAATCTTGAAATGGCCTCTCTGAGGTCCTCCACCACTACGCACCTGCGGACCAGACACTATTAGAGGTACCAAGAACTAAACGGAAGCTCAGAGGGATCGCGCCTTTTCCATTGCTCGTCCCGCTCTTTGGAATGACCACCTGCTGAAAGTTAGCCAAGCCCCCTCGCTGCCCATCTTTAACTCATTCAGTACCAGCCAATTCTAGACCGAGTCTGAAAAGATGTTTAAAAACGTCTTTGGGAGTGAATGAGTTAAAACTCTTCTTAAAACTAATTCTTATGCTTTGACTCAACATGAAACTAGATTCAGTTTTACTGTTTGTGCTTTGTACTGTCTTCGTTATTAACTCATTCAGTACCAGCCAATTCTAGACCAAGTCTGAAAAGACGTTTAAAAACGTCTTTGGGAGTGAATGAGTTAATTTGTTATTGTTTATTGAATGAATAATTTCTGCTTCATGTACAACACTTTGTATACAGCGGTGGTTGTTTTAAAGTGCTCTATAAATACAGTTAAGTTGAGTTGAGATTGACAACACTGTTGATGGTGTACACGAGAGGATGTGACGTGGCGCGGTCTTTGGGTTGCAGGTCGTATACGTCGATGCAGGACTGCCGGGGTATCTACGCGGGCTGCCCCACGGTGCTGTCGTCCCCCAGCTCTGAGGAGCTGACCCAGGATCAGGGCGATCGTGTGTCGCTGGATGCGGCCGACAGTGGGCGTGGCTCCTGGACATCCTGCTCGTCCGGTTCCCACGACAACATCCAGACCATGCAGCAGGGCCGCAGCTGGGAGACGTTGGCCTTTGGCGGGGGGCTTCCGCCCGCTGGCGGTCCGGAGGCCCTGCTGTGGGCAACGCAGGCGCGGGGCAGTTGGGCGTCGGTCGGCTCCTCGTCATCGTCGTCCGCCGCCTACTGGGGTGAGGACTCGGAGGGAGACACAGGCACCATCAAGAGGCGCGGCGGCAAGGATGTCAACGCCGACCCCGAGACCAGCAGCATCACATCCACCGGGTCCGAGGACGCCAAGCAGATGGGGCGGCCCTCGCCCTCGCCCATCACTGCCGCCTGTAAAGGACTCCTCTGTGAGTTTGTGCACGCTGCTAAAATTATCGTAGCACCAGACAAATGTGTCACTTGAGAAGAATAAAATCACCAGAACAGGTCGTAATTGTTTGGTGTGTTGTGTGCCTGAAGCCCGGAAAGAGGGGCGGTATCGCGAACCTCCCCCGACGCCACCCGGCTACACGGCGCTGACCATCTCTGAACTGGCGGATGGCCAGACGCCGTCCCCTCCGGGCCTCAATTCGACCATGTCCGTGACGACAACGCCGTCGAGCCGCCGTCCACCCGACTACACCACGGCGCTGCAGCGCTCCCGCATGGTCACACAGTCCCCTGACTCGGAGGCCCACCAAACGACGTCCAAGCAGAGAGGCAACGGCCTCCGGCGTGGCCGAAACGACGAAGAGGACGACGAGGCGCCGGCGGAAGAGGAGGATGAGGAGGAGGGTGAGTCTCCTAAACTTGTCGCTCTGAGGAAGCCGAGGGCGCAGCGTACACCCCGGCCCCCCTGGCCATGACCGTGTGTGAACCCCTTCCACCCCATAGCAGGTAAAGACTGATTTATCAGATAGCTCAACCCCACCCCAATCTCCCCACCCGCACCTCACCCCGTGTCCCCACCTCAAGTGCATGCCGACACACGTGGATTCAGACCTGACACTCACCACTTCCTGCTAAATCTTGGGAGACGCCCCCAGAGACACCCATATCGCCCCCCCAACCCTCTCAATTCCTTCAGAACCTTCCAGGTTTATCATGGATTATTTGTTCAGAGAGGGACGTTAATGCATGTTAAGAGAAAATAAACCACGCACGCGCACACCCACAGAGCTCCTCAGTCTCACCAGCATCGTGTATGGAGTCTGCCTGATTATGTTCGTAGAAAACATTTATACTTGCATTAAAAATGAAAACACAAATGTTAAATTACTCGACATGACCTAACCATACAGTATCATTTGGATTGCAGTACAGTCTATTTTTATCCAAGCATTTCGAAAAGCAAAGGGACTGTAAAAAAAAATGTAGCTGTTCCACTTTTGAGGAGATGTCAGTAAATTTTAGATGCCTCAAACCCATTAGGAAAAAAAAGTTGAGTAAAAGACACGAGTAAAACCGGAATTTTTTAAAGCAATAAAACACATAGGAATAAAACCGTATCAAAAATATTTTCGACAAGAAAATCAGAGTATTTCACTTTTTTTTTGTCAATGAGAGAAAATTTGACAGAAATTAAATTCTATTTATCAAGACATCCATCCACATTCTGAACCATTTACCCTTCCTCCAGTCATGCGTGGACAAATTGATACAGAACTACACACATTGATGCACTTAACGCACATAAACACTTCTTTGTATAAAATGACTTATTACACCACTGTTGCAGTACAATGTGACTTCAATTTTAATATATTGCTGACTAGGAATGTTGATAGTTGTCAGGAAGGTTTAAAAAAAACAAGCTTTCCACATTCTTTGGATTAGTATTTTTTGTCTTATAAAAAATGCGTACATTTCACTGAAACCACAGTAAAATCGTCAGCGTATCGAATCGTAGTGATCTGGCAAAAATATTGAGATATTACATTTTAGCCATATTGCACAGTCCTATCCCTGATGCACATGGAAGAAGTTCAAATTGAAGTGCTTTATGAGCCAGAGAGGATGGAAATGAATATAAACATTTCCAATGAGCTGATCGTAACCTCAACTGTTTTTTTCTCTCCACAGATGACGAGCAGGTGTCGGCTGTCTGAGGCAAAAAAAAAAAATCTCTTCGCCGTCCCTCCAAGCGACCAATAGACTCTCATCATCAAGCTACGTACGTGCCTGCTCTGCCTCCTGATTGGTGGATTCCTCCTGTTGGCTCCCCCGCGCCTTAAAGCATTATGGGGGTTGACGGACCCTGCATGCAAAAAAACTCAAGAAAATACTGTGAAGAAGATGATGATGATGATGCGGTGAAAGATGACAAGCCTGGCACTTTTTGGACAATATAAAGACATTTTTTTAAAATGAAAACAACAATGCTGACATCCATCTGCACTAAAAAGTACAACTAAAAAAATCACAAGCAGCAGACATTTTGAGGACTCTTTAATCAAAGTCTTTTGCACTCCTGACCTGCTCTCCAGGAGATCGCAAGGAACAATGACGCCAGTATTAACATACACAAAAACAAAAAGGACAACACACACACACACACATTTGACGAGCACTTTCAGCACAAAATCTAGTGGACGCCAAGCTCGTGGACGCCAGGGTAACGATGACGGGGTGGGATCACGTCATCGTCTGTGGGGACGCCGGTTGGCATCCGAAAAGCACAACAATAACAAAAATGTGGGGATCTTTAAAAAAAAAAAAGCCAGGATGTGGCACCTTGAGGACTAGAAAGTTGTCAGTCATGGCCCTCGTTGACATTCGAAAGTTATGTTTGTGTGAATGTCCAAAGCGCCTTAGGACTGCACATTCATCCCACAACGCCCACCCAAACTTCAACAAGCAGAGTGAAAAGCCTTACGACTCAACACTTCCGCTACATCATCCTGCCCTGAAACAAACACACACACATACATGCACACAAACAAAAGTGGACATCGCCGCGAACCACAAAACTAGGACTTGACTGAAGGACATTTTGTTGTTGTTGTTGTTTTTGTAGACTTTGGTGGCGAAGGAATGGAATAAAATAAAAGCTAAATAAGGCTGCCAAAAAGGTCAATGCCGAGGAGTGTTAGAGCCACACAGGAATGAGAACCTAAATAAATCAAGTAGGGCTGCAAATAACGCTTATATTAATGATCGGTGGATTAATCAGTCGGATTTTTTTTTCTGACGTGTTTAAACTTCCTTTGACTAAGCTGTCAATCGATGAATCGGATAGAAAAAAGAAAAACACATTTCCATCCTTTCCTTGAAAAACAGGACATTATTTCAAATTGACACTGCAGAAAACACCCATTAACTATTATTCAGATACTTATTTGGTCCCTAACGACTTAGAAAATAGGCAAAAATGTTGGTCTTTGCTTTTCAAGGTAAAATTAGATGGATGCAAATGTTTCATTTTCGTTCAGCACAAAGAGTAAGTCCGCTATCAAGGACGACTACAGAAACTGGATATTTATTGTTGAGAAGATAAAATTGCTCGCATTTGAACAATTTCTGAATAAGAAAAAATATCAAAATGATTAATTGTCATAAATAATGAGGTAAATTGTTCATCAATTAGTTGTTGCACCTCTAAAATCAAGTCAAGGCAACACAGTTAAAATGTGATAAGGATAAAATACTTCCAGGGGAAATCATTGTCTTTTAAAGTTGTCAGAATGTTGTCACCATAAATTCATAAGTGTCTAATATAAAATCTAACTATTACCAGAAAACATTTTGGACATTTTTGAAAGAACCTTTTAAATTTGGATAGAATAAGAAAAGTCACTGAATTAAAGTCTCAATATTTAGAGGGAAAAAAATCATAAACGAGAATCAGCCTCCATTTAAAATGGAAAATCTTGTCTTGAACCAAAAGTAAAAATTTCAATATTTCAAGCATAAAGTGGTTATGTAAGCAGAAAGTCATAATCTTTTCATCATAAAATCGAAGTATCACTGGGAAAATAAGTTATATTTAACATTTTACAAGCAAACACATTCCGAGTTAACGAGAATAAGATTCCAGAATTTTACTAGAGGACAAAAAAAAGGTCACTCTTGAGAATCCATTTTGAATTTGATGAAATAGATACAATAACTAAATCAGAATTGTTCAATCATTACGCAACCAGAAACAAATGATCGTCATATTCTTCCAAGGATAAAATCTGACTGTTACTGGAAACTAAGTTGCAATTTGGGAATGAACTTGTCATTTTTCAACAAGCTGTAAATTGAGGAAAACTGTCCAAAATCTTGACCACAAAAAAATTATTTTATCAGAATAAACTCTAAATATTACCAGAAAAAAAGACTTTTTACATGAATATTGCAAAAAAAAGAGAACATTACATATGATTTTCTGAATTTTCAGGTCAAATGCTAACTTCTCTGGTAATACCTGTGTTCTAATTTTCTGACTTCTGATCTTTTTTTTTCCTTTGTTTTCTTTTGAGTGTTGCGCTAAGACTCCTCGGGTGAATGGTCCTCCAATCACAGAATCCTTCTGATCACATTGATCAGTTTGGTCAAAAAGATTTAAAAAAAAAAGTAGTAAAATAAACTAGACTGAAGGGGGAAACGTGTTTTCCACTGCGACGACGCTCAAAAAAAGATGTTCTATTTGTTATTGTGAAAAACAGTTTGTTTGTTTCGTTTTGTATGGGCCACATTTGAAGACGTGACATTGCACAAAACGTGTCCGTTTGATGTCGTGGGTAGAACTGCTACTGTTGTGGTGATGATGATGCTAATGATGATGAAGGTGATGACATAGTGTACATTTTAGCTGGTGATGTTCTCCTTCCCTCTAGTACGACTCACACTTGTATGTCTTTTACAAAGACAATTTGTGGAGTACGCATCGCTCATTTTTGTTTCTTTTTTTTGTATTTTTAATACAATAATTGTAAATATTGGTTCTATTTTTGTTCAAATGTATTATGTTTATGCCTCAACATCCAGTTTGTATGAAGCTGGGAATCAATAAATACTGCATACAGAGTACAATTGCTGACTTTTTCTTTTTTGTTGTTTGTTTTTGTTTTTGTTTGGTCAGTACCAAGTAAATTGCCTTGAACGGTGAAATAATGCACAACGTGTTAGACTAACAGAATAATTGCACAAATCATTTTTGAACGTTTCCAGAAAACACAAAAGTTCAAACAAGAAAAGTCAGTCCACTTTCTTCCACTGAACAACAATCGAAGATTTCTTTGTTTTCACAGATTGAATATTGTGTGAGTCTAGATCATACACTTAAGAAAACGTGAAAATGCTCTTTCTTTACTGTTTTGAGTCCTCACACTCCCTCGCCATGCGGTGAAAGATTTTTAAATTGTGGGAAAACGTCTAGTATGTCTCTGGGTCCACTTTCTGTGCAGTGCAAACACCGGTAACATCTCTGACACAATTTTTTTCCCGCAATTGCGACAAACCGTCTGAAGGAGTGAACGAAACACACTTCGTGCCTGCATCGGACAGATGAGTGAGTATGAGTGACACCCCAAGAACACCAACGGGCCAATTAACGGTAACATGGTGTCATGTGCCGAGTTGGCCTCCAGAAGACGCTATCCTCCACGAAAGTATTGACGGTGTGTGTGTATGAGTGAGAAAGGGAGTGAGGGCGTGTGTGAGAAATTACGCGACGTGTTGAGAGCGTGTGTGTGTGTGTGTGTGTGTGTGTGTGTGTGTGTATATATATATATATATATATATATATATATATATATATATATATATATATATATATATATATATCAGTAGCGGAAGCTGGTCTGTCAAAGAGAGGAAGCTCAATTTTGGCCGACATAATAAAATGTGTCCATTTATGTATACTGTTCGTGGATTTTACTCTCCGTTCCTTTTCAAGAAAATTATCTGTGACGCTGTCATACCAACAAGGCGTCTTTTTCAGGGACTTGACTAGTATTTTACAACTACAGCAACTACAATAAACCCCACCAGAAATAAAAGATTAATTCGTCGCTAGTCGTTTTCAACAAAGAGAGTGCCGCTAAGATGATTAGAAGTCTCCAGTTCAACTTAGAACAGAATGAAATTGAAAGATGCTCCCACGGATGACTACACAAAAAGATCGGTGATCGGCTCATTTGACTGCCAATCAAAAAGAGATTCAGCCTCAGACAGATCATCCAATTACCATGGAGAAAAGTTCAGCTTCGGGCCAGCCTATAAACGCCCACTGTCCATAGAATCCCAGATACGCTGAGCGTCCGGTGGGCGGGACAGAACCAGCATTTATCCAATGACTGGTCTCGTTTCAATGCACTGGAACAACCTACACTGAACTCTCTAGCGCTGTAGACGCTCAGCGTCCACACAGTTTATCGCACAGTGAAGCTGTGGGAATGAATGAGAAGAGAGCCACATCGTAACCAGTAATAAGAAACTGATTCGTCACAAAAGTTGAGCGCGTTGTAGCGCATATTTTGCAATGACACGTACACACATATATTTGATCACTTATTTTTTGACATTTTAGGGGAAGCTGAGCTTCCCTTGCAGTCTCAGAGCAATCGCCTCTGTGTGGGAGAATTAAACGTGAGCGTGTCAAGTGTGTATATGGATGTGTTGAATCTTTGTGTGTGATGGAATTGCTTTTGAATCGGATGAAGGGCTGACCTTTGTGTTAGGCTCGACGAGTCTTCGGTGTGCCAACAAGATGGGCGGATGAAGTGGAGTGTCTTTTTGGTGCTGAGTCATGACAACTTAAATCAAATAAGTCATTTGATGTTCTGTATTGAGTTTGACATGGCTTGTGTAGTACTGCTACTCGACTACAGAAATAGTTGGAATTGAATCACTTGGCAAGCAGTTAACTCCAAAGTCCAGATAAAGAAAGAGTCTTGGCAGAATGGGAAGCGGTTTAGGGACAAGGAGCCTTGAAAGATGGTGCCTGTTTGTATTTGTTACGATTGGCATGGAGGTGAGGACCCAATTGCAGGGAAACAGAGACATAAGGTAGGAGTGCAGGATGTTGTCTAACCCCCCCCCCCCCCCCCCCAAAAAAAAAAGATTCAAAAAGCAGATACAAAGTAACAATCACATTTAACTCACCAAGACACAACGACGTGACAACTAACAGCGACGAAGCCAAACCAACGAGCCAACAAAGACTGAAAAGAAACAAGGCACTAAATAAAGTACAAGCAAACCAACGAGACAAGGAGAAACACTTTTATGCTGAAAAATCATAGCCTATTACCCGATTTATCTTAGTTTACTACCTTGTTGTCGTCAATAATAAGGCAATTAGTCAAGCATCAGAGAGCCTTCAATCGGCGGGCGTGCCTGGGAGGCAAAGTGGAGTGCTAAGGAGAAAAACACCGGAGAGTGCACCGGTGACTAATGGCGCTAAACCGTGCCAGTTGTTGTGTAGTTATTAAGATACGGGTATTTATTCATTTTAAATGCTTAAACAAAGCTCCCGTGATGGAGGATGAAGTGCCTTTGTTGACACCTTGTGTGGCCACTCAGCTCTAAGGTTATCGTTTGGCTTGACTTTGAGATTGGTTTTATCAGAATCAGAATCTGAATCATCTTTATTGGCCAAGTATGTAGAAAACACAAGGAATTTGTCTCTGGTATAACACGCTGCATTAGTATCATCGTAAATGGATTTTCTGTAAAATTAAATTATTTTCTGAAAAATTAAATTATAAATGATTGCATACCTACAGCTAGCTCACACAGGCAGTTTAACATCTTGTAATGTGATGGAATTGCATCCACAAAAGTGTGCTTTGGTTGTGTTGTTTCAGTGCATTTAATCCTTATTTATTGGAACATTTCCAGTCGGCATATTGCTTTCATTCTAAAAAAAATATGGCTTGCTTATGTTTACCTGACATAATCAACTCTGTAACTCTGCAGCAGCCCGGCAGTCTTAAACGGGTGTGTAATTTGCAAGACTTTCCTTTTAGGTTTATTCTTGATGAAATCAAGAACCCCTCTGATGCTATCCTTCACTTTGTGGGGTTCTTGTCAAGGCGAAAGCAAAGCAAATGGCAAACGTAATTAAGAGCAGTTGGCTCCTGCTTCCTGCAGTTTACTTGAATATTTAACTTCCTTAATTTTTACAGATAATTGAAATGATTGCTGCTGTGGTGGGAATGAAAAGTGGATCAAATGCTGTGCTGAAGTTCGGCACAGTAATTCCACAAAGCGTTGCCTTTTTCATGGCTTTGACTTGGACTGCCTGATAGCTTCCCCGCCAACACCCCCCCCCCCCCCCTCCCTCACCCATGGCGCTGGCTGTATGTACCGGTATGTGTGAATGTTTCTCCGGATGAAGGAGAGCAATGGGCCTCATTAGCTAAAGGTATACTGGAAAGTTCTGCAGATGTAAGGGAAGTTCAAGTTTCACGTGATGGAGTCTAAACTGGACTTCATTTGTCAACGTGCACTGCATTCCATCTCTGATACAGATCTGAGGCAGGAACATTTTTTCCCGTACAAAAAAACGTGCATCTCCACAATAAACATATTTTATTATTTTTAATTAACAAGAAACATCAAACAAGCATCATGAAGGTTTCAAAAGAAAACGAATATACAACATCCTCACATGTGTATTTCAAGCGTAAAAACTAAATCAAAAGGATCAGTTACCACATCACTGATTTTCTAATGCAGCATGTATTTTTAGAATCCATCCATCCATTTTCTGACCCGCTTATCCTTACAAGGATGGCAGGGTGTGGTGGAGCCTATCCAAGCTGTCTTTGGGCACGAGGCGGAGTACACCATGAACCAGTTGCCAGACAATCACAGCGCACGCATAGACAAACAACCATTTATGCTCAAAATCACACCTAGGGACAATTTAGAATGTTCTATTCACCTGCCGTGCATGTTTTTGAAATGTAGAAGGCAGCTGGAGTACCCGGAGAAAAGCCACACATGCACGGAGAGTACATGCACACTCCACACAGGAAGCCGGAATCGAACCCGGTACCTCTGCACGGTGAGGATACTGCACTAACCAGTCAACCGCTGGGCCACCCATTTTTAGAATCTGTTAAACAAAATGAACCAATTGGTGTATTGTAGATTTACCAGCACTTTTTTTGTAGAAAATATAGCGTTTACATCAGGGGTGTCCAAACTCGGTCCTCAAGGGCCGCTGTCCTGCCTGTTTTCCAGCTCTCCCAGGAGCAACACACCTGATTCAAATACTCAGGAATGTTCTAATGCTGCTTCACAGCAGGCTGGTGAGCTGATCATCTGAATCAGGTGTGTTGCAGCCGAGAGAGATGGAAAACAGGCAGGACGGTGGCCCTCCAGGCCCGGAGCTGGACATGCCTGGTTTACATAAACACATTTTTTTTCTTCCCCCAAATGCATTTTAACTGCTTACTGCTTAGGCCAATCCGTTCCCTATCCCCCGCAAATAGTAAGGTTGCACTGTACAGGTTTAAATTGTAATCTCACCATTCACAACTGGATGGCAGACATGGCTTCGTTGTTTTACACTGCCCAATACTCCAACAATCGGAGGCCGAATAATTTTTGGGTGGATTTGGAATGACATGAGGGACACAAATGCAGAAAAAGAGCACTTATAATGTTGGTTTGCTTTTCAGCAGTTTTGTGCCATCCTTGAATGGTAATTTTTGCACAGGAAAGAACCCCCCAACAAAACATTACTATGTCATTTGCTTCAACGCCTTTGTTGTTGAAAAGTAGATCTTTTATACATGCATTGAGAAATATATTATAACAAGATCTATTTTAAGAGTAAAAAAATTGGGAAACATTTAAGTTTCCATTCCTGCTCCTCTTGTCTCGAGGTGCGAATGCAAGTTTGTCTATCTGTGCCCTGCGATCTGGTGATGACTAGGCCCGGGTGTAGCCCACATCTCTTAGCCAAAGTCCACTGGCATTGTGTCCAGCTCACTCTGAAAAATCAGCAACCTTAACGTCACATGACTGTAAAAGTGACACTTTGGATCTAGTGATGTGGCCCAAGCTTGCAGTTTAAGGAAGGTTAATCTTTCTCTTTCTCCCTCACGGTCGTCTCCCTCGCCAACCCTGGTCCTCCCACCATTGTTTCTGGCGCGGCGCGAGAGGCCGCCGCGCCAATGTTATCGGTACTCCACAGACGTGGCGGCCTTGAGGGGGACGCTCGTCTTTGCCCGGTTGACTAATTAACCTCGCGGGCACCTACCTCAATGGAAGGCAGATGGGGCTTCAACTGTTTGAAAGATCCCATAGAACCAATTTAGTTGGCAACGATGGACCAACACGGCACTATTAGAGGACGTGACTGACATGTTTTGAGCTTTGATATCCCGTCTTGTTAGTAACACCGTATTAAAAAGTAGACTCTACACAGATCATATCGGCTGGATTGCATCGCCCATATGTCATAGTTTGCCGATCTGATTGATCAATGATATCATTGATCAGATCTGCAAAATAACAAACAAAATCTTGTTCACTGAGGGGCATTCTGTGCTGCCATTATTAATCAGCTGGGGTTTCTCAGCACATAGTTGGATTTAAATATTTTAAATATTGACTCTCAACATATTTGTCTTGGGTTACAGTTAAACTCCTCTACATCGAAATCATGTTTGCAGCAAGACATTTTTCACAACAGGGGGATTTCCACTGTAGCAAATTTGAACTCAGATGTAAACACACACACACACACACAAACACACACACAAACACACACACAAACAAACGTATGTGTACACGCACACACAAACGTATGTGTACTCTATTTTTATTCCAATAGTGCAAAAGTATGAGCACACACTTATTTGACACTTCATATTGCCAGTGCGTGACAGTGAAACAAAAAAAGGGAAAGAAATTGCGAAATTTACAATCAGCATTCACTTTCACTTACATCAATTTCTTGGATAATGTCTTTTATTTTGCTTGCTACGTCTTTCATTTTGATCACTTTTACCCTCTCTTCCAGCATCAGAGATCTTGTCTGACCTGCTTGACATCCAAAGGTCCGTTTTGTAGCCATTTTAGCATTGCAAAGTCCATGCTCGTCTGAATCTAACAATAACAAATGCTTCCTGGACCCGGTGGCTTTTCTTTCCACCATCTCACTGTCTCTAACTCGACCTCCCCTCGATCGCCACCCAAGACAGCGTTGCTCAGCTGATGTCATGCAATAAACTTTTAAGCCAGCCACGGGACGCTTCGTAGGCCTGGCCATTGTTAGCTCTTGAAGGCTAGAAACCTTATGCTAACTGGAGCGCTTCTCTCTCATTATTATTATCATTTCAAGGAAAATGCTTTACTTGTAGTACAAGGAAACATTTGTATATTTGAATGTCCGTTGAGCCATAAGCAATTTACTCTGAGCAGCCACTCTATCTTCTATGGATCTAGGTTCAGTGTCACTGTCTACACACATAGACAGTGATGTCCCTCTTGGCCAATCGGAGGCCAGGATGATGCTCGGTAAGCCAATGACAGAGCAGCTTTGAGTACGTTGCGTTCTGGAAACTTGCAGCTGTGACCGAAATAAACACAAATCGGTGTGGTGGTTGCTGTTGTCATTTCCGAACAAAGCAGTAGAGGTCGCTGTTGGATTAGACTTCGTTGTAGTGAATGTCTTCGTGAGGCTGGAGCAGAGAAAATGATTTCGTATAACGCAACGGGTTTTTTTTTCGTCGTATGGGAAGCAGGAGAATGGGAATGGCGTTAATGCATGAACATTTTTTCACATTCGGGGGTATTTCACCCATGTAGGTTTCGTTCTAGAGGAGTTTCACTGTATAATGCATGTGTCGAAAAAATATATAATTTTTGGTAACTTTAAAGGAGCGAATATTACTCGATTAATCTATCGGGCCATGATAAAAAGGCAATCAAAACAATTTCAGCGTTCACTATCTTATTCCTGGAATACGTAACAAAAATAAAGGAACGAGAGCCATCCAAATTTCATGCTTTTTTTAAAGTGGTTGGGCCCCAGTGTTTCTGTTTTTGGAAATGGCCATTCCTGCATCCTACGAGTGCTTTAATGCGGACACTTTAAAAATTTCAGCCCTCGATGAGGACAAAAGGGGTGTTCACACGACGCACATTTTCTCCGGTGCTGCACCGATGTATTTTGTTGCGATATATTTTACACCGGAGCAAATTTTGTGGAGTGGTCACACGTACAAAGCCGCTGAGCATGTTAAGTCCGGCGTAGCACCGGTGCAGCCCCACTTGCGGTCACACGGCAGTTTCTGCAGCGAGTTGGTTCTTTTTAAAACATACACAACTCAAGCAACGACTGTACAGGCACGTCCTTCTCCTTCTCGCTCTATGTGCCTTAATGCTCAAAAGTCATTCAATGAACGCCCATGAAAACATGAATCAACGATGACTTCAATGACACTCAGAAAAGCAAATACTGTATATAATGCGGCAAACAGAAAATCAAGAGAGGAAAAAACAAACGGAATTCTAAGGGGGCGGGGGGTTGTGAACACACAACAAAGGAACAGACTACACAAACAACTCCGAGACAGTCCAGTCTGCTACAAAAGGAAATATAATATTTGGGGACTATCCCCCCACCCCATTCTAGTTGAGATGGTATAACCCAAGAGGCAATGTGCCGTTTGCTACTGTTATTGCCAGCCATCATGTCTTGTGTCGTTATTAAACAAACACATGACGGAAGTACAACAGAGCACGAAAGCCACACATTCTCGCCGTATGTAATCAACTCTTCTCATGCGTAGCGAGGCTACACCCCCCCCCCCCCCTCCGCAAACGAGCATTTGCTCCGGAGCAAATTGTAGCGTTCACACGTACCATTTTACATCGGTGCTGCCCCGCAAACGAGCATTTGAATCAGTTTTTTTAAACCACTTCCCAGAGGTGGGTTAAATTTTCTCCGGAGTAAGCTGTTTTCAGTTACCAGTGTAACTTTGCACGTGTGACCGCTCTACTGGGGTAGCACCGGCATAGCACCGGAGCAAATGTGGCCGCGTGAACACCCCTAAAGATGGGCATTGAGGGATTGAATTCAGTTTTGCATTTTTGCTCCAGTCCACTTGCATTGGGGCCTGTGACGGGAAACAAATGTGTGCTCTGTGTGGCAGTTGGCGCTCATTTTGTGTGCAGCATTATTGCCACCGACAGGACAGGTAGGAAATATAAACTTTTTTCTCCCTATCAAACTTGCCCCGTTTAAGCCGTAAACTTCAATCGTTCAGCATTTTTGTTATGAGTTGAGCATCATGACCTCTTTTTGCTGCTTGTTGGCGATGCCCGATGTGATTTATGGCGAATGTTATTTATCTGATTGGGACAGCGTGCACAGGCCTGTGTGCTAGATTCGCACTAATTACCCGCTTTGAATTTTTTTTTCGCTGTTCATTATTTTGTGAAACTAATTAAGCTCGGTGTGTGGATCAGTTTCCCACTGCTTTCGCACAGATTGGCTCCAAAATTGCTAATTTGCTGACTTTTGCTCCCGTCACATCACAGCTTGGATCCTTCAAAGGTGTCTTGAAATAAGTCCTGCCGCTCTTCACCCTCCAAACACTTGTGCCGTTACTACAAATTAAACTTTAATTAAAGCCGGTGATGGATGCTCTGTCCGCGCCGTGTAAGAGCAGCTCGGAGTGGGAGATGGATTCTCTCTCATTTAACGCAAGAATTGGATTGAATTTTCACCCGCAAAGGGGCTCACACAGAAGCTATGTGAAAGTTCACAATGTCACAAATCAGTTAAGTACATTAAAAAAAACTTGTGTTGCAAGTCTCAAAATATATGTATTTTTTTCTTTACTAAGTGGTTTTGCATATTAATGACTCCATTTGAGGAGCATTTTACTCATTTTGTCCTTCGGATCTAAAACAAGGCTTTTATTAAACAAGAAAAATGCGACAACATAAAATATAGCAAATGAGCAATTCTCTCTAATTCAAGTTGTGTATCGCTCCAAACTGTATTTTATTTGTCTTGTAAATGTTTCAGTAGTGCAATTTCAAACACAAATCTCAATTTTAGTTAAAACTTTGTGTTTCTGAACGGATTGTGTGGTCTGTTAACAAAGCTGAAAAAAATAATTGAATAAATTGAGCTAGTGTAATGTAATTTTGTACAGCACTTTGTATGCAGCAATGGCTGTTTGAAAGTGCTCTTTAAATACAGTTGAGTTGAGTTGAGTAATTTCAGCACAAAATTTGTAAACAAGAAACCAACAATCAATGCAAGAACTCATTTTGTATTTCTTTTCACAAAAAAATCAGCTCACTCCAAATGTTAGTATTTTGAGGTTCTTTTTGTCCCGCATATCATTCCAAATCCGCAAAAAATGATTAGGCCTGCTTATGTTATTGTATTGGGCAGTATAATACCTGGTGTAACTGCAGCTAAAACATGTCTGCCTTCAAGTGGTGATTGGTGATATTACAACTTAAACTTCCAGTTGACCCCTGCAGAGTCAAGGTTCGGCAACCGTGGTTTCAAACATGCACAGATTTTTTTTGTTGTTGTTGAATTTTGCAATATTTTTTCACATTTTGAATTTCTGATATGTTTCTCTTGAATTTCTTGTTTGTGGGTGACTGGTGAGCGCGTCAGTCTCACAATGCAGAGGTGCAGGGTTCGATTCCGGCTCCGGCCTCTTTGTGTGGAGTTTGCATGTTCTCCGCATGCCTGCGTGAGTTTTCTCCAGGTATTCCGGTTTCCTTCCACATTCCAAAAACATGCATGGCAGGTTAGTGGAACACTGCAAGTTGTCCCAAGGTGTGAGTTTGTGTGCGAACGGTTGTTCGTTTCTGTGTCCCCTGTGATTGGCTGGCAGCGGTTCAGGGTGTCCCCCGCCTACTGGCCGAAGACAGTTGCGATAGGCTCCAGCGCACCCCACGACTTTTGTGAGGCAGCCCATCACAGGGCACACAGAGACGATCAACGATACGTGCTCAGTAACACCTAGGGACAAATTAAAGTGTTCAATTTACCGACCCTGCATGTTTTGGGAGGAAACCGAGTACCCGGACAAGAGCCACGCAGGCACAGGGAGGCCGGTAACCGGAATCAAACCCTGCATCTCTGCACTGTGAGGCAAACGTGCTTCCCTTAGAAAGTTCTCTTGTGTGTTATAAGCAGGTGGAAAGGGTCAAACTACATTTTTTTTTCTTTTGTACAGTATATGCTTTTTAAATCATGTATCGCTGTGAATTTTATAAAACTGGATCTGAAATGTGTCCCTTCAATGAAAGTGGATTCACTGTGTGGGCAGCATTCAATTAAAATGAGGCACTTGTCATATCAAGTACCAACAGTATAAATGTCGTCTTTCATGTCAGTTTCTGGCTGAAAGTTCATAAGAGCGACAACAACTGCCACACGAACCAACACTGAACTCCCTTTTGGCATTTTTTCAACTTTGATGTGAGATTCGTGGGAATGACATGCTCTCAACCCGCAAAGTGCCCCCACCGCCCTCGCCTCTCCTCTCGCCGGTGAATTATAATCTCATCAGCCACACGCACGCAGGATCTCGCTTCATTTTGCTCCATTGTTCTTCATCTCCTCTCAAAGCCTTGTGAGACACCCACATGATGAAAGCCCAACTAAATGAATCAGTGCTGAATGTGAATGAGAAGGCAGAGGCTTTCATTGGCTGCCGGCCGCAGCTTCAGAAATCATTCCGCAGGAGTTCCCCCCGGTCACTCCCGGCGTGGCTAGTTTCACTGGATGAGATATGATGGGATGCAATGCCGCCTGAGGGCTGGACCAAATCAGAACTGCACTCATCCTGAGAAAATCGAATCGACATTTGCATGTGCTTACAAGTGACCGATTTCTGCCAGGCAGGCAAAACTCTCTATGTGGCTACTTTCAGTGGTGTCCCCCCCCCCCCCCACACACACAAAATAGAAGCATACAGTGAACCCTCGCGCTCATGCAAATATGTACATTTCACAAATAATGGACTTCACCCACAAAAATGCAAGGTATCGCAAACATCGGTGAGGCATGTAATTGTTTTTTGATGACACCATGGCGGTAAGTCACTTTTTCTATTAGATAAGGCTTTGGGCTGGCTGAATGACGCTGTTTGGTTCAGTCGCATAGTTCGTTGGCAGCAAGATGTCACCAGATGTGGCCAATGCAATACTTTTTATATTAGACATGGCTTTGGCCTGACAACAAAAACAGCAACAACAACAACAAAAAATCAGCATTGACAATTTTTTACTTTTATTTTTTTATTCAGTTTTATTTCGCTTTTAGAGTAAGTTTGTAAATTTTTTTTTGGGGGGGGTGGGTTAATATTTCATCTGAATTTATTTTTTGTTAGTTTTAGTATTCGTTCTAGTTTCACTTAATTTGAGCCAAATAGTCTGTTGAGCTGATACTCTGAAATGTGAAAAAAAAAATGTTTCATACGAAATCGACGGAACATACATGCCTGCTGCTGTAATAAGCGGCGTTGGGACTCCATGTTGACATTGACTTGAAGACCCATCGTCGACCAACTCAGTGAACATCTGATTGTGTTTTTAAAGTATGGACGGCAGGAAACATTTGCATACTATCAGATTTATTTCCATATCAAGCCAAGTCAGGTATTCGAGCAGGGGTATCAAACTCATTTTTGTCAGGGGCCACATTGTTGTTACAGTTTCCCTTGGAGGGCCGCGATGAATTTTGGGAAACCATGTAAATGTTTAATCCTCGCCACATATTACATACACAGCACACAAGAAATTGATGACTAACTAGTTTTAAAATCAGAGTTCAAGAATAATGACGGTTATTGTGGATTACATTTTGAAACTTTGGCTCAGACTTTAGCAAGCATGTACGTGATGTGGTGGGCCAGATCTGGCCCCCGGGCCTTGACGTTGCCACCATGCATTAGAGCATCATTTGCATTTATCTACACTGCAGCGCATTTTGTCCAGCTCTCATTACTTTTCTCCTCCTATGTGCCATTAATATATGTAATGCCTTCCAGTGCAAGGGCAAATAATACATCACAATATTTACATAATAAAATAAAAAACAATTTTGTACATTATTTTTCTTACTCGAAAGACCTGGTATGTAAATATTCATTGTGATAAAACAAATAGATAAATGGTTTTATTCCCATTCCTCGTTTGTTCAATTAATGCAACAATAGCTGTATGTGATATGGCTTTAAAAATAACAAACAATAATCTATCAGGCGTTGCCATTTTCTTTTTTTGTTGCTGAAAACGTTTGACCAGCCCGGGCACTGGCATCGTCTTGGCGTTAGCATTGGTGCCATACAGTATCCTTTTTCATTCATTCATCTTCCGAGCCGCTTGATCCTCACTAGGGTCGCGGGGGGTGCTGGAGCCTATCCCAGCTGTCTTCGGGCAGTAGGCGGGGGACACCCTGAATCGGTTGCCAGCCAATCGCAGGGCACACAGAAACGAACAACCATTCGCACTCACACTCACACCTAAGGACAATTTAGAGTTTTCAATCAGCATGCCATGCATGTTTTTGGAATGTGGGAGGAAACCGGAGCACCCGGAGAAAACCCACGCAGGCCCGGGGAGAACATGCAAACTCCACACAGGGAGGCCGGAGCAGGAATCGAACCCGGTACCTCTGCACTGTGAAGCCGACGTGATAACCACCGGCCTACCGGGCCGCCCATACAGTATCCCTCCTGCTTATTTGCATTTTGCAACTTGTAAATTAACCCATCCTAATCTCATTTATTCACACCAAAATGTGCCCTTTTGCTGTTTCTGTGCTCGCTCTCTGAAAAGTCCTTAGTTGGCACCAAAGTCCCGCTTCATAGAAACATGGTGCTTTTGTGCAGTTATGTGGCATCCTGCTACAGTACCAATGAACTGCATTATGAGGAGCTTCAATTAGGCAGGGCAAATTGCTGTAGTGCTTTGGCACCATGTTGTGGCATCCAAAGGCAATTCAGTATTTTCGGAGGGCCATTAATCAAATTGTCTGGTATTCACAAAAGTATGAACTCCACATGTGCTTTGCCTTTTTTTTAGCTTCACATCATGGTTGAGAAGTTTTACTTTATTTTACAGAGGATAACAACTCTCTAAATCTGCATACCAGCCTCATCGTTCTCACTTTCCAATTGTTCAAGACTGTGAAATTCATCACGTCACCTATTAGCAGCTGCTGGGTTTTTTTTTTTTTCCGGTCCCGAAACATGCCAAGTCCTAACGCGTCATAACACTAAATAATTAAAAACCTGCCTAAGTGGAGTCACAGAAACTCAGGGTGTAAAGAGCAAGAAAAAAAATAGATCCTTTAGGCAGTAGGTAGTCTTTGTTTTATGACTACAAGAACTTTTTATCATGAAACTGACCACAGCCATCGTCTGTAAAAACAAGTTTAAAAGGCCCCAGGTGTTGTCCAGCAAACATGTTGGCAACACTTCTTATATGAACCTGAGCTTTTATCTTGAATACAGTACCGGAAAAGCAGCATTTGTTGCCTGCCTGTGTTTTCTAAAATAAGACTAAATTATAACAATTTAAATCATTTCGAAATGAATTGTTTCAACACATTTGTGTTACTTCATATTGTCGCGATACTCTTACCAAAACTAACATGTTGGTATTCACACTGTTGTCATGTCCCTTCCTGTGTTTTCCTTTTGTCTGGGTAAGCAGAAAAACTGTCCGCTCATTCATGTAAATGTTTCAGAAATCCGAATTTTGACCTAAACCCAAATATTGACTGTATGTAAACATAATCCAATGTAGTCAATGTTGGTGTCAATATGTTATTGTCATAAAATCCATGGAGCCATACTAGCCACATTGCTATGGACCATGCACTTGCTACTTCGATGCAAAAAACAAACAAACAATCCATTCCTTTGACTTCTAGTCCTGTTCCTCAAATACAGAATTTCAAGACAATTAATGACATTAAAAAATAAAGCTGTCTCACGTGCCTGCAAGCAGTTGTACATATGCAGTCGGACTCTCCCTTCCCTCACTTCAAGCTAAATTCCCTCCCAGTTTCCATAATGACCTGCTTCCAGAAATACTTATTTGGTTTCTTGTTAGCCTGAACGAATTCCTTGTTTTTATTCACATGAAACACGAAAGGCACTACATCATACTTGTAATAAGAGATACTAAATGTGTTGTTATTTTTATGAGTGCAATCATGGCTTCTTCGTGGTCGAGTGCTCATTATTTGTACGGTTATGGAGATGAGAGGGAATGTAATAGTTGCACACCCAAAAGTAGTGGCCAGGGACTTTCATTAACTCAGAGCGCAGATGGTGGGAGATCTTCATTAGCACGTTTTTGGAATATTGATCAATTTTAGTTCCATATTGCAAGTCCGATGAAATGGAACGTGAGTTTAAAATAAAACGGACACTTTTTAAATATAAGTGCGAATATTCCGGATAAACAGGAACACATGTAGTGAGGCGTTTTGTTCCTTTCTTATCCTGAATAGGAATTGACCCATGAACTTAAAGCTGAGGTACATAATGAACAGAGATTTTTGTTGTATTATGTAACAGAAGGGGCTAATGTTGTTGAAACTGATTCACTGATCCATGTAGTTTCACCGATTGTCACCCATTGATTTATAGGGAGGTATTTATTTGTCGAAAGTGGATGACGTACCTGGAGATTAATTGTAGAGTATATTAGTGGCGCTACCACTGTTAGCACTAACACGCTAATCGTGGAAATCTTGAAAACAATGTAGCGCTCACATATTCCCCTGAGGTTTACGCTGAACCACAGCTGTACTGTTTACATTTAGTCATCTGTTTGCATCTGCGTCAGCGTATGAAATTCACGGAGCCGTTTAATTCTTTATTGCACCTCCGTATCGGCTGTCAGATAAGCACTCGTTAATTGGCTGCTTCCTCTTGGCCAGATAAATGCCGTAGATCAGTGAGTGCCGCCTTTGCACGGAGTAATAATGAGCTCGTAACGATAAGCATCGCCGGGGAAACGCCGCCGGTCTCTCGGTATGTCCCTCTGCTGTTTGTTTTCATAATGTACCGGTACCTTGACTTAAAATCTGCCCAGAAGAGCATTGATCATTGTTCAGCATGCGTGGACACTACTCCGTGACATGACACGTGGCTTTGTTTGTCTGCAACATTTGCTTCCCCGCAACGAGGGCTTTTCAGATCTTTAGCTATTGAGTTAATAGGCCTCCTTTGTACATTAAAATGACAGGAAAAGGCTTTTTGTTGGAACTGAATGCTCCAAGTAGTGACTCAGATTATTCCTTATACCAGCTGTCATCAGTCACGCTATTGTAAGGTCTTCTGAAGAAAAGAAAATACTTGAAAATACTTTGATTCAACTGTTGTAATTGTGTGTCGTGCTACCGGTGACCACGCCGCAAATTTTCAACAGAAGTCCCACAAAGCCTAGTAATGACTCTCTGAGTCGACCTCTGAACTGTGCGTACCCCTCGCTAGCAAATATTCATTTAACCCAGAAAAGAAGTTCAAATCGGTGCTCATTAACGGCTTTACAAAGCGGCGAGCGGTGGCTTTTTAATCGACTTGTTTTTATTTGTCAAAATGCGTGTCCTGGGAAGCCCTTGCCTGGTAGCGTTGTCCACTTTGAATCAACATCGATTTGATAATTGATTAGTTGTTGATTAATCAAATAGTTTTGAGACCTTGAAAATAAAATGGTTAATAACATGTTCTTAAAAATGAAATGTAAATGTATCATTCGGAAAACTGAAATACAACTAAACTGTATTAAGAGTGATTTGCGTACCACCAAGAGGAAGCCCCGGTTACCACTAGTGGGGGAAGAGCACATTTGGAGAATCACCGGTGGCCATTATTTCTCAATGTCACGTCGCTGCTGTCCATCTTTGTTGTTGTCACCACATCGTTGCCCCACTCCACAGCAATGCCCTCTAGCGCCTTGATGTTCTTTTACAACAGGAGTGTCAAACTCATTTTTGTCGCGGGCCACATTAAAGTTACGGCTTCCCTTGGAGGGCCGTTATGACTGTGAATTTTGTGAAACCACATAAATGTTTAAACAACTCCACATATTAAATTGACAGTAAACAACAAATTGATGGATACCTAGTTTTGAAATCAAAAGGTAAGAATAATGACTTGCTGAAACATAGTTTCCGTGAATGTAATAAGGGACTTGGAAATGAATTACTTATGACAATTTGAGATTTTGGTTCACACTTTATTATGGAAGCATTATGGAAGTTGACATGCTTGATTTGCTTTCGCAGGCCACATAAAATGATGTGTCGGGCCAGATCTGGCCCCCGGGCCTTGACTTTGACAACGTATTTTACAGAGTCATTTGTTTATGTCACTGTTTTTAACATAGGGCTGCCCTGACACACACACACACACACACCCCCATTGTATGGTTCGAAAGTAACCGAATAATACCTTTCTGCTTGGCTCTCGACGAAGGTGGACGCTTTTTGCACAGCTCCTGTCCTGCCGCCACCCTCTCCTTGCTCGCCACTTAGTCTTTGTGCTGTCTTTGGCTAACGTTCCTAGCCTCCTACCGTATTTTCATCCGAAGAACTAACCATGGAATTAATTGCCTGGTCTCTCGATGCAATCAACATTTTTTTGACGAAAAGAGCAGGCAGTGGGGAGCCTACTTGCCCCTCAAGGGACATTTGCTGCCGGATACGCCCTTGATCCATTGAGAAAGTGGAGAATGGTGTGCCTGTCAATGCTGTCCGGATGTGGAAGACATTTACATTAGCGGCCTTCTGATAACAGGTATGCTGCTGTTTAGTGTTAGCAGCTTCCTCTTCTATCACAAAATTCAACCGACGGGAGCGGCTTTATTGGAAGTGAAGAAGCTGCCGGTCTTTTTGGATGGCACGGCACGGATGTCCAACACTCAGACTCAAGCGGTGACTGAGCTCAACCGCAAAATGGATGCGGTTTGGAGCGTCATCGCAAGATGGAGAACAACTGGGAGAAATTGGGATCCGCGCTCGGAAAAAAAGGAAAAGAAATCGCAGACAAAACTCCGTAACAAAAATATTTATTTCCAAAAGTAAAAGCTCACAGACAAAGTATGAACAGAAATCGCTGGTTAATAAGAACCAGGAAAAAAAAAACCCAATACATTAACAAAAACTTTGGTTTTAGTATCAAGAATCCAATTCACACACAAAACAAAAACAAAGTCAAACTACTAAACAAGGACTGTACTTACAAAATAAATGTGGCACGAAGGGAACAAGAATGACTATGATGAGAGTAAGAGGTCTCGAAAACAATCACTTGAGCAAGAGAAGCTACAAGGGGGTTGTTATTTAATTAGTTATTTTTAAGTAAACCAAGCACCGACATTTTTTTTTCTGGCATTATTATGAAATAAATATTGGATGAATCTTAATCACACAATTCACTTCCATGGAGGAGGAGGAGGACAGTATCCATGAACGTTTCTAATTTTCTGCCGATCTATTGCTGTTTGGCCAAGGTACAGTCCTTGGAGGTTCGTTGAAGTTCGTTGAAGTCTGAAGTCAAATCGCAGTAGGAGATCTCTGCATTATTTTTTTCCCCTCTTTTTCAAAATCCTAAGTCGTTTGATTTGAGGCGTGTAGTGCAGACAGCGGAACGCAACGTAATTGGATATGTGTGCGAGCAGATTGAGGTTCTTGATCAATACAAATGACTGCAGGCCTGTTTTGCCTCCTGCTGACATTTTGTAGTCCACGAGTGATTTTCGAACCGATTCAAATGTACTATTGGGCCTGTCAGACCATTTTCTTTACGAGCTTGCTTGCGCACTTGTTTGGTTGACACGCTCATGCATTAAAAAGTCTTTGCTGAAGACGTTATTTGTCTCAACAGCCACACTCAACTTCACTCGATTATAGTTCTGTGGTACAAATGAATGTAGCAGCTTCAGTGCTTCAAAGTGTGTTTGCTTTAATTGATTTATTGAACATGTCAACGCATTAAAAGATATAACAAAAAAGACCAAAAAAGATAATCAAAAGATGTTCTACCCCAGGTTTTCTATATATTACACATATTTTATTACATTAGTCGGTTATTCATATGCAAAAATACATCCCCAAATAAAAACAGTGGTACCTGTACCTATAAAATTAATTGGTTCTGGAAGAAATTTCTTAAGTAGAAAATTTTGTAAGTAGAGACACGTTTTCCATGTAAATGCCCTAATCTGTTCCAAGATCCCAAAATTCAGACATAAATGTAGTAAAAAGTATGAAATTGCATCAAAATATGAAACAAATACATGTTTTTTTTTCTTCTCAGAAGTGGTTTTTGCCTGGCGTTTTGTCAAGCACTGATCCAAGGACATTCTCTTTTGTCGGCTTTTAACAATTCTTCGAAAACATCCACGATAAACATCAGTATAGTGAGCGATCGCCCGACTGGTGAACACTTTTTCTTGGTGATTCACATTTACGCAAAACTCTCGGAACACCTCAAGTCCGAGGGGTGAATGACGAGAACGCTGCATAGACACACATGAGATATGTTAGTCTATCTACACACCAAGACACACACGGTAGAGGTCCCTCTTAGCCAATGGGATGTCAGGAAGATGCCAATGGCAGAGCAGCTTTAAGTATGTTGCGTTCAGGAACCTCGGAGCTGCGATGAGCAGACCATACTGTATTTTTACCTTTCATTCATCCATCTATTTTCCACCGCTTACAGGCGCATCCACCGCTTCTATTGAGCAGCTTTAGAAGGGAAGCCCAGACTCACCTCTCCCCAGCCATTTCTTCGAGCTCTTCGTGGCGGATCCCGAGGCGTTCACATGCCAGCTGTTTGACATAGTCTCTCCAGCGTGTCCTGGGTCGTCCCCGGGGTCTCATGCCAGTGGGACATGCCTAGAACACCTCGGCAGGGAGGTGTCCAGGAGGCATCCTAATTAGATGCCCGAGCCACCTCATCTGGCTCCTCTCGATGTGGAGGAGAAGCGGCTCTACTCTGAGCCCCTCCCGGATGACCGAGCTTCTCACCTTATCTCTAAGGGAGAGCCCGGACACCCTGCGGAGAAAACTCATTTCGGCCGCGAGTATCCGGGATCTCGTTCTTTTGGTCACGAACCATAGCTCGTGACCATAGATGAGGGTTGGGACGTCGATCGACCGGTAAATTGAGAGCTTTGCCCTTTCGCTCAGCTACTTCTTTACCACGACAGACCGATACAAGGTCCGCATCCCAGCAGACGCTGCACCGATCAGCCTGTCGATCACTCGCTCCCTCCTGCCCTCACTTGTGAACAAGACCCCAAGATACTTAAACTCCTCCACTTGGGGCAAGATCTCCTCCCTGATCCAGAGGGGGCACTCCACCCTTTTCCGACTGAGGATGTTGGTTTCAGATTTGGAGGTGCTGATCTTCATCCCAACCGCTTCACACTCAGCTGCGAAACGCTCCAGTGACAGTTGGAGAGCCCTGCTTGAAGTAGCCAACAGTACCACATCATCGGCAAAAAGCAGAGATGCAATACTGAGGCCACCAAAACGGACCCCCTCAACGCTTAGGCTGCGCCTAGAAATTCTGTCCATAAAGGTGATGAACAGAATCAGCAACAATGGGCAGCCTTGGCGGAGTCCAACCCTCACTGAAAATATGTCTTGAAATTTGTTTCATAACAAGAGGCAATATTTTCCTGTTGAGGTGTTTTGTAATTTGAAAATTTTGTATGAAGAGACATTCATTCGTAAGTAGAGGTGCCACTGTAAAACAAAATAAGCTCCTCTTAACACATGTACAAATAATTTATGCTTTGTGTGTGTGTGTGTGTGTGTGTGTGTGTGTGTGTGTGTGTGTGTGTCATTGGCCCACAGATTGCTCCTCCTGATCCGGAGCCATCAAGAGGCTCTCTTTGCTGCTTCCATGGTGGCCTCCCTTTTCTCTGCGCCTGTGAGGCCAAGTCGAGTGAACAACACCTTGCACAGTGAGCGGCCAGCGAAGCCCCTCCACCCCACTTTGATGGGCTCACAGCGTCACTCGACTAGCTCCCAGTGCTTTGACTTTGACTAGCACCTGCCTTGAAGATACTGACGTAAGCACAATGACTGACCCTCAACAAAGTTGTTGTGACCTGGACTGGAAACTTGAGCTGCTTTCCCAAGTCCACTTGCAGCTCCCAGTCCACTGCTGATGTGAGGAATGCGCCTACTGGTTTGGGCTGTGACTGCGGCTGCTCTCTGGCCCTGGCAGAGGCGATTTTCCTCCTGTTCCTCAAGCTGTTGCTTGCTGCTGTTGCTTTAGCCATGGCGTCAGCTACGGTCTTCAGTACCTGGTCATGCCGTCAAGCAGGTGCTCTAAAGCTCCGCCGGAGCTAACAACATGCTAGTCCGTTGCTGCTGTAAAGCTCCGGCGGAGCTTTAGAGCAGCTGCTTAGGATGTGCTCCAATGAGTCTTTCCTGGAGTTCAGCGCACAGGCTGGACAGTCATTCTTGCTCCAGAGATGGAGTTGGGCTGGGTAGGACGTTGGCGACAGCCTGAACCATGAACTCAATCCGCTGGGGTTCTGCCTGCCTGATGTCAGACCAGGTCACCCTCCTCTCCAGTGCCCCCTTCCACCTTGTCCTGCTGTTGCATGCCCACCATCCTGCTTGTCCGTTCTCCTCAACCCCAGCATGCATTACTTCAGGACTAGCTGGTCGTTTTGTCCTTGCCACGTGCTGTCTTGTGGCAGGTTTGGGGAAAGGCTCCTGTTGTCGGTGACAATTAATCACTGTGGTTGGCTGTTAGGTAGCGAATCAGTGCATGATATGGAAGTAAACTACTTGATTGTGCACTTAAGCAAAGCAATGGCAACAAACTTTGTCTAGTAAAATAAGCTCTGCAAAACGTTTACATAGACTCGATACTGCTTGATTTTAAGTGGACTGAACATTCATTCATTCATTCATCTTCCGAGCCGTTTGATCCTCACTAGGGTCGCGGGTGGTGCTGGAGCCCATCCCAACTGTCTTCGGGCAGTAGGCGGGGGACACCCTGAATCGGTTGCCAGCCAATCGCAGGGCAGTGGACTGAACAAAGTTTTGGAAATGTAAGCATTTTATCACATGTAACCCTGGCAGTGGATGGTATGATGAACAATGAGTTCTGGGTTAAAGTATGCCAAGGAGCATTTTGGGCATTTTGTTTTTTCCCCACAAAGACCAATCTACTCATTTTAAAATTTACTCACACAGTGCTACTCACACTGTAATATCATGCACAGTGTAAGACCTGGTGTAAGGGCAACTAAGCCTTGTTTGCCATCTTGTGGAGAATAGTGATATTACAACTTGAAACTAGATAGTCGAGGAGACAGCAAACAAGCTTGCCTGCAAATAAGCATCCAATTGAAGTCCATTGAAATGTATTAGTGGGGGGGGATGTGGGGTGGGGGGATTTTGTCAGTGTTGTGATCCCAAAGAAATTCTACAAAAATCGCTGATCAAACTCTAATACACATTCTTTCCCAAATATTTCTTTTTTAAATTAAAATGAATCTTGTGTCCACATGTGGCCTGTGGGCCGCCAATAACAGGCCATAACCAGGAATGAAAAGTCTGTGCATGCCTAAAGCAAACTCTACTGGAGCGAAATATTGCAACATCATTCGGTGTGATTCGCTCTTCCTCCACCCCTTTTCCCGAGCCGAAATTGGCCAACATGCATTAGCCGCTAATTGCCAGTTCAGTGGGAAGATGATTAAAAATTTCAGGCAGTCGAGCCAGAGAGGGCACATTTGTTCCCTGTTGGCAGTCAGTGGTTAATTTCGCTCCCTAGCAAAAAGACCCACCTTGCCAAGTATAGTTTTTACTCCTTCACTTCTAGAGGTGAGTATAAACTTTTCAGAATGGCACAACCCAACCTTACCACCCCTGCTCATAGAGAAAACGCAAATAAAGTGCAAAGGCCCTCGCCTCGTGCTCTTTATTGATTCTGTTTTCAACTGGCGTGTTGGCGCAGACGAAATATATTTATAGGGGTGCTGGGAGAATATTTCACTAGCATGTTTCACGAGTCCACGGAACGCAAATCTTCATCATTGCGGCCGAGGTCATGAGATGGAATTCCTTGGACTCGGCGCGCTTCATCCATATACTGTGGAGATATAGTTAATGGCGCTTGGTGAAGGCCAGGAGGAGGCAAAATACAGAAAGAGAGAATTTGCTTTCCCTTTTTTAATAGCTCAAAATACACCCTCCCGTTTTGCGGATTTAATGGTGCGGCAGTATTCTTCGAATGTGACTCAGTAACAGGACCCGGGGGAGAGGCGCATGCTGTGAGAAGTTGTTTAGAAGAAGCTTTTTTGTTTTTTTTGTTTTTTTTTTTAACTACTGTACATCAGCAACTCCTTTCACACGAGGTAAATGGTGTGACAGCATGATGGTGAGCAATCGCATGAGGGATTATCTCACCGTTAGTGTTTGGGAATGGTGTTTGTGACTTCAATTCAAACCCTGCATTCAAGCCATCCCGCACTGTGCCATGAAGCTCATGTTTCAAGGTTACAGACGACGTATGATGAAGTGGTTTGCACAGCGGTGGAGGAGGTCAAGCAGCACAACAAGGCACTCTTCGGTGCCACTGTGCTGACTGTTTTTCATCTTAAGTGTTTTCCAGACTGATTAACTGTCTTAGTGAGTTACTACTGCACTGGTCGAAGTTAGTCATGGACTTGTGTACAAATCCAGGGAAGCACGGACTGCAGTGGTAAACCAAGGACACCTGGAACAGGGTTTTTCTTTGCAACAGCTATTTGGTACCAGCAGTGGCGGGCCATGCATTTCAACCTTAGGCCTTCAGTGACGTCACATACATACACAATACAGTATAGGCTCATCAAGCAGCACTTAATTTCAGGAGCATTTAAAACCATCAAGTATGCATTCACAATTAAGAGCAGGAAACTAAATTTACAGATATTGTCAAAAATACAAAGATGATTTAAAAATGCGAAATAAAATGACAAGAAGAAATGTAAAATAAAATTCATTTACTCACCAATGTAATGCCTGTTCACTGAGCTGCACATCTACGCGAGTGTCCCCAAACGTTTTTAAACGCACCCACCGTAGCTTGTAAGTGCCCAGCCGTGCTCTGATGTTTCCTTGCTGCCTTGGTAAAACAATCCAGTGTGGCTCCAAACACCAAATCGGTCAGTTGCAAGCAATCGGCATTTCCAGCAGTACAATTTGCAGCGTTTCTCAGAGGCTGTGAGCCACAGGTACCGTTCATAATTGCTCGTCTGAAAATGACGGACAAACCCTTTTCCTTGCTGGGACAGCGCAGGAGTTGGGCGACCTCTTCGCACAATATCCAGCTTTTCGTGGAAGGCCCGTCTTGAAAATTGTGTGGAAAGTACTGTAGTTCTGCAACCAGATCAACGTCTTCTCCTTCGGCCATTTTGGGTTAAAATGCAGTGATACCTCTATCAGGCGCTAATCCAATCTTTTTTTTTTTTTAAAAGAATCTTTATTGAACAAATCAGGATACAATTCTCAGTAAACAGAAAAGGCGCTAATCCAATCACCAAACGCGCACGGCTGGTCTCGACGTAAGGCCTTCTAGCTGGCTTTGAAAGGACCGCTGGTCTAGTTATGGTAGAGATCAGTACCTCATTTCCAGTTGCAGATGCTGGTGTGTCAAGGAGGAGAAGCTCAATTTCACATCACATAGATGAGAATGTGTAAGTGTACTGGACTTTATGTGACACGTGTCGTCTGTTCTACTCAATACCAACACATTTTGTTAGCTGCGTTTCCTGTTTCATCAAGTTGTTAGGTAGGAGTTAGCTGAATTTTTTTTTTAATTTTCAAGCTCGGAACAGTTACAAGTGGTCCAAACAGTAGATCTGCCACTTTTGGATTTGATACCATTTGCACTTTTTGATTGCAATGAGGGAAACAAACTCACGTGTAGGTGTGAATATTACACAACTTGGCTTTTGTAGGTCCCTAGCCTGGAAAGAGGAGTGACAGGCATGATGTGAGCAGCTCCACCTCATTAAAAAAATAAAAATAAATAAAATAAACAGCTAGTGAAACGCCCACAAAGAAGTCAACAATCACTTTGAACATGAGACAGGACGGCTCTCCCAATTGGAGGTCTTTTGGCACCTCATGGGAAAAGCCGGTCCTCAGAGCTCATTCGGTCCATCGGTCATGTCTTCTTTCTGGAAGAATTGGGGCCGTCCAAGAAATACCAATTGATAAGACCCACTGGCTGACCTTCATTCATCAGTCAAGCTCTGGCCTTGTGCAGTTGACTTTCAGATTGGTTATGTTGTAAAGCATCAAAATTTTCCGGCGCACTCTGCCAACACGCACTCCCCAAATTCAGATTCTTTGGATTTAGCATCACTCTTTAGTCAGGTATGCCGGTTGCAGTTTGTGTGCAAGTGAACAAAATATTCAGGATGAGCTTGTTCTCACTGGGGCTGCTCCCATTAGGTTCCATCTTAAGAAAATGTAAAAAAAAAGGTATTTCCTTCCACTGCTATGCAGATGACTGCCAGATCTATGTCGCACTGAGCAAAAAAGACGCTTTCTCATTAAGGCCATTTTTATCCTGCCTAGGAGAAATCAAAAGCTGAATGGCACAACATTTCTTGAATTTCAATGAAAAGAAGACAGAAGTGATACTCTTTGTGTCACGTTGTGTCCGAAGCGATAAAATGATCGCTTCGTGCACAACAAGATAATGAGGTGGATCCCCGAAATAGCAGACAAAGAGAAGATGTTCCGAGAACAAATGAATTTTAATACAAAACACAAAATACCCGTCCGGGAGCAACAAACAGAAAACGCTGGTCAAAATCAGGACCAGGGATAAAGGAAGTAAACAGAAAACGCTTGCGAGAAAATGGCAAGGAATATAGTTGGTAACAATAGGAATTGACAAAAGTAGATTTAACGACGCGCAATCACAGTCACAAGGCTACACGGCAACGAATAGATTAGGGCAATAATCGAGAGAATTGGCACGGCGTTGAATACTCCGGCAGTAAGTCAACTGCCCGAGCACAAAGATAAAGCCTGTGTAATCAGTCCTTGATGGGTGACAGGTGTGTCGGCGGTAGGCAGGAAAAGCCTGCCCCCTGCTGGCAAACACGGGACGTGACACTTTGGTCCCAGTGGCCATTGTACAATCCCATCCTGTAGACTTGGGCCCCCTGTTCCCTTATCTTAAGTCAACAGTCTCAAACTTGGGCCTTACATCGGACAGTGATTTGAAACTTGATCGGCAAATCGGTGCCGTTGTATAATCCAGCTTCTTTGACCTGAGACAGCTGGCCAAAGTAAAACCTCTACTCTCTCATGAACACTTTGAGACAGTAATTCATGCCTTTGTCACATAGCGGCTCGATTACTGCAATGCCCTTTATTTTGCTGTCTTCAGCTGGTTCAGAAAGCCGCTGCTCGCCTCTTGACTGGTACTCGTAAGAGCGAGCACATAACTCTGGCGTCCCTTCACTGGCTTCCCATTCATTTTAGAGTTATTTTCAAGATCCTCCTCTTTGTTTTCAAATCTCTGAATAATCTCGCGCCACCTTACCTCTCGGAGCTCATCCGCCCCTACACACCTGCCACAGATCTGCGGACCAAACATTAATCGAAGTACGAAGAACTAAACTGAGGCTCAGAGGGGATCGAGCCTTTTCTGTTGCTGGTCCCTCTCCCTGGACTGACCTCCCACTGAACATTCGGCAAGCCTCCTCGCTGCCCATCTTTAAAACCTGTCTCAAAACTCACTTGCATTCTTTGGCATTTGACTCAGCATGACCCAAATTATGATCTTAGTAATAATGTTTGGTCCTCTCGACTGTCTTTGTTACTGATTTGTTGCTTCACTTTACTGTTGTATATGTTAGTTGCTCCATGTACAGCGCTTTGTGTGCAGCGATGGCTGTTTGAAAGTGCTCTGTAAATACAGTTGATTAGAGTTGAGTTGCGTTTTTGAAGGAGTCTTGGAAATGGGCAAAAGGAAAAAAATGCAGATTTCCTTTTTCTTTTTAGGTATGGCTTATTAAGACGTTTGGGGGAAGCGCACCGTCTGGAAATTTGACAGATTTAATGAGAGTGGCTGTGAAAGAATAGTCCACGTGCTAAAATAATCTTGATGTAATTAAGGTTTTATTATGTGCCGGCGCATTTTGTGTTAAGTTGCATTTAATTACGAAGAAGCCTTATCCCTTTAAAACATTTGAATTATTTATGCTTATAAATTAATAAAAAGAAATCATTCCATTCAAACCACAGCAATATAGGCAACATACTCTTCATGACTTTTTGGAGCACTGAGTGAAAAAGACGACTGCTACGTTAGCTTCTCTCGCTAGCCGCAATGACATCGTTTGGCGATCAAATTGAACTGTCGTCGCTGTTGTCTGGCATTGAAAGTGAGCAGCCTGTTGAGCGTGATAGCCAGGACCAGGACTTGATAAATCACCGGGTGTTCCTGTGGGGGCGCGGGTGCAGATGGATTTCCCAGATAATTAGGGGTGACATTTTCCAAAGGCTCAAGCTGGCATCAAAGTGCACATCAGCTAAGGAGATGCTTGTTTCCTGAGAAAAGCTTCGGAAAGACCCCGATGCCTGCAGGCCCGCTTGCCTTTTCGTGCGTCGTCAGTGGAGCAGACAGCTGACAGGGTGCATTAACACCATGCAGACCAGCATGGAGGCGCGCTGCTTTGACTCTCTCTGGATCAGAAAGCAGCCAGCTTCACAAATGATCACTGACTAGCACAAGTGACTGAAATGCTTCATGACACAGAAACACATCCAGCGCTTTGCTTTAAATTGTGGTTGCTTTTCAGGACACTTCAAGTCTAAGGGCACAGCCTCAACGATGCTTTCGAAAAACAAAACATGACAAGATAGGATGCTTTTGACATTTTAACCTGGTTCACTTTTTTTTGTGTTGTTCTGTCACTTGTTTGATCGTTAAGAATTGTCAAGGTGATACACATTCAATCTCAAGACACCGAAGTTACTGGGATAAAAATCGAATGAGTTGAGTCATGTCATTACTTTGGTGAAGCAAGTCATAAGTCAAGTCAGACTACCTTGTTTGGTCACAGCACCGAAACTGGTAACTTGACTAACGAGTTGAATTCATTCTGTGAACAAATCAAATGTGAGAGAAATTCTACTTCTACGCTGCCTGTGAGTAATGTTGCATTTGGTGTTTCTCTGTGTTGCTGCCTCGTCGTTGTTTCATTCTGTTCCGTTCTCACTGACCATACAGAGTGGACGGTGAAAGCTTCTTGCTTACTTAACCTTTATCGTCATAAATAACTCTTGAAGTACAAGTACGTAACTCAGTCTCGTAACATCGGAGAGATCATACATCACTTCCTGTTTCCTCACCCAAAGCTCTAGTCCTAGCAACATCAACTCAGTCTAATAATAATATTGTTACATCATCTCTGTTAAAGTGGCGGCTGTTTGAAGGTTGATAATTACTGTAATGCGGGCATCACCAAACCTTTCTGAGGCTGAGAGCTACTTCTTGGCGGCTGATTAGTGTGAAGGTCTACCCAGTTTGGTACATACTGAAAAATAACGGATTAGGTCAAATTACGTTTCATCATATGGTATTGCTTTTTTCCTCATATATCTGGATATTAGCGCTAGGGAAATAAATTGGCTAAAATGACCACAAAAATTGGTTGACCAAAAAATGTCTGTGTCGAAAGTGGGGTCAGGGGATTTCCATAGTGAGAAATAGATTAGTACCAAAATGCAACGCTCCCCCCGTCCCACTCAAATAAATCATCCATCCATTCATTATCCGACCCATTTATCCTCACAAGGGTGGCCGTTTACATTTTGAAATGATTATTTATTCAACATTCCGGGAAAATTGCACTGCGCCATCTCTGGTGAGCTATTTTTGGAGCAGGCCTGCAGGCTACTCTTGTGGTCCCTGGAGGGGGGGTGTGGGGGGGACTAACTGGTCCCTGCGGGAAACATGTTGGTGACCCCCGCTATGCTAAATTTTCCTTTGGTTTTTCATGAGACATATTTAGGTCGCAAGTTTTCATGAGTTGCGCATGTTGGTGTTCAAATAAGAATCAGTTTCACCGCGAACCTGGCCGAGGAGTGACAAACAGCTTGAAGCAAGCACGCTTCGCCTCATATTTGGAGGGCCGTGCAAGCGAGAGATTTTTTTTTTGTTCCATTTCCTCAGAGTTCCATGCACAGTCTGGCATTTCTTGATAGTGAGGGAGTGAGAACAGGTGCTTCCCATTCTTTAGTGAGCCAAGGCAATGATTTTCCTTTGAAATAATCTCATGGCACATCACCAAATGAATGTCAGAGCTATGAATAGTGAAATAATGATGATCTCGTTCCCATCGCCTTACAAACTGACTTGCTTCATATGAAATCTGCGTCTATTTAATTGCACGCAGAGATTTTTACTCGCAGAAATCGTTCTAGTGTGTGAATGCAAATGGAATTGTTGTACCTACTGCCTTCTAATTGAAGATCAATGTGATTGTTCTGCCTGTCACTGTACACTGCTGGCATGGGGAAATGAACTGCAAAAGTTTGGAAATGTGAAATAATTGGTGGGTAAAAAGTATGGAGATGTGCGTAGCGCATTTGAATTCTGCTGAAACGAGTCCTACTGATTTGCTCCTTTTGACTGCTCGCCGGGAAAATATATTCAACTGGAGGCAGATGGTTCGTCCTTTTGTCGCACGGACCCGACGTTCACGCGAGCGAGTTCACCTGAAGAAGAGGTTGCCACGTCTTATCCGCTTTCCGAAGCAGCAATGGGTGACAAGGGTCAACAGCGCGCCTCTGTGCTTCGCGTCTGTCCGACAGGCGAGAAGTCGCCGCAGGGTTGCAGTCAATTAGCTAGGTTGCTATGGAAACGCTTTCTAACCGTTAGCGACACAGAGACAGTCGCTATGTTAGGTACGCCTGCACAATCGGTGAGATCAAAGTTATAACGACCTTTCACAAAGATAAATATCTAAATTGTCCCCAGGTGTGAGTGTGAGCACGGATGGTTGTTCGTCTCTGTGTGCTCTACGATTGGCTGCCAACCGGTTCAAGGTGTCCCCGCCTACTGCCTGAAGACAGCTGGGATAAGCTCCTGCATCCCCCACGACCCTAGTGAGGATAAAAGCGGTTCGGAAAATGAATGAATGAATGAATCAATTATGATCACCTTTTTTTTGCAGAGAGGTTTTCATTTCACCATGTGGAGTATTTTGGCTGTCTCAAAAACTGTGACTAATAATGTCAAGCTCCGCAAACTCTATCGATAAAGATATGTTCAATACAAGCACATTGACAATACAATTGAATAATATTGCATAAGCTAACTATTGGGTTGAAAATTTATATGCTACGGTGGTGCGGAAGCGTATTACATTCACTACATTCATTACATTAAAAAAAACCCTCAGATTTTCTGTGTAATTAATTTTCAGGCTTTTGGAGTCTTTTTTGGGTGTGTTTTAAAGACTATTTTTGTTCTGTTTTTCTGAGTTGTTTTTTTTTGGGGGGGGGGGACGTTTTATTTTGTGGTTTGTTTTTTTACCTGTTTCCCCCCCCAAAATTTCTTTACTTCCACCTGAAAATTTCTTTCCCTAATCTTTTTCAAGTTTTTTGATTTCTTTCCTCTTTTTCCTGCATAATTGTATTTGATTAATGACCAAAAAAAAGCATATTTTCTTTTACCATGAACCAGAAGAAATAAACAGAATCAAACAAAAATGTGCAAAAACAGATGACTCAGAAAACACACATTTTGTTGAGGTGTTTTCTATCAAGGGAATGCACCACGCTTCTGTACATTTATTCTTTGATGAAAGTGATTTCGAATTATGTGCCTTGAAATACAACTTCTAAGTTTTTTAAGATACTGTACAAGCTGACATTCTGACAATTTATTTTTGGGGGATTTGACTTTTCCAGTTAAAAACCTGGCTCAACACAACTCGCTTAATGACAAGCAGAAGTTTGTCAGACAGTAAACAATTATTGTTAATAATAATAATTGGGTGGCACGGCAGATCAGTGGTTAGCGCGTCAACCTCGCAATGCAGAGGTTGTGGGTTCGATTCCGGCCTTCCTGTGTGGCGTTTGCATGTTCTCCCCGGGCCTACTAGTGGGTTTTCTCTGGGTACTCAGGTTTCCTCCCACATTCCAAGAACATGGAACACTCAAAATTGAGTGTGAGCACGGATGGATGTTCTCCTCTGTGTGCCCTGCGATTGGCTGGGGAGCTCTGTATGTTAAATTATTTTCAATTGTCGTTTAAAAATGAGTAACTTTCTAAAGTCCTTATGTGACTCTGTCTCAATTGAGGCAATTATAGTTCCTCATAATTTGTTTTCCTGATGGCAAAAACCATGGTTGTTTATTTGAGAGAGATGTTTATTTCACACATCCAGCAGCAGTTAGAGGAGCTGTCATTGTTTTAGCAAATATTCAATTCAAAGGCCATCTCATCATCATTTGCATAATATGAACACAAACACGCTATGTACACACTGTTCACTGGAAAGCAAAAAAACCCAAAACAAACTCCTTTAGTTGTTCATTAGCATTAGCTTTTAATGTCTAGGGTTTCATTTTTTTTTTTAATCCTCAGGGTGCTTCCATCCATCTGTTCAGTCTGCGTTTTTAAACACAATATATGCCAGCATGGGGAAGACATTTTCTATCCTTCCTGTTTTCCCCCGATGCATTTCTACTTTGGGGAAAAGGCAGCATGCGATTTGATCTAGAGGCGTTTCCTTCAACGCTGCCTTTTAATGCCGGGTTCCATCTGCTTTTGAGAGAAGAAATCATGATGGTTCCTCATGGACCCATTGAGTTTATACTCCTACTTGTCTTGCGTCCGTTCCAATGCGTAGACTCAGGGAGATGAGTGCCTGTGTGCACATACAGTACATTCTATAGAGACATAAATACTCGTAAATGCTAATCAATTGGATGTTTACTGCACACCAGTGGCTGCAAAGCATCATTCCCAGTCTCCTTTCATGTTTCAGCAATGAAACGGAACCTTTTACCACCGGGTGTCTGCTCATCCTTTATAAGGGCTTGAAAACTATTTCAGAAAATGGAGCGTTGACCTATCCTTCAAAATCACACTTGATCCTTAAATCCGCATCGGGTGTTTGTTTTTGGGTTAAGGGGGTTTGGGGGGCAACAGAATACACATCATGTTGTTTTCGTCAGTTTGCTGAAAAAATAAAGTTACTTTTTTTGTGTGTTAACAGTGCCCCTAATTTGCCTTTCAAACAGCTGAGTGGGCGTAGCTGGTATATACCTTAATTATTATAATTATTTTTAATACTTCCTGGGAACAAGTTTCTGATTTAAACTAAGTACGACTGAATCAAGGTCGCCTCGGTGGTCCAGTGGTTAGCGCGTCAACCTCACAGTACAGAGGTCGCAGGTTTGATCTCAGCTCTGGCCTCCCTGTGCGGAGTTTGCATGTTCTCCCTGTGCCTGTGTGGGTTTTCCCCGGGCGCTCTGGTTTCCTCCCACATTCCAAAAACATGCATGGCAGTTTAGAGTCTTGTCCCTCGGTGTGAGTGTGAGCGCGGATTGTTGTCCGCCTGTGTGTGCCCTGCGATTGGCTGGCAACCGGTTCAGGGTGTGCCCCGCCTACTGCCCGAAGACGGTTGGGATAGGCTCCACCCCCAGCAACCCTTGTGAGGATAAGTGGTTCGGAAAATGGATGGATGGACGGACGTCTTAATCAATGAGGACCAATTTTGCCCCTTAGTCACGTTTGCCGAGCCACTTCTTTTTGGGAATTCCACATGACCTCCAAGCATGAATAGAAATGACTACTAATTGAAGATGAGAACATTTTTTAAGTGGAGTGATAGGGAAATGAATTTACTGGCATTATTCCAAGAAGTGATGGAGGTTACAGGAGAGCGCTAATATAACGGCTTCAGTTGGCAAGGGTAATCATAGTGTACCCCTGAACAATATAGTGCGTGTGTGTGTGTGTGTGTGTGTGTGTGTGTTTGTGTGTGTGAACGCGTGTCATGTCACACCAATGGCAGATGTTCAAACGGTACAGTTGAAGACGAGGGCCAAGAACAAACCCACGCAGGCAGAGAGGATTAAGATGAACGTCTGAATGTCTCCATCTTCTAAATTGTTGTTAACCAAGGTTTTTTTTTTGTTTGTCTCCCCCCAACCTTCCTCTCTGATGTCTTGAGTTTGATGTCAATCTCATTTTTCCGTCTGCTGGATCTCACGTAATGAATCGTAAAAGTTGTTCGTCTTCGTCAACTTTTGCTTCGTGAAATCCTTCAGGAGAGACCGTTTTTGAAAATGGTTTTCATCTTGAATTCTGTATGACAACCATTTTGTGAAATTCAGTCAAAACAGTTGTCCTTACGCGTAATAAACTACAGCTGCAACAAATAATCATCACAGATGACAAATTGTCTTGTGATTTTCTTTTTCTTTTTTTTTCTTTTAATGTGGCAACACTGACAAAGAGAACGTGTGTACATTTGAAGTCAAGATGGCGCCCGAGTAGGAAAGGAGCGTTGGCGCGGAGTGCCGATGCGGATTTGGAGCTGGGAGTCGCGGCTTGGAGTTTGAAGCGGATTATGTGGGACAGGAGAAGTGAACTAATCTCTTTTCGTCAATGGACGCTACAGCTTCGTGTTTGCTTTCAAAACTTTGCTTGTAGCAGACGTGTGCACATTTTTCAGCATGATGTCTCTGATCCACTGGTGAAAGGACACTTTGATCCTCTCCTCTTTCATCTATAACTGCTTCAGACAACAAAGTGTATGCAGAAAAGTGGTGAAGATTGCACGACTGTCTCTGTCCTATGTGTTGTCTTGTGTTATTTTTTGTTATTTTGACTTCAAAATGGCGCCGCGAGAGTGGCTGCCTTTCCAGCAGCTCCTATTTTTTTGTTGTTCTACTTCTTCTTTCATAACTTTGCTGCTGTGAATCTGGAATTTCTCCATTGCGAGACTAATAAAGGTTTTCTTATCTTATCTTATCTTATTTTTCATGCTGTGTGGAAGCACATTGAAACTGAGTTGAGTATTTGAAGTCGCATTCTTCTCGGTAAGATGATTTATGCTTTTCGGAGTTTCGTAAGATGGCCACTTTAAAATTCCTCTTATGCCAAAAGTCGAAATGTCACACCGCAAAAGTTTTGTCTCCTTATTCCTTTTGGGACTTGCAGGACACGATGTTTCAGTATGGGATGCTGTATTTATACAGTAGTTTTGTTTTGTTTTTTTGTTTGTTTGTTTTTTAGATTTGTGTTCTTGTGTTAGCTAGCAAATATAAATCAGCACATGAGATAGTAGAGCGACTGCAAATAAAATGGCATTACAGTATTAAGGTCTGTACAGTATTTGTTCTGTTTCGTTCGACATTCTGCTCATATTATGGGTGTGTTGAGCAAGGTTCTGCATTTTATTTCATGATTCCGGACTGTGGATGATACGAGAAACAACAACTTCTCAGTTGCAGAGATGATTGTGAGCATGCGTAGGCAAACAAATGTCCATCTGGTATACTCAGGCTAGCGTACAATTGTGTGAGGTCTGGTCAACGCCAAAAATGCCAAGGCCGATTTTTCATGCCAGTCCGGCCCTGTTGAGATCACTTTGTGTTCTTCCATGACACCAATTACTACTTTCCTATCAGCCAGAGTTGATTGTAATTCACAATGACTCATTTTCGATGCTCATCTAATGCAACATTAGATCCACAAGATTTCAACAAGAGTCGCTGTTATACTCTCTCCGAAGTTTGCTAACCTTGACTGCGGCAGCGTCATTATGCCTGAAAGGCATTCCAGTCTCATCACGACGCACAAAACTCATTTGCACGGCGGATTTTGCTGCACAAGAATCCCACAAAGCGATATTGCTTTGTGAGACTAAATGGATTTTGGAAGTGCCTCCACACACACACACACGCACACACACATTAATGTGTTTTATGTTGACTGCAAAATATCACTGCTGCAGCAAACCGCACAATGTGCGGTGAATGTGGATGTGTGTGTGTGTGTGTGTGTGTGTGTATACATATACTGTATATGTAGAGAGAGAGAGAGACAGAGAGAGAGAGAGAGAGAGAGAATCATTATACAGTGTAGACTCTTCCACTGAGTAATGATAGCTGAGTTATTTCTCGGCACCTTTGTGCACTCCGTAGCTCTCATTAAGCCTTGTGAGCAATGTAAAAGCAGATATTGAGTTTTCACTCTTCGCCGCAGGTATTCATTTTGCTGAAATTTGACATGTTCGAATTTGATTATTGAGCGCATTATGTTTTTTCTTGTTGTTGTTGTTGTTTTTGTGTTCAATCTGCCTATCCGCAAGTAGATACGCGAGCCCATTGATAGTGCCGGGGAAATAACATTCCTATCTCAAGCATTATAATGTGACCCAAAAGAAGAGTAATTGTTGAAGGTGGAGTGTCTGTGTAAAAATTAATTACCTGCTGGGTGTTTTGCTTCATGTGTAAACAATACATTTGAGCGGGTTCACTCGAAGTAGTGCAAGGCCATTAAGATGCTGATGTGGCTGTGCTGCAGTCGTTAGCTTTAATGACTCTGCTGATGAATTAGCACTTAGAGTGGAGTTTGTCCTCCTCCTACCTGCGCGCATAAATAAAAGACGGCCATCATGAATTGCGCTCTGGAATTTTACAGATTGTGTGGAATTTAAGAGTGCGAGCGCTCACATACTGTATCTGTTATCCGTTGAGGAAGCCGTAGCATCTTAATGGTTTTCACTGCTTGACGTCAAACAACAGAGGACGTGATTAAGTTCCGCCACGGTCAAATTAAAATGACCCTATTTCCTTGAATAGTGCCTGGCCCTTAAATGGGAGTGTCATCCACTTAAGACACCGAACTCAGACGCCTCAGGTAATAAGTGGAATTATGGTCAGTCGGGCTAGTGATCGAGTCTTGCCGGAAAAAAAAAAACTAAGGAAATGATGTCATGTTTACAATTTCCTATATTAAGTTTTATGAATTCATTCAAAAAACGTGATCACAAATCTCTTTTTTAGAAATCTAAACTCCTCTTACAAAATTATCTTGAAAAAGAAATGGCTTAAAGATGAGATGATTCGGGGGAAAAAAAGTGCACATACGGCTATGATTTTCGGAAACTTCCACGAACGACCTGGGTTGAATGTAACCCAACATACAAAGATATCAGAATGGTCGTAATATGTCACTTCAGCAATACCTGCTTGAAGCTGTTACTACTTTCCTATTAGCGAGGATTTGGTGTATTAAAAACGGTGAGTCTTCGAGACCGCTGGTCAGTGAATATTTGCTGTTTGAGGGCCATTTTTTTCCTAACATTCCATCGAGCGCTACGATCGATTTCATTTGGATTCTTCCATTTCATTCAGAATTTATTTTAATGCTCCAATATTGATTCAGTCAGAAGTAACATTAGCCAAATAGGAGTACATTTGGACAATTTTGCAATATCGCCATGTAAACATACTCTATGTGGCACGTCACGTCACATTTTTTTGGTGACCAAAAATTTGAAACAAAAAAGAAAACATGACAGTTGTGAATAATGCTGATAAAATAAAGTGCATCTCAACTTATTATTTAACTAATTTCCCCTTGAAGAATGTATTAAAACTAAAAACATTGCATTATTCATGCATGTGGAGTACAAAAAAAGCGCATGTAAACTTTAACTTCTTCATTCAAAATAATTTCATTACATTTTGTTTCCTTGATATTGCAATTGCATTTTAATATCCTAATTTAATATATTATTTTTTTAAGACCCATTATCCTCTTTTTAATTTTAACAAACACAGGCAAGAAATTAGTTTGATATCCACAAAGGGTTTGGTTTTATAGACTAGACTTATGCGAAAATAAAGGGAAATAAACCATGAGTTTATATGAAGGACAGTTTATTTGTCGACTTCAATAAGTGTAGTTAATTTATGAAACACTGATCTTCAGTCTTTTAAGCGTTCACGATGACAGCTGCACCAAATGAAGCAGTTTTTTAATTTTTGTTTTATTTTACATCCTTTGCTAATTGTAGTAATTGCAGCCTTGCGATTTTGAAATTTGCTTGTTACCACGTTGTGAAGTCAATTTGATGAGCTGCTCGAGCCTCGTTGTGGTGTTTGTTTTGTGACCAGACTGACCTTGGATACTTTACCGTCCTGACTCTGAATACTGAAAGTGTTCTGGTGCGTGACTCTGAGGCAACAGGAAGTATGAAAAAATCCCAGACAACATCACACTGCATCTGATGTGTTTCTCTCGGCGTCGGGGTTGAATTTTGAGCAGTCCCTTCTCATCGGGAGAGTCCGGGGCTCTGCATCAGGAGCGATGTACTTGAACAGTTGCAGTTGCTGTAGTCGCAATGTCACCCCTTCGCCTCTCTTATTTGCTGTCCGTCGTCATCCTGAGTCCCAGCCGATGTTATTTATGCCCTCGCTGTGGATCCAATCTTTCTTGGAGTGCTGAGCCGCAAAATACTTTCTGTCGAGTGTCACCAGCAATGCAGTGTACATTTCCCAGAAGGGATGCTCTTGTGCGAGGGAACCTCGCCGGGCATTTTAAACATCAAAGAGACACACCTTTATGTGGATTTGACTTTTCAACCCATGCCTGAAGGCAGCAATCTCTACAGTCCATCAAAGAGGGACAATTACGGTCTCCTGAATTTGACACTGCGAATTAGCCAGTTGTTAGTGTCGAAAAAAAGTGCATTCAATTGGCCATCTGATCTCAACAATTTTCATCCAGGCAATGTTGGGGCAATCTGAATGGAGTTACTCTCAATCATATTCGTAGTCACTATTGACAGAGTTCAACTTGTTACAGTGAACCTACGCCTGCCAATTTGCAAATTCAACTCTTGACCTTCCCCCCGACAACACTATTTTCAGCTATATGATATAAAAACTCAAACTTTCACATGTTTTTAGTGCTCTCTCTGTAAAGACTTTGGATGTTACAAAAAAAAGCAATTAAATGACAAGACTGACTGACATATTTGTATGTCTTTGTATGAAGATCTAAGTTTAGCCTGAATTGTTTGTGGGTTTCTGATATGCTATTACACTATGCAACACTGTGCTATCTTAGGCAATGATGCGCTATGTTACGCTATGCTATTGTAAGTTGAGGGGTTCGTTGTTTGAGAATGGATGGCTATAGTTTACGAAATGGCAAAAGGAGAGACAAATTCTGTTTGTACGAAGCTTTATTCAAAGGATGACTGCGGCGCAGTACGATCGAAAACACGCTGCCTCTGCAACTGAGTCACTTCCTGCTTTTCCTTACTTCAACAGCCAATTAGAAGTTATCAACTTAAAAACATGTCTAATCAATTATTAAACAACAGAATGTAATTTGGGTAATCTTAACATGAAAAAAATACGATGTTTAAACATAAAATGCTCATAATTAATAATATAACATGGGCTTAAACGATTCTATTCTATGCTATGCTATGCTATACTATGCTATGGCGTGTATTCACTCCAAGTACACAAGCACCCGAGATGGATTTTTCCACACTCAAATCATCTGTAAACCATTTATTTTTTAAGGATACTGTCGTACAAAGTAAGATACTTTTGAAATGTTAAAGTATTTTGGGATACGTTCATGATCTATAATTGATTTCAACTGCCAATATAGGCAATAGGAACAAATTTGAAGGGTGGTGTAGTGACTTCTATATACATAATTCACCACCAACTGCAAACATGTGAATGCAATGTTGCATATGCGTGTCAGAGAGTTCACGATTTGGTAACGGGGTAGAAATAATTGCAGTCCCTTTAAGGACCGCCATGTTTATCTGCTTGTTTCTATGGAAAGAGACTTTTCGGCGGGTCTCGGTTGGCGCGGGAAGTTTTGCTGCTGTTTGTGCTAATAAAAAAATGACACACTCTCTCTGAGTGCGAACGTGAGAAATTGTCGCTTTCTTCGCGTTGCTATAATTTCCACAGTGGTGATTATTACTCAGTTTTAACGCTGAACACTTTCTAGCCATGAAATGTCATGTTATGGAAGTTTCTCTCCACTGCATCCACGGTCCCTTTAAAAAATGCCCGATGTGTAATACCAATCAATTGACCTCTTGCCTTTTAGCTGGCTCGATGATAATGAGCTATTAGTGCAAAGGCTTTCAACGATTTTTAGCCTCACAGTATTAAGAAAATTGATGGCTGACAAGCATTCAAGTAAATTTGGAATGTCTATTTCATAAACTCTCCCTCAATTTGGACACAATCAATTCATTGATTTCATAAGGCTAATGCAGATGCCGTCACAGAATCCCTGTGTTCTTTCTTAAGTACTGTAAATTCTGGATTACAAGCCGCTACTGTTTTTCCACACTTTCAACACTGCGGAGTGTAATATGAAGCACCTTTTTAATTATTTATTTGTTTTCCATCGCGGGAAAAACATGGACCAATAAAATGAATGAATCTTTCACTGAGGTCCAATGAGATTGTATGACTAATCACAACTTCCGCTCTTTTTGCCGTAGCGGGGGGCAACAGTCAACCAATAAAATGAATGAGTAGTACACAGGGGTCCCATGAAATTGTATGATTACCGGTAATCACGACTTCCCTGTTTCAATCTTTCTTCTAACCCTGATCAACATGGAGAATACCAAACGAAAAGCATATGATGGAGCTTTTAAACTAAAAGTCAAAAAATCACTCTTGCAGTTAAAGAAAGAAATCGAGCTGCTGCCCGTAATCTTGGCATAGACGAGTCGATGGTGCGAAGGTGGAGGCTCTGGCAAGAAGAACTGAGCCAGTGTAAAAAGACAACCAAAGCTTTTAAAGGTTTTAAAGGTGGGCCGTCGTGGTGTTATAGATTCATGAAACGGAAAATCCTGTCTATTAGGGCACGCACGACATTGAGTCAGCAGCTCACTCCCAATTACGAGGACAAACTTGCTTCGTTCCGCACATCCACACAAACAAAGATAGCGCAGAATTCCATCAGCCCAGATGAAATAAGAAATATGGACGAAGACCCTCTGACATTTGATTTGCCCCTCATTCGGACTGTAATTAAAAAAGGTGACTCCTCGTCATACTGAAAACAAAGAGCCACGAGAGAACGCATTTCACCTGTTTTTGGAGCCGCGCAGCATCGGGCCTAAAGCTGCCAACGATGATCCTTTTTATCTCATTCAGTACCAGCCAATTCAAGACCAAGCCTGAAAAGACGTTTAAAAACGTCTTTGGGAGTGAATGTGTTAAGGGCCGACTATAGAAATAATTTCATACATCTTTTCCCATTTATATGATTTGCATTATTCTATTTAAAGCCTAGTGGGCTGCTGTATTTCTCCTCGTAATTACACCAATGCACATCAAGATCTCTCTTTGTCTGGCCTCTTATTATGTGTTTCAGCGTAATTTCATTGTGCAAATACATTTTAAACTGAAGAAATTGGGCGTTTTTTTTTTTTTGCAGGGCACCCGGAGGGGCTCCATGGCGGCAGGGAGGCAGAAGCAAACCCCCGCCTACTCATTGGCCAGCGGTTTATAGTACGGTGCGGTGCATATAATTACAAAATTGATTTTTCTTCATAAATCTGAGCATGCGGCTCTTAATCAGGTGTGGTCTGTAGCCTGGAATTTACGGTAATTAATGAATCATCATTTAGCCCCTGGAAATTTAGAAAAAAAATTGCCCACATGACCAATTTCATCAATCACAAATTCTCAGGATGCTTGAAGTCAAACAGGAAGTCAGTCATTTTTGTTTGAAGCAGCTTCTTTGGCCAAATTCTTCAGCTCACACTTGGACAAACCTCTGCTAGAGAATTTCCCAAATGATCCCCGGTGGGAAGTAACCGAGACAGATGGTCCCCACTAAATTGTAAAGCTTTCTCCCTGCTCCGCCATCTAATGTGGCAGTATGTCATCAAAATAAATCATTCTATCAATACGCTGACTGACAATCAGCCTCGTGTCGAAAACAACCTCTTCTCTCTTAGTGCACTGTGATCTGTGTTTGTTGTTGTTGTTTCTTTCAACGAGAATCAAGTCTACTTTGAGTCTAACATGTTCTTGGGTGGGAGGAAGACTGATGGTTTTCATTAGAGGTGGCAGAGCTAGTGTTAGTTGGAGGGAAATTATCCATTGACGCACGACACCGATGCATTCTATATCAGGAAATGTCTGTTTTTAACTATATTGACAACTCCGCTTTATTATTTTTTTCTTCTTCTTTGGAGATGAAGTGATTTGGCCTGTGAGCAGTTGCGAGAAGCCGCTGTGCAGCAGACAAGCAATTAGTCCACAAAGGCCAGACAATTAGAGTGACTGAGCCAACTCTTCAAAGAGGCGAGGGCATAAATTCTTCCGGCATGCCCGCTCACGCATCTTGACTGCACGGCACTTTGTTAGTTTGTGGAGGAGGTTGCGGAGAACAACTCGATTTAAGCCTCCCAGATGAAGCGCCACAATTGTCCTGCTTGCAGACAACCAGTGCCTCGGTAATTTTGCGGTTGTCTCTTCTTGACATTCAGAAGCGCTCGGCTGCCGCCGCCTGCGCTGCTGGGAATTTCCGGCAAAAGCCCTGACAAGATATTTGCATGTGAATGATCCGACGCTGCCTCATAAAACTTCTCCTCTGATGGAAATGAAGTTGGTGATTAAATCCAGTCTATTATCTGTCATTTGGTTGGGCAAACTCAGACTCGACTCAACTTCGCAGCAGAATGGTGTTGACTGGGATGTCAACGTTTCAAGTAGTAGCAGTAATTGTTATAATACATCCATCCATTCGTTTTCCGATCCCCTTAGCCTCACAAGGGTGGTGGGGCGTGCTGGAACCTAGCCGAGCTGTCTTCAGTCAGGAGGCAGAGGACACCCTGAGCTGATTGCCAGCCAATCGCAGGGCTCACACTTGCACCGCGGGACAATTTCATGTTCTATGTTCAATCCGCCTGCCATGCATGTACCGGTATTTTGGAATGTGGGAGGAAACCGGAGTACCCCGAAAAAACCCAGGCATGCAAACTCCACACAGGAAGGCCCGAGCCGGAATCGAACCCTGCACCTCTACAACATGAGGCTGATGCGCTAGTCGACCTGTTACAAAACAGTAACCCCCAATTCATTGTGAGGTGAACACCTGCAATCTATTTGTAGACAGACCATATCCAGTGGTACCCCGACTTGAAAGTTCCCCAAGTTTTTATTTTATTTTATTGATTCTATTTAATTTTATTCAGTCACTTCTTTTGCTTCATGTTGCCAGCTAAAATGTAAGTTTCGAAAGATCTTCGGATACACCGCCGCTTGAGTGAAGTGGAAAGCATGGAGCAATTCGGGTAACTATAATGCCCGCCCATGTGGGAAAGGAGAGTCATAACAAATGATGCATATAAAACTAGTCTATTTTAATTTTGCATTCAAAAAATGCAAACCTGTGTTTGTTTTATGTTTTTTATGGAAAACGTTTCCTAAAATATGGAACAAAAAGTTTTTAGGGGGGTTATAACAGGTAAATGCAATGCAATTCACTTCATTTCAATGAGGAACATTGAGTACATTATGCTACAAGCTACCAGTAGTAGTCGTCGTAGCACTAACATTAGCCTTGTTAAGAAGTAACAGACAATGTACACAGAGCCAATAATTATGCGATCAGGCAGTCTTCGGTTTATGATGGAGTTCTGCTGCCACGGCAGCGATGTCATCAGAATGTGCCGGAGTCTATCACTCAACCTGCAGTTGCAAATTATTTGCATGCAAAAAATGTCGTGGCTATAAAAAGAAAATGATCAATTGGAAAAAAGTGATAACTGAATGAGTGGCATGATTGTTTTCTTCACAGTCTTCATAAACAAAGCCAGCGTCAAGACTACAACGTAGCAAAGATGTGCAAATGAAATGAGCAAAGAATGTCATGTCACAAGTCAAAAATCTCAAGTATCCAAGCCTAAAAACAACAACAACAAAAAAAACGGGATGGATGCCATTTTCATTTGAAGTGGCCATTTTTCAGGGGTCCTTCAAAGAATAACTTTTCCAAGAGATTTCAATGTCAACACTAAATGGCAGATTATTTTGGGGTCTTTCTGAGTGAGCAAGCAAAGTATGATGCTAAACCTGGCGGGCTGAGCTCCATAAGTCAGAGCTTTCTCAAATGTTGTGTAGCGCCCTGAAGAGATCAATTTCTGCCTTTAGCACCAGAAACATTACGTGATGAGTCACTGCATCTCCTCCCATTTCATTCCCTCCATCTGGTGAACCTTCAAACTTTGGTGCGCGGGGGAGCGATGGGCCATTCGTGGGCCAATTGCAGCTTTAATTCCTCCTGGGTGTCATCCGAAAACAGCCTTTTGATACTTTGCTTTGATTGAGCTGCTCCCCAGGGTGCCCGCATCTCGGCAAACTTCGTAAAGTCCACTTTCCGCCTCATTTCTATCGATGGAGTATGTAGAAAGGGGAAGGAGATGCTCGCTGCCCTCAACCCTGCGGCTTCTTCTTTTGTCTTTTTTTTTTTTTTTTTTTTTTTGCGACTGGGGAAAGAGAGCATTCGGCAGATGTATTTCTCTTCATTGGACCGGGTCGAGCTCAGACTGAGGGGAAAAAAGAGGAACATTATGAAGAAGCAGGCTGACGAATCTTGTCAAGCGGAACACGTGGCTGAGATGTAAGACTCTTTGTCTGAAGCACGTCTAAAGAAAGTAGTCTCTCCTGTTCTGTCTGCCTGATAAATGTTGTATGGAGTGTCAAAGTAATAACTGCATCAGCATGATGGGTAGAGATGTTCGCTGGCAAAGGGGCAGGCGGGAAATGATTTGGGCTGCTCGGAAAAGTGCATGCGCAGAGAGGGACCTCTAAAATCGTAATGGGAAGTGCATGCATGGAGTGATGGCTCTTTAATATTCAAGCACGACCGGAGCTTTGTCTGAAAGCGGCTTTCGTCTGCTTCGGTCTTTATGGAGTTGGTGATCATAATGAGATGATAATCACGATACTCATGTCCTGTTAGACTTAAACTTGGTCCAGTAATAGCGTGAAAACCTGGATAAGATTGAAGATTACACTGGTCGGAGGGAGGTTTTAACCACAGATGGCTTTATGTGTATGTAAATTTGCAGCTGATTTCAGATTTTTTTTTCCCTGCACATCAAGTTTTTTAGATTGTTTTTAAGTTTGACATATAAAGGCTTACACAGTATGGATTTTAACATGTGATGTAATTTCAAGCTATACCTGTTGCTGAACCTAACCCTTAATTCATAAATCTTATGAAACATATTACTATTGCACAAAATATTATTATTATTATTATTATTATTATTATTATTATTATTATTATTATTATTATGAAAACCCAATGTGCGAGAGAAAAATATGAGGGCAGATTTGCCACAGCGCAAAAAGTTTGCATGTATTTTTTTGTGAAAAAAAATGTGTAAACATTTGTTGACCAGTGTGAATGCAACTGCAAAATAAAAAAAACAACAACTACAACAGCAAATGGTGGTTCAAACGATACTGTGCTGAGCTTCGTTTTTACACAAGTCACACCCCATTATCTTGACTAAACATGGATGCTATGGATGCTATGCTTTATCCGACCCCCATTTTTTTCTTTTATCCCAGGAAGTCGATGTTGTATGACTTTGTTAACAGGGACTATCCTATCAAACACACACACACACACACACACACACACACACACACACACACACACACACACACACACGCACACACACAGTCATTGGTCAGTATTAGGCAAGTCACACTATGTGAGACTCGGGGCCCTATTTTTGTGCCCAGTGCCAGCCTAGCACAAAGCAAGGTCGAGCTGTACTGTATGTATCAGTGGATTATTCTTTCTTTTGGCATTTTCCTCGACTCGCAAAGGAGAAAGGGGGCGTTTGCACCGTTGGGTGCCATTGTGGGATGGAATGCAGTGGACTCCTGGCCAATCCAAGCGGCTCCCCTCATTCCCTTGAAAATCTGGGACGTCAAGACCCACTTAGTCCTTGACGTTGCAGAAGCTGGAATTGATTCACTTTGGTCGACAGGATATTGACGCACTCAAAGTACCTTTATAAAGTGCAAGGTCTCCCTTTGCGGATGATGTGGTCTGCCGTGTATGTGCACCTGGCTGCTGTGGGAGTCTTCACTGAAACATCCTTACCTCTTCCTTCAATTGTCATCATTTTGCAAGGAGCAATCTTTTGGTGCCGGCTAAAATAAGGTTTAGTCACGTTCGTCACTTTAAGGCATTTTGTTTTTTTTTTTTTTACAATATGGATCCAACTTCAAAATACACTTTTTAGGGTGTTGCCTGGCTGGCTATCAAGGGAAATAAAAATCAATATTTTAGAAGCTCCCAACTTCGCAAAATGCTTCTGTTTAGAATCTAGCCAAATTGTGACCTCACAATCTGGTTTCTCGACTTGGCAGTGTGGATGGGTGAAGATTCACCATTTTCAATCAGTGGCTGGACTGCAGTCTGAAATACGATCATTTCAAGGCCAAAAGCTAAGCAGAGCCACAGTGACTTTGTTTGATGCAGATCAGCATCAGCCTGTTTGGTGACGTTGTCGATAAGGTGGTGGGTGCCTGTGTTTGATGTGCTGTTGTATGCGCCACATATCAGGGATCAGCTACATGCATAGGTGTCAAACTCAGGTCCTGGAGGGCCGTTGTCCTGCATGTTTTCCAAGTCTCCTTGTTGCAACACACCTGATTCAAATGATCAGCTCATCAGCAAGCTCTGTGGAAGCCTGCCATTGAACCTGTTCATTTGAATCAGGTGTGTTGAAACAGAGAGACTTGGAAAACAAGCAGGGCAGTGGCCCTCAAGGACCTGAGTTTGACACCTATGAGCTACAGTAATTGACTTTCAAAATTTGGCGATTGTTTTCAAATGTTAAAGAAAGTTTGATGTTGGATGTTCCATTTAATTTGTTCCGCGTGCAATTGATGAAGCCACATGCTTCATATGAAGGTGAAAAGCTGGAAGAGGGACCATCATGGGAGGACAAGCCCCTACACGGGATGTACCACCGGACCATAACTGAAGTGGCTGATCTCAAGAAGTCCTTTCAGTGGCTAGAGAGGGCTGGCCTGAAGGACAGCACAGAGGCACTCATCCTGGCTGCTCAGGAGCAGGCCTTGAGCACCAGAGCCATCGAGGCCCAGATATACCACACCAGACAAGACCCAAGGTGTAGGTTGTGCAAAGAGGCACCTGAGACGATCCAACACATAACTGCAGGGTGTAAGATGCTGGCAGGGAAAGCCTACATGGAACGCCATAACCAGGTGGCTGGCATAGTCTACCGAAACATCTGTGCGGAGTATGGACTAGAAACCCCAAGGTCAAAATGGGAAACACCTCCGAAGGTGGTGGAGAATGCCAGAGCGAAGATCCTGTGGGACTTCCAGGTCCAGACTGACAAGATGGTAATGGCGAACCACCCAGATATCGTGATCATAGATAAAGGGCAGAGGAAAGCCGTTGTAGTGGATGTAGCGGTCCCAAGTGATGGAAACATCAGGAAGAAGGAACATGAGAAACTCGAGAAATACCAAGGGCTCAGAGAGGAGCTGGAGAGAGCCTGGAAGGTAAAGGTGACAGTCGTGCCTGTGGTGGTCGGAGCACTCGGGGCAGTGACCCCCAAACTAGATGAGTGGTTGCAACAGATCCCGGGAACAACCACGGACATCTCAGTCCAGAAAAGCGCAGTGCTGGGAACAGCAAAGGTACTGCGCCTCAATCTTCCTGGCCTCTGGTAGAGGACCCAGGCTGAATGAGGGACGGACACCACCCGACGGGTGAGACGAGGATATTATTTTATTTTTGTATCTTTATATATACTTGAATGCAGTGTTTCTCACCTGTTATAACTCTGCATGCATTTTCTTTGCCTGCATAGCGGGGAGCCATTTTTACAGACGTTATGAACTGTCAAGCACATATTTCCTCTTAAAATACCCTCTGACAACACGTGTATCATACATTATAATTTCAAAAGCTTTTTAAAATGCATCTTGCTCTCCATGACGTCTGCAAGTCAGAGGCTGAGTTGCTCACAGCAGCTACAATTCCTGTTGCGCAGCTACAATTCCTGTTGCTTATCTCGCAATTGATGTTCCATGTGGTAATTCGGAACATACATCTGTATATTCATCCATGCATCCATTTTCCGATCTGCTTTATCCTCACAAGGGTCGCGGGGGATGCTGGATGCAGTAGGCGGGGGACACCCTGAACCGCCAGCCAATCGTAGGGCACACAGAGACGATCAACCATCCGTGCTCACATTCACACCTAGGGACAATTTAGAGTGTTCAATCAGCCTGTCACGCATGTTTTTGGAATGTGGGAGGAAACCGGAAAAAACCCACGCAGGTACTGGGAGAACATGCAAACTCCACACAGGAGGCCGGAGCCGGGATCGTACATATGACCTCTGCACTTTGAGGTTGACGCGCTAACTGCTGGACCACCGGGCCGCCTACGTCTCTATATTGCAGCAGAAGAATTTATGTCATGTTGTACTAGCTGTTGGCGAATCACCCAAAATGGGGCTGCGAGCCTATTTTGAGTCCAGTGAAGAATCACTGCTGTCGTGGATGATCAATCACCTCATTACTGTCAAAATGAATGGTTAATGTCGCCAAAGAAAACGTCCAACTAGTGTTTGTCTCAACAGTTACTTTTCATCTTGCAAACAAAAGACACACACTCGCAATCCTCTCCTTCTTTCCACTAGGCCCACAACGGATTCATTCATCCACTCACAAATCACTGACACCTTCATTGTCTTGTTGGATCTTACCAAACTCCAGCAATAGTCCATGTGGTGTAGCTGCAGGTTTGCTTGACAGGGTTTAAAAAAAAAAGGTGAGGCGACTTTTCACTTGTGTTATATGAATTGCTTCTGTGAATTTTACAAGTTCCGACAGTCTGTGAGACCATGACACTTTCTGAATGTGATGGTTTGAGTGAGTGCAGATGAACGGGTCACATGTTGAGGCCTGTGCAACTGAAGACAGGGAGTGAGCGAGCTTGTTTGGAGGAGCGCAAAGCAAGTTAAGGGCCGAAACAAAAAAAAAAACATTGACAAGGTGAAATGGACTCGACTTTCATCACCTAAGTATTGACTAAAAGTACAAAAACAGTAACGTCTTTAAACCCCGCCAAATAATAAATATAATCAAATGTTAAGGAGGTTCTAATCAATCTAAAATAAAATGCAACAACTCTGTGTTTGAAGAAGCCCGACCAAAACCCTGAATTAGAAATGTTTTGTTGTAAGCTTCACGGGTCACGCCCATGCCATCCATTTGGCACTGTGCTCTACAGCTCTATGCTGCTTAGGTTAGCATCTGCTTTTTCCACTGTACAATGGAAAACGTTTATAAATAGATTGGATAATTTGGTCCATCTTCTGACAGAATAAATGTTTTTTAAACTCACTCATTGATCATTGGTTCAAAAATCGTAATTATCCTTTTGAATATTTAGTTGCTTGATGAGCCTAATTAGTCTCACAAAATATGCTGAAGTCTCACATGATGCCACAATTGACACGTTCCTCCTACTTGGGGGTGACAGCAGAAACTGGAAGAGATCTTCTTGTTCGTGTTCAGTTCACCCGCGGCATCTTCTACGGTAGCGTCATGTCGCACGATATTTCAATTTCATTTTATCTGCCGGCTTCGTCCCCGTTGTGTATTCGCAGCGGCTTTAACCCAATGAAGCAGCATTCTCAGAGGTGACAAGTAGAACGTCGGGAATGCATTTCACGCGCCAAGTGTCAAGTGAATGGAGGATTTACAGTTTACGAGCCTCTCTCGTTCATAAGCCTCCCATTCAATTAAAGAGGGTCACCAAAGCAGCTGCAGCTTCTCCTCTACAGCGGGGTACATTCACACTGACAATCAGGCCAAATTTGAGCATTCACTCACACTTTTGATCAGAATCAGCAAAGACCAGATGTCCTTAATTTATATATATATATTTTAACTACCGTATTTTCACGACTATTCGACGCATCGTACTAATGGCCGCAGTCTCATTAATGGGTGACATTTCTGTATTTTACACATACACAGGACGCATCGTACTAATGGCCGCAGTTTTACAGTGGTAAAACATACGCCAGCTTAAACATACGGCATGCATGCGCGCACTCTAACACGTTAGCTTGAAGCATACGGTAGCATGCCAAAACATACAAATAAGATAAAAACACGTTTTTAAAAAGGCAACGAAAGCAGAACTGAGTTCGGGTGTATTTTATTTAGCCATCGTACAATGTTCTCACGTTTATCGATCAATCATCACCCAGAAATTCATCAAAGTCCTCATCCTCTGTATCAGAAGCAGAGGACTGCACATCTCAGTTGTCATTGAATGCATCACATGCTAGTGTGAGTTGCTACGCATTGCCGAGCGGAAAGAAGGAGTAGCAACAGCAAAGTCAACATTTCTCTCGTGTGAAGCTTTCCCACATTTGAAAGTAAAGAACAGAGCGAAACATGGTGGCAGCGCGTGTGTGTGTAGAAAGAATTGAACAATTGTGCAAGTACCGTAATCCATCAAAAACGCTGTGTTCCCTCTCGTCGTTGCGTATTGTGGCGTAACTCGCCAAGTGCTGCCTCTCACTCTTTGTAAAGTTGTGTTTGCCACCGATCATCCATTGTTCCCATGCCGTTTGCAACTTTACTTTGAACGCCCAGTTGATGCCAATGTCCAGCGGTTCTTTAGTCAAGCCTCCGGGAATAACGGCAAGCTCAGAGTTCATTTGCTTGACTTGTTTTTTCACCGCTGCTGTGAGATGGGCACGCATGCCAAAAACATAACCGGTGGCTTTAAGTTTGAACTGAGCTTCGTAGGCGTGCGTGTCTTTTTGTCGAATTTATTTTCAGGGGTTCTTAGAAACCAAAACCGGAGTTGTTTTGCAACAATGCACATTGCCACACTCTATACAAGTGTTGGTATTGGCTTGAGGTGTCCCTTTAGCGTCCACTTACACGCCCACCCTTCACTCATTGGCGGACTTCTCCCCCGCATGCCTGTCCTCTCTCACGTCTGCCTTCTCTCTCTCTCTCTCTCTCTCTCTCTCTCTCTCTCTCCCTCTCCATATATGTATATATACACGCCCACCCTTCCCTGATTGGCCGACTTTTTCCCGCATGCCTGGCCACAGTCACTTCCGCCTTTTCTCTATATAAACAGCGTGTCGGCTGTCAGTCAGATTTTGGAACTCAGCGCATATAAAGGACGCTCCGCACCATAAGGCGTCCTGTCCATTTTGGAGAAAATTTAAGACTTTTAATGGCGCCTTATAGTCGTGAAAATACGGTACTAAAGCAGTTCAATATTTGCAATGGCAAATGGTAGCGAGACTTTGTGATTGTGACTTGAAGGATTCCTCCTACTACGACTACTTTGATTTTTTTTTTTATTTGATGGTGGCCTGAATAACCTGTAACACAGGGGTGCCCGTTACGTCAATCGACCGGTAGATCGCGGACTGGTCCCAAGTCGATCGCGAGGGGTGCATAGGAAAAAACAAACAAACAACCATTTGTGTGTCTTTGTGCATGTTAGTGATATAAGTTTTGTGTTAATCTACAACTCATACGCATAAAACTCATCCAGTTACAGGGAGTTGATTTTGTCAAGTCAAGTCAACAGTATTTATAGAGCACTTTCGAACAGCCATCGCTGCATACAAAGTGCTGTACATGGAGCGATTTAACATACACAATAAACAGTAAGACGAATCGGTAATAAAGGCGGTGGAAAGCACCAAGCAGTAAAATCAAGAACAAATCTAAGTCATGCTGAGTCGAACGCCAAAGAATACAAGTGAGTTTTGAGGAGGGCTTTACAGATGGGCAGCGAGGAGGCTTGCCGAATGTTCAGTGGGAGGTCATTCCAGAAAGAGGGACCAGCAATAGAAAAGGCTTGATCCCTTCTGAGCCTCAGTTTAGTTCTTGGTATTTCTAACAAAGACTGGTCCACAGACCTGAGGCGCCGGGCAGGTGTGTAGGGGCGGATGAGCTCAGAGAGGTAAGGTGGCGCGAGATTATTCAGAGATTTGAAAACAAAGAGGAGGATCTTGAAAATAACTCTAAAATGAATGGGGAGCCAGTGAAGGGATGCCAGAGTGGGAGTTATATGCTCCCTCTTACGAGTACTAGTCAAGAGGCGAGCAGCGGCATTCTGGACCAGCTGAAGGCGCTTAATGGAGGACTTGTCCTTGAACATCATGTTACATTGGAGATCAATCACTTCCAACTGCAACTCCTGCGGCACACCGTGTCCGGGTCTTGTGAGAAGGTACGTGACACCAGCTGAAGGGCCCTGTCAATTTTTCCAAAATCATAAAACCACCGTCCGAATTTCTCATGCAGGTCATCCGGTGATTTTCTGTATTTTTTTTCCATGTTGCGGGGCCTTTTTTGAGCAAATGACTTGTCTGACATTTGCTTCAGAAATGAAACTAGCCTGCTTTTGAAAGCTCTGACGTTTGCTTGCATTTCACGCACAAACAGTTTTTCCCCCCTTGTAGCTTTCTATTCAGCTCGTTCATGAGTGTCAGTAAGTCCACAGTAAAGCAAAATCACAAAGCCAACCTGTGTCATTCGGTTCAGGGAAATTGTCAGTATTCTCCCCAAAAAAAACCAACCTCCTGTTTGAGCTCTCACAGACGTTGACATAGTTTACCCATACTTAACCAGCGGACATTAGAATGGAACAGTAAGTCCGTGTGATCAGCGTCAGTTTCTTCAAGTAAATGAATAAACTGATGGTGGTGAAGTCCTCACCCTCGACTAAAATTAACGAGTTTCACAACTGGCTTCTCTACATGCTGAAGTTGCAGCATGGATTTACACAGTGCTTCCTGGTGAATTATGCAGTGTAGGAATATTGCTTTCATCCAGTGCCAAAGAATATCATGTAAATACCTCTGCTTTTTTTTTCTTTACTTTGCTACTTAAATGTTCGTCAATTTCTTCAATACGGCGAGTACCTGACCAGGGTGATAACGTTTTTTTTTTTTTTTCAAATTTGCTCTTGCTCTCAAGAACTAAAATAGTTGCTGTCTCGACCATACACTCTTTAAGAAACACACCTTCGGAGAAAGGCTAGCTAGCTTTTGCTTGTTTGAATGCCAGTAAATATCTTCGTGCTTGCTTCCTTGATGGAAGTTACTCGAGTAATGGTGTTTTGCTGAGCCTGCAAGCTTGATAGCAACGTGTCGTGCGTTCTTGTTTTGAAAGGTTGTTAGCATAATTAGCATGCTTGGTGGAAAAGTGACGGCTGATGTTTTATTCTTTTAAAAGCGCCCCAGTTTCTTGGAAAATAAGACTTACAGCCTTGGTATTTAGGCGTCCATTCTTTCACACCCTACTGCAGATGGGTTGTGATCTTACCAATGGAAGTAGAGCGATAATTGGAAATAGCTCTCTCTGTCTCTCATTCTTTTGGGCTCTGCAAAATCAAATCACTGCGCTACATGGTGTTGAAATACTCACCAAGTTGCAAAGCCCTCGCTCTGCCTCTGGCCGTGAAATGAAAGCCGTGGTGCCTCACATTCCATGTTGGTGGCAACTGCCAATCATACAGAACAGCAATCTGAAATGAACGTCGAAAAGTACTGCTGTTTTCAGACCATACCAAACTATTTTCTACCGCTTATCCGGGACTGGGTCGCGGAGGCAGTATCTTTAGCAGGGGAGCCCACCTTCCCTTTCCCCAGCCACATCTTGCAACTCTTCCGAAGGGATCCCAAGGCATTTCCAGGCCATCCAGGAAACAAAGTGTCTCCAGTGTGTCCTGGATTGTCCCAGGGGCCTTGTGCCAGTGGGACATGCCTGAAACACATCACCAGGGAGGCATCTAGGAGCCATCCTAATCAGATGACCGAGCCACCTTATTTGGCTCCTTTCAATGTGTTGAAGTAGCGGCGTGACTCTCGGTTCCTCCCGGATGACTGAGCTTCTCACTCTGTCTCTAAGGGAGAGCCTGCGAAGGAAACACATTTCGTCCGCTTGTATTCGGAACCTTGTTCTTTCCGGTGACCGTAGGTGCGAGTTGGAACGTAGATCGACCAGTTAAGGAGAGCTTCGACTTTCGGCTCAGCCCCTTCTCCAAGACAGACCGATGCAGAGTCCGCATCACAGTCGACGCTGCACAGATTTACCCGTCGATCTCACACTCCATTCTACCCTCACTCGTGAACAAGACCCCAAGACACTTAAACTCCTCCACTTTGGGCAGCATCTCATCCTGGAGAGGACACTCCACCCTTTTACGACCGAGGACCATTGTTTCAGATTTGGAGGTGCTGATTCTCATTCTAACTGATTGACACTCGGCTGGAAACTGCTCAGTGAGAGTTGGAGAGCCCTGCTTGAAGATGCCAACAGCACCACATCATCTGCAAAAAGAAGAGATGCAACACTGAAGCCACCAAACAGGACACCCTCAACGCCTTGGCTGCGCCTAGAAATGCTATCCATGAAGGTTATGAACAGATTCGGCGACAAAGGGCAGCTTTGGTGGAGTCCAACCCTCACTCGATCGCGCAAGTGTAAGCATATATACACGCACGCACACACACGCACACACACACACGCACACACACGCACACACATATGCGGACGCCCAACTAATCACACGTGCACATACGCAAGCACGCCGAGATGAGCGACAGCCGGAACGTTACCGATCATGAACGAAATCGAAACGCACAGACACAGTTTTTTTCACCCCCATTTCCTCCTCCCAACGCTTGCGCTCGACTTGGGACCAGTCCGCTAGCTCCTGGTCGATTGCGATTCATGTATTGGGCACCCCTGCCTTAAAATCGGAGGTAATTCGCTGACTAGCTTAGCGTTGAGCACCGTTGTTTGCGGATGAGCCGTAATTCAGTTGTTATCTGATTGGTTGCCCTGTATGTCAATCAAGTAATGGGATTGATGATAGGCTGACGTTGCAAGTTCTGTGTATTTAGCGCCGTTGTTTGAATGGCAGCGCCACTGCAGAGGCATTTTCGACGCTTGTCAATTGGAAGCCTGGGAGCCGCATTGAGCCAGCCAAAGACCCGCATGCGTACCCCTGGCCTCGAGTGTCCTGGTGCCTAGTGTATTTATAGGCACGCTTATGTGTGAACATAGCGTTCGTTATGGACAATCCGTGACAAGCACAGAAGTCCAATAACAGAAGACCAATCGGGTTCAGATATGAGGGGCGTTCCGCCCTGTCAGGCTCTTCCAGATCTCACTGTTATTGCCCACTTGACCATTGAGGTTCCCCAGTAGAATGATGGAGTCCCCAGGGGGAGCGCTGTCCACAACACCCTCCAATAACTCAAAGAAGGGTGGGTACTCTGGACTGCTCTTTGGTGCATAAGCACAAACAACATTTCCCACTCAAAGGCGGAGGGAGGCTACCCTCTTGTCCACCGAGGTGAGCTCCAATGTACAGTCAATCAAGCCGGAGGGCGAATAGTATGCCACACCTGCTTGACGCCTCTCACCTTGGGCAACTCCAGAATGGGAGAGTATCCAACTCCTCTCAAAAGATGGCGCCCGAGTAGGCAGCCTTCGGCAAGTACTCTTCAGGAGCCTTGCTTTTTTGTTCTTTTTTGCTGTTTTTGTCTTTTGTTTTGTCACATGTTGTGTGTTGTTTCATCGTGTGGACCTGATATGGACTGTTTTCAGCGCTTTTTGACCATGACATTCGTCAAAGGAGCAGTATCTGTGCTTGGTGGTTGCGCCTTCTCGGCAGCACGCATGTACCAGCACAGATTTTGATTGGGAGGAATGTCGGCGCCATTACCTGTCGGTGCTGGACAGACCTGGTGTGCTTGTGTTTTTTGCGCCACTAATGGGCAGCATTTTTCACAACCCCGATTTGTTCAGTGGCTATGTCAGCGCTGTTGGACAGTTGGCGTTGGTGCGGCTGGATGGATGGCCGCTGAAGTTGAGGATGAGGAGAGAGGAGCGTTGGCGAAGAGCGCCGATGCGTATTTGGAACCGTGAGTCGCCGCTTGGAATTGAAGTGGATTTCCATGGGACAGGAGAAGTGAACCAATCTCTTTTTTCGTCAATGGATGCTACAGCTTCTCGTTGACTTTGAAACTTAGCTTGTAGCCGACGTGTGCACATTTTGAGCATGGCGTCTCTGATCCACTGGTTAAAGGACACTTTGATTCTCTCCTCTTTCATCTCAAACTGCTTCAAACAACAAAGCGTGTGACGGAAAAGTGGTTAGGACTGCACGACTGTCCGTGTTTTATGTTATGTGTTGTGTTTATTACTTTACTTTATGTTAACTGTTTTGTAAAGCGCTTTGTTACAGCTGCCGCTGTTGTGAAAGCGCTATATAAATCAGCATGTATGGTATTGTATTGTATTGTAAAAGTACTGCTAGCAGAGCCTAAGCCGTGCTCTGCCTCACACACCAATTCAAGCCATTTTCAGATAGTAACAATTCCACTTGAGGAATTGAAATGCCCTAATTATAATTATTGTTAATTATTTTGTTGCCTACTGCCTGTTGAGTCCAGATGCTTCATTTCAGTACATTCTACACAGCCGTTAATTAATCAGTGAGGCCTTCAAAAGCGTGCGATTAGCATGTTGATGGGTTGTATTCATTCAAGCACACCATTATGCTTCATTACCTCTTCCAAACATGGAAAATGTGAGGTGAGATGTTAAAGGTTTGTATGCAAGTCTGGTGCAGATCACAGAATATATTTTTATTTATTGGGGAGGTTACCATCTGCTTGTATTTTGGTAGAATGTGGTGGAGTCTCACCAGATCCAGCAGATGGAGTGCGGCATTCGGTAACGACTTTGTGCAAATTACTGCCGCCAACAAGGCTGTGGTGCACCTTTATGTGTTGTAAATTTACCTCATTCAACATTGCAAAAGTCATGTCAAAGTAAAATGAATGATGTGAACATCTTTTGAGTGGGTACATGATGTGGAAAATTGACTTCAATAGTTTATAACAGGGGTGCCCAAACGTTTTTGACTGAAGATCTACTTTTTGATCAATCAACCTCCCGCACTTTTACAGCATGTAACTATCGTAGCTGACACGTCCATCCATCCATCCATCATCTACCGCTTATCTGGGGCCGGGTCGCGGGGGCAACAGCTTTAGAAGGGAAGCCCAGACTTCCCTCTCCCTAGCTACTTCGTCTAGCTCTTCCCGGGGGATCCCGAGTCGTTCCCTGGCAAGCTGGGTGACATAGTCTCTCCAGCGTGTCCTGGGTCTTCCTCGGGGTCTTCTCCCGGTGGGGCATGATCGGAACACCTCACCGGGGAGGCGCTCAGGAGGCATCCGAATCAGATGCCCAAGCCACCTCATCTGGCTCCTCTCAATATGGAGGAGAAGCGGCTCGACTCTGAGCCCCTCCCGGATGACCGAGCTTCTCACCTTATCTCTAAGGGAGAGCCCGGACGCCCTGCGGAGAAAACTCATTTCGTCCGCTTGTAACCGGGATCTCGTTCTTTCAGTCACGACCCATAGCTCGTGACCATAGATGAGGGTTGGAACGTAGATCAACCGGTAAATTGAGAGCTCCGCCTTTTGGCTCAGCTCCTTCTTCACGACGACAGCACGATACAACGTCCGCATCACAGCAGACGCCGCACCAATCCGTCTGTTGATCTCCCGCTCCCTTCTGCCCCCACTTGTGAACAAGACCCCAAGATACTTGAACTCCTCCACTTGGGGCAAGATCTCCTCCCCGACCCGGAGGGGGCACTCCACCCTTTATCGACTGAGGACCATGGTTTCAGATTTGGAGGTGCTGATCTTCATCCCAACCGCTTCACACTCGGCTGCGAAACGCTTCAGTGAGAGTTGGAGAGCCCTGTTTGAAGGAGCCAACAGCACCACATCATCTGCAAAAAGCAGGGATGGAATACTGAGGCCCCCAAAACGGACCACCTCAACGCTTCGGCTGCTCCTAGAGATTCTGTCCATAAAGGTTATGAACAAAATCGGTGACAAAGGGCAGCCTTGGCGGAGTCCTACCCTCACTGGAAACGATTCCGACTTACTGCCGGCAATGCGAACCAAACTCTGACATCGGTGGTATAGTGACCGAACAGCCCGTATCAGGGGGTTCGGTACCCCATACCCTCGAAGCACCCCCCACAGAACTCCCCGAGGGACATGGTCAAACGCCTTCTCCAAGTCCACAAAACACATGTAGACTGGTTGGGCGAATTCCCACATACCCTCGAGGACCCTGCTAAGGGTGTAGAGCTGGTCCACTGTTCCACGGCCGGGACGAAAACCACACTGCTCCTCCTCAATCTGAGGCTCGACTTCCTGACGGACCCTCCTCTCCAGCACCCCTGAATAGACCTTGCCAGGGAGGTTGAGGAGTGTGATCCCTCTATAGGTGGAACACACCCTGCGGTCCCCCTTTTTAAAAAGAGGGACAACCACCCCGGTCTGCTAATCCAGAGGCACTCTCCCTGTTGACCACGCGATGTTGCAGAGGCGTGTCAACCAGGACAGCCAGACAACATCCAGAACCTTGAGGAACTCCGGGCGGATCTCATCTACTCCTGGGGCCTTGCCATCGAGGAGCTTTTTAACCACATCGGTGACTTCAGCCACAGAGATAGGAGAGCCCACCTCAGAGTCCCCCGGGCTCTGCTTCCTCCAAGGAAGACGTGTTGGTGGAGTTGAGGAGGTCTTCGAAGTACTCTGCCCACCGGTTCACAACGTCCCAAGTCGAAGTCAGCAGCGCCCCATCCCCACTGTACACAGTGTTAGTGGTGCACTGCTTCCCCCTCCTGAGATGTCGTATGGTGGACCAGAATTTCCTCGAAGCCGTCCGGAAGTCGGCTTCCATGGCTTCACCAAACTCTTCCCACGCTCGGGTTTTTGCCTCGGCGACCACCGAAGCTGCGTTCCGCTTGGCCAGTCGATAATCGTCAGCTGCCTCTGGGGTCCCACAGGCCATAAAGGCTCGATAGGACTCCTTCTTCAGCTTGACGGCATCCCTTACTGCTGGTGTCCACCAGCGAGTACGGGGGTTGCCGCCACGACAGGCACCAACCACCTTACAGCCACAACTCAGATTGGCCGCCTCAACAATAGAGGCACGGAACATGGTCCACTCGGGCTCAATGTCTCCCGCCTCCTCCGGAACATGGGAAAAGCTCTGTCGAAGGTGGGAGTTGAAACTCCTTCTGACAGGGGATTCCGCCAGACGCTCCCAACAAACCCTCACAATACGTTTGGGTCTGCCAGGACGGACCGGCATCTTCCCCCACCATCGGAGCCTACTCACCAGCAGGTGGTGATCAGTTGACAGCTCCGCCCCTCTTTTCACCCGAGTGTCCAGAACATGCGGCCGCGAATCCGATGATACAACTACAAAGTCGATCATCGAACTGCGGCCTAGGGTGTCCTGGTGCCAAGTGCACATATGGACACCCTTATGTTTGAACAAGGTGTTCGTTATGGACAATCCGTGGCGAGCACAGAAGTCCAATAACAAAACACCACTCGAGTTCTGATCGGGGGGGGGGGGGGCGTTCATCCCAATCACGCCCCTCCAGGTCTCACTGTCATTGCCCACGTGAGCATTGAAGTCCCCCAGCAGAACAAGGGAGTCCCCAGCAGGAGTACTCTCCAGCACACCCTCCAAGGACTCCAAAAAGGGTAGGTATGCTGAGCTGCTGTTTGGTGCATATGCACAAACAACAGTCAGGACCCGTCCACCCACCCGAAGGCGGAGGGAGGCAACCCTCTCGTCTACCGGTGTGAACCCCAATGTACAGGCACTGAGCAATGAGTATGCCCACACCTGCTCTGCCCCTCTCACCATGAGCAACTCCAGAGTGGAAGAGAGTCTAACCCCTCTCGAGAGAACTGGTACCAGAACACAGGCTGTGTGTGGAGGCAAGTCCGACTATATCCAGTCGGATATTCTCTGCCTCACACACCAGCTCGGGCTCCTTCCCTGCCAGAAAGGTGACATTCCATGTCCCAAGAGCTAGCTTCTGCAGCCGAGGATCGGACCGCCAGGGTCCCCGCCTTTGGCTGCCGCCCAGCTCACATTGCACCCGACCCCTTTGGCCCCTCAAGGCTGAAACGTACCGTTTTAAAATGTTTTCCTCGGCCGTCCGGATTGCCATTCTTTGCGAGTGACATCAGTGAATTGTACACGAAACGCACTTTGCCTGATAATAATAACAATAATACAACTTCCTTTGACGCAGGTCACGCGCCACCATAGGTTAAAGATGACCTGCTCATTTAATTTATTTATTACTTTTTGTGAACGTGAGATTGATGTGATTACTAGGATGCAGTGTGCATTCACACAAAAATATATTACTAACATGCACAAAGACACACAAATATTTGTTACCCTCCCCCTTTGGACCCCTTGTGATCGACTTGGGACCAGTCCGGGAGCTATCGTTCGATCACGATCGGCGTAATGGGCACCCCTGGTTTATACATAAATCGTTGTACAGGAATAAGGTGCGAAAAGTGTGCTTCTAATTCCCAATCCTTTGACCATTTAAGCAAAGCATCCTGCACTAGTAAAGTGTCAAAAGAACATTCTCTTAATATCTCCTTTAAATGACACCAACAGGGAGAATTTTCAGAACCTTTTCCCCTTTCCCCTCACATATTATATTATATTCATCTCAATAGTGCCCTCGCACATGCCATCTGCACTTACAAATACACACGTGTGAATACAGGTCTATCCGTAAGCCGACAATTACATCCGCAAACACACATGCACACACATCTTCACACCTACACTTTTATGCTCCCCCCAGTCCCCTCCCTCCTCCTATAGACACACAACTTAAGCACGCAGGCACCTCCGCACGCACACAACATGGGCTACGTATCATCTGCTGATAATGAGCACGCAGCCAGGTGGAAGGCTTCTCTGTGACCTAGAGAAAAGCTCCCAGGCGACGCCGGTGTCATGTAGGGAATATATGGAGGAAACTAGCATGTACGGTCCTGCCTCTTTGATTGTTTCGGGGATGATGCCAGATTTTGCTTGCTTGCTCCATTACATCGGAATTGCCTCCTAATTCACCTGCACCTCGTCCATTTTCCTGTCGGTAATAACTATTTGTATTTGTGCTGTATCTACCAACGCTGTGCTTATATGATGCTCCGTGAAAGGTAGCATCTTTCCACTGTTGAGTGGGAAGAAAATCCTACAGTCACGCATCAGACAGCTCTGACAATAAAATAACAGTGTCACAAACACACGCGCATAAAATGGCTGCCCTAGTGTGCAACGAGCCGTGACTTTGTCTCCGACGAGGACAACACAACACGTCAAAACAAATAACAAGCAAGTCAGGTCAGACTGTATAGATATCATTTGACATGTTTTTTTTTTGGTGGGGCAGCGGGGAAAGTAGTTTTAAAACAAATGAGAGAAGTTTAGGATCTACTAATTGGTTTAAAGTAGCATCAGCCATTGCGTAGCAGCCAGTGTTGTCCCCACGTGGTCGACAATAAGATGAGCACAGGCCAGGGGAAATGATGACCGGCAGATGAGACAAGATGTTGATGAAAAGTCAAGATGCTCATTATTTTCAAAGGCTTAGCAGGAAGATGAAAATGCCATGACACATGCGGTGGGATGAGGGGGTTGATAAAAACTGCCGTCGTCTTATTGAGCAAAATGGATTGTCCATACAAATAAAAATGATTATGAGGAAAAGCACCTAATTAACTAATTCACTCCCAAATACGTTTTTAAACATATTTTCAGACTTGGTCCAGAATTGTCTGGTACTGAATGAGTTAAAAATGCAAAATGTTGTTCAAGTTGTCACAGAATAGGACAACCTTGAATACTCTGACAACAGGCAATATGACTGTAATTCAGCCGGGAGTTTATGTGCATCAGTGAATGCTGGGTTTTTGGTTGGGAATAATCAGTTGGTGCAAAGACACTAAATACACTCAGTGGGCGTGTTGTGACTGATTGTTTCTTGATGTATCAATTGCTGTGCAGTTGCCCTGCAGTTACTGTGGGACTGTATTATGCTACCTTTATTATGGCACATACTGTAGGCCTGAAGTCTTCCAGTGTCTAAACTTGGATACCTCTGTGACATATGGTCAGTCCGTTGAGCTTTCTCCCAGTCAACACTCTCTTCTGTGTCTTCTGCATCCAGTTATCCAAGAGACTGTTTATATGCTTTGGTAGTGTCTGCTTTCATGGGTACTCTATTAATGGCAATATGCCTGTCAGTATTCTTAGATTGCCTGTCTACATGTGTTGATGTACCGTTTGTGTTCAAATATCCGTTGTTTAAAGGGTTCAAACACCACAACTTTACTGCCTTTTACATTGTTTGTTCGCATTTGGTAGCATTACATTTTAGGGATTTAAAATGCCCAATGTGTATAATTCTTCATTTTATGTTTATTTTGGCCATAAACTTCAACTTGCAGTGACAATCAACAGTTGAGAGTCTCATTTTCTTTAAATAAATAAATAATTATTCTTTATCTGCCAAATTGCTGCTTGTTATGTAATGAGTTGAGTTTATTGTTTTCAAACGTTTTCTCAAAGTAAAAGCAAACCCCCTGCCCCCCCCCAACAAGAAAACCTCAACATCTGAATGACAGCTTGCACCTGAAAACTCGAAAGTTTGCATTATGTTTAAATGCATTTCTTGTATTTACAATATGGTCTATGATTGGATCAAATAATTAGTTTTTATTGTAGTAAATTTTAATATTGCTGTGACATTTTTTTAAATTCAGTTAATTGCCATTAATTTTTGAGCAAGTCGATTTTTTTATTGGTTTAAATTTTTTTTGTTTTTTTTATTCATAATTTTTGTTTTAGTTGAAGTTTTAGAAGTTTTAGTGTTAATTTTAGGTTGTCTTAGAATTGTATTTGATTATGTTTTAATTTTATTATTATTATTATTATTTTATAGTGTATTTGCAACATAAAAAAGGTCATTAGAGATTGTGTAATAAGGTAAATGACAGTGCCCCAAATGACTGTTGGACCTTCTTCTGTACGGATTGGATGTATAGTAGTCCCAAAATAAATAATAACATTTAAAATCTTTCATTCATTCATTCATCTTCCGAACTGCTTGATCCTCACTAGGGTCGCGGGGAGTGCTGGAGCCTATCCCAGCCGTCTTCGGGCAGTAGGCGGGGGACACCCTGAATTGGTTGCCAGCCAATCACAGGGCACACAGAGACGACCAACCACCACGTTCACACTCACACCTAGGGACAATTTAGAGTCTGCCACGCATGTTTTTGGAATGTGGGAGGAAACCGGAGCACCCGGAGAAAACCCACGCAGGCGCGGGGAGAACATGCAAACTCCACACAGGGAGGCCGGAGCTGGAATCGAACCCGGTACCTCTGCACTGTGGAGCCGACGTGCTAACCACTGGACTACCTGGCCCGTATTTACAATCTTAATTGACAAAAAAGGAAGAACATTTTTGTGATAATTATACTGTAATCAGTTTTAAGTATAAAAAAGGAATTTCTGTTATATTTTGTTATTTTAAGAGTATTTTCACTTTTATTTTATTCCTTAAATGAAAATGTTTTTTTAAATTTTAGTTTTTTTTTTTCATTAATTCTCATTAACGACAATAACCTTAATGCGACTGTATTTTTTGGGTCGGCGTTCATTTCGCTGTAATAGCATCTCATAATATTAACATGTCTATTTTTGCTTTTATACATATTGACAGTGGTACCAGTTTCTCTGAATGGCTTTTGGTGATCTTAATTGGAAGATAGCGAACACTGAGCAACTTCCTTCCTGCCGCTAATTGTGTGTGTGCACATGGAGTTTATAATAAAAACAAACAAAAGCACCCCGTCATTCAACCATATGAAACCCACCCACATTTTACTCAGTGGCCCTGCGTGACAATGTATTCATACGCCGAGGAGAAAGTCTTTTCGTGAGTCGCTGTTTTCGTGCCGTGACTGGACCATGGAGTCGCAACCAATCAGTCATCACGGAGACGACATGATTAAGCGGACTCGAGTTAAGTCTCCTGATGGAGACTGTGGCTTATGTGACCTCGACTACATAAAGCATCGACTACAGATAATTAAGAAAGTGTCGGCACCCCCGTTCCATTCACGTGGTTGCGTTATTAGGGGACTTTCAGCCAAGAGAATTATTCATAGAAATCACCAGCCTGTGTGGCTGTATGGCGAAAAGAAATGGAGATGGGCATGCAAAGAGGGCCTCAACAAAGACTTTGGAGGGACATTCGAGTCACATGATGAGCTGGTGACAAGGGACCAAGGCATCCCGCAAAAAAGGAAAATCCGTCACTAAGTGGCACCTATCCAAAAAGATGTGTATTTCCCAATAACGGGGGTGGTGGGGCATCCACAACACAGCAGCCTGAATGTGTATTTAAGGCAGTGGTTCTCAATTACTGTCATGCCACCCCAAGGAAGAGGAAAACATCTCGCACCCCCCCTCCCCGCACAGTATCATTTGTCTATGAAATTGTTATAAGTACACCTTTGCATAACACTGAATCCTTATTAACCTATAAGAGAATAAAAGAAGAAAGAAATACGGACCAACTTATAACAAAGAATAGCTTTTGTCACGTTGTGCACGAAGCGATAGGATAATTGCTTCGCGCACAACAAAAAAAATAAAGGAAGTGGATCCCCGAAATGCAGACACCAAACAAGGTCTCCGTAGCAAAAGGGTTTACTATACAAAAATTCGCACCGACAAAGTAGTAACATAAAGTGCTGGTCAAAACAAGGACCAGAGGGCACAAAAACGAATAACAAAAAGCGCTTGCACAAAAGGCAAGGGAGGAAAATAAGGATCGCGAAGACAAACAAAAACAATGTATCCAAAATACACGCAAGAGAAAGCCAGTTCACAAAATAAAATCCAATACTTACAAAACCATTGGTACCGAGAGGGAAACACGACGAGATCTATAGCAATAGCAGTCAATGAGCAAAGAAGTAGCAAGGCATAATACAATACTCCAGCGATATGTGCATGTCAGAGGGCTCCTTAAATACAGACTGAGACTAATCATAGATTGGCAGCAGGTGTGCACCAAAAGTCCGCTGATGCCACCTGCTGGCCAGACTGACACAGAACCGTGACAGTACCCCCCCCTCAACGGACGCCTCCTGGCGGACCACCTGGCTTCGATGGGTGCGCAGCGTGGAAGGCGCGGAGAAGGGACGGGTCCAAGATCCAGGAGCGGGGGACCCATTGCCGATCCTCCGGGCCGTAGCCCTCCCAGTCGACCAGGTACTGGAACCCCTTGCCCCTGCGCCGAGAGTCGAGGATTTCCCTCACCGTGTACACCGGGTCACCGTCGACAATCCGCAGAGGAGGAGGCAAGGTGGGAGGCGGAGCCAAGGGATTGGAGGCCACCGGCTTAAGCAGGGAAACGTGGAAGACTGGGTGGACCCTCATGGTGGGCGGCAGCCGGAGCTTGACGGAGACGGGGCTGACGATTGATTCCACCACGAACGGTTCCGTGAAGCGGGGCCCCAACTTGCTCGAAGTGCCGGCCAGACGCAGATCCCTCGTAGACAGCCACACCTTCTGCCCCACCTGATAACTTGGTGCCGGGCGACGTCGCCGATCTGCAATCTGCCGGTTCCTGGTGGCGGTACGCGACAGGGCTGCCCGGGTCTCCCTCCACACGTGATGGGCCCGCTTGAGATGGTGCTGTACCGACGGAACTTCCACCTGCCCCTCCTGTGATGGGAAAAGCGGAGGCTGATAGCCATAGGCAGACATGAAGGGAGACTGACCTGTGGCTGAGGAGACCAGCGTGTTATGCGCGTACTCCACCCAAGGCAGGTGGACGGCCCAAGATGAGGGATGGTGGAGACATACACACCGTAGTGCCGCCTCCAGGTCCTGGGTCATCCGTTCGGTCTGTCCGTTGGACTGGGGGTGGTATCCCGACGACAGGCTTGCCGTTGCCCCCATGGCGCGACAGAACCGTTTCCACACCCTGGAGACGAATTGGGGACCCCGGTCCGACACAATATCCAGCGGGATCCCATGGAGGCGAAAGACGTGGCTGATGAGGAGGTCGGCGGTTTCTAGGGCGGACGGCAGCTTGGACAACGGGATGAAATGGGCGGACTTGGAGAAGCGATCCACAATGGTGAGGATAACGGACTTTCCCCGGGAAACAGGGAGGCCAGTGACAAAGTCCATTGAGATATGGGACCAAGGTCGAGGAAGAACAGGTAAGGGTCGTAGCAAACCAGCCAGAGGCTGATGTGAGACCTTACTGCATGCGCAGACGGAGCAGGCCTTGATATAGTCCAGAACATCCCTTCGAAGCTCAGGCCACCAAGACCGCTGAGTGACGAGATGCAATGTCCGGTTAACCCCGGGATGGCATGCCACCTTCGATGTGTGTCCCCACTGCAACACCTCCGCGCGCAGATGTGGGGGCACAAATAGCCTTCCAGAAGGACATCCCTCTCGGCCGCTGGGTCATAGATCCGAGATAGGGCGTCAGGTTTCACATTCTTGGATCCGGGGCTGTAGGTGAGTGTAAAGTTGTAGCGTGTAAACAGGAGTGCCCACCGGGCTTGACGGGAGTTCAGTCGCTTGGCCGAGCGAAAGTATGCGAGGTTCTTGTGGTCGGTGTACACGGTGAACGGCTCTCTAGTCCCTTCGAGCCAGTGTCTCCATTCCTGTAAGGCTAGCACGACGGCCAACAATTCTCGGTTTCCCACATCATAGTGGGCTTCAGCAGGACTGAGACGACGTGAAAAGAAGGCGCAAGGGTGGATCTTCTGGTCGACTGGTGAACGCTGAGATAGCACTGCCCCCACTCCTGAATCCGAAGCGTCCACCTCTACTACAAACGGAATATCAGGGTTAGGGTGTTGCAACACGGGCGGCTTAGTGAACGACTTCTTTAATTCGGCAAACGCCCTGTCGGCCTCTGAATCCCACCGAAACGGGACTTTGACGGACGTCAGCCGGGTCAACGGAAATGCTCTCTGGCTGTAATTACGAATAAAGCGACGGTAGAAATTAGCGAACCCCAAGAAACATTGTAACTGCTTCCTCGTAGTGGGTGTCGGCCATTCCACCACTGCCTTAATCTTGGCAGGATCGGCTCTCAGCTGGCCCTTCTCCACGATGAACCCAAGGAATGAAATAGACTCAACGTGAAACTCACATTTCTCTGCTTTTACAAAAAGACGATTTTCCATTAGACGTTGCAAAATCAGCCTGACGTGGTGTTGATGTTCCTTGATGGTCTTTGAAAATATCAATATGTCATCTAAGTAAACAAAAACAAAACACGTTCAAAAAATCTCTCAACACGTCGTTGATTAAACTTTGAAACACGGCAGGAGCGTTAGTTAACCCAAAAGGCATGACCAAATATTCAAAATGGCCCAATGGTGTCTTGAAAGCAGTCTTCCATTCGTCCCCCTCCCTAATGCGGACCAAATGGTAAGCACTGCGTAGATCTAGTTTTGAGAAAACGGTTGCTGATTGGAGGGGGGCAAATGCAGAATCCAATAGTGGAAGAGGATATTTGTTTTTTATGGTGATCTCATTTAGTCCCCGATAGTCTACACATGGTCGTAACGACTTGTCCTTCTTTTCACTAAAGAAGAACCCGACCCCCAATGGGGACTTAGATGGCCTAATGAGGCCAGCCGAGAGTGAACTATCAATGTATTCCCTTAAAGTCTATTGTTCTGGCTGTGAAACCTGGTAAAGTCGAGAACTCGGTAGAGGGACGTTAGACAGTAAGTCGATAGCACAGTCGTAAGGTCTGTGTGGAGGTAATGATTGAGCACGATCCTTACTAAACACTTGGCGTAAATCATGATAGATGCTTGGGACGTTGTCCAAGCAAATGGTTTTGGGCGGGTCGGTGCGAGGTAGCCCTCTACCCCCCGCTGCCGACCGCAGACAATGCGCGTAACAGAATGGGCTCCAATTCTCAATTGCGGTGCGATCCCACGCAATGACAGGATTATGGGTCTTTAGCCAGGGTAACCCAAGGATAACAGGTACCGACCGAGATTGCATAAGATAAAATCGCCTCTGTTCAACGTGATTACCAGAGACCTTTAACATTAAGGGGCAGTAGACAAGCGGGTTGGGGTCATCGAGTGGTCGTCAACTCGATGTCCTTGTTGACCGCCGTAGGCCTGGTCACGAATCCGTCGTCGTCCTACCTCCGGCCCCACACGTCCTCCGCCCAGCTGCATAGGCTCTCCCTCAGCGGCGACGATCCTGGCACCGGGGTGCTGCTCTGGTCCAGACGGCCGCCAGGATTCGCGGTAGTCCGGCCGATCGCTCGTACGTCGGGGCTGGACGCTGGCATTTCCCCGTTTGTCCCTACGTTCCTGCTCGCGCTCCCGCAGGCGGTTGTCCATAACAAGGGCCAGTTTAATGAGTTCTTCCAAATTGGTGCTGTCATCGCGGGTTGCCAGTGCGTCCTTTAATGATACATTTAACCCGCGGCGAAACAAGCCACACAGGGCGCGGTCCCCGTAACCACTACGGGCGGCCAGAATACGAAAAGAAATAGAGTATTCGGCCACCGATTGCTTTCCTTGCCGATAATCTAGTAAACGACCTTCGGCCTCTCTTCCCATCACTGGATGGTGGAAGACGCGCCGAAATTCTGCCACAAAATCAGGGAAGGAAGACCGAAGGCCGGGTTTAGCATTGCTCACTTCCAAAGCCCATGACGCCGCCTGACCAGTCAACAGACTCATTATGAATGCCACCTTAGTTTTATCCTTGGCATAGCTGTATGGTTGTTGGTCGAACACCAACGAGCATTGGTGAAGAAATTGTTCACCGAGCCCAAGTTCACCACCATAACGTGGTGGGTGTGGGATATCGGGTTCCCGCTCCACCGGTGAACCCAAAATTTCAAGTCGATGGGCCAGCAGGGAGACTGTGCCCCGGAGTTCCGCGAGCGCTTGTTCCTGCTGACCCACCAGTTGTCCTTGGCTGGTCAAGGCGGTCATAATCTTGTTGAGGTCTGCGGGATCCATGTTGGCTGGAGTATTCTGTCACGTTGTGCACGAAGCGATAGGATAATTGCTTCGCGCACAACAAAAAAAATAAGGAAGTGGATCCCCGAAATGCAGACACCAAACAAGGTCTCCGTAGCAAAAGGGTTTACTATACAAAAATTCGACAAAGTAGTAACATAAAGTGCTGGTCAAAACAAGGACCTGAGGGCACAAAAACGAATAACAAAAAGCGCTTGCACAAAAGGCAAGGGAGGAAAATAAGGATCGCGAAGACAAACAAAAACAATGTATCCAAAATACACGCAAGAGAAAGCCAGTTCACAAAATAAAATCCAATACTTACAAAACCATTGATACCGAGAGCGAAACACGACGAGATCTATAGCAATAGCAGTCAATGAGCAAAGAAGTAGCAAGGCATAATACAATACTCCAGCGATATGTGCATGTCAGAGGGCTCCTTAAATACAGACTGAGACTAATCATAGATTGGCAGCAGGTGTGCACCAAAAGTCCGCTGATGCCACCTGCTGGCCAGACTGACACAGAACCGTGACAGATTTAGTAACTGGAACAGAAAAGATTTAAAGTGCATCTGAAATTCAAAAATAACATTAAATCCTTAATTTAACAATAAATATTTTTTGACTGACCATGTCAAACCATATGATACCATCCATCCATCATCTACTGCTTATCCAGGGCCGGGTCGCGGGGGCAACAACTTTAGCAGGGAAGCCCAGACTTCCCTCTCCCTAGCTACTTCTTCCAGCTCTCCCCGGGGGATCCCGAGTCGTTCCCAGGCAAGCTGGGTGACATAGTCTCTCCAGCGTGTCCTGGGTCTTCCTCGGGGTCTCCTCCCGGTGGGGCATGACCGGAACACCTCACCGGGGAGGCGCTCAGGAGGCATCCGAATCAGATGCCCAAGCCACCTCATCTGGCTCCTCTCGATGTGGAGGAGAAGCGGCTCGACTCTGAGCCCCTCCCGGATGACTGAGCTTCTCACCTTATCTCTAAGCGAGAGCCCGGACACCCTGCGGAGAAAACTCATTTCAGCCGCTTGTATTCGTTCTTTCGGTCACGACCCATAGCTCGTGACCATAGGTGAGGTTTGGGACGTAGATCGACCGGTAAATTGAGAGCTTTGCCCTTTGGCTCAGCTCCTTCTTCACCACGACAGACCGGTACAACGTCCTCATCACAGCAGACGCTGCACCGATCCGCCTGTCGATCTCCCGCTCCCTCCTACCCCCACTTGTGAACAAGACCCCAAGATACTTGAACTCCTCCACTTGGGATAAGATCTCCTCCCCGACCCGGAGGGGGCACTCCACCCTTTTCCGACTGAGGACCATGGTTTCAGATTTGGAGGTGCTGATTTTCATCCCAACCGCTTCACACTCGGCTGCGAAACGCTCCAGTGAGAGTTGGAGAGCCCCGTTTGAAGGAGCCAACAGCACCACATCATCTGCAAAAAGCAGGGATGCAATACTGAGGCCCCCAAAACGGACCCCCTCAACGCTTCGGCTGCGCCTAGAAATTCTGTCCATAAAGGTTATGAACAGAATCGGCGACAAAGGGCAGCCTTGGCGGAGTCCTACCCCCACTGGAAACGATTCCGACTTACTGCCGGCAATGCGAACCAAACTCTGACATCGGTGGTATAGTGACCGAACAGCCCGTAACAGGGGGTTCGGTACCCCATACCCACGAAGCACCCCCCACAGAACTCCCCGAGGGACACGGTCAAACGCCTTCTCCAAGTCCACAAAACACATGTAGACTGGTTGGGCGAATTCCCACATACCCTCAAGGACCCTGCTAAGGGTGTAGAGCTGGTCCACTGTTCCACGGCCGGGACGAAAACCACACTGCCCCTCCTCAATCTGAGGCTCGACTTCCTGACGGACCCTCCTCTCCAGCACCCCCTGAATAGACCTTACGTTACGTTACGTTATACGTTTGGGTCTGCCAGGATGGACATCTTCCCCCACCATCGGAGCCTACTCACCACGAGGTGGTGATCAGTTGACAGCTCCGCCCCTCTCTTCACCCGAGTGTCCAGAACATGCGGCCGCAAATCCGATGATACAACTACAAAGTCGATCATCGAACTGCGGCCTAGGATGTCCTGGTGCCAAGTGCACATATGGACACCCTTATGTTTGAACAAGGTGTTCGTTATGGACAATCCGTGACGAGCACAGAAGTCCAATAACAAAACACCACTTGGGTTCTGATCGGGGGGCCGTTTCTCCCAATCACGCCCCTCCAGGTATCACTGTCATTGCCCACGTGAGCATTGAAGTCCCCCAGCAGAACAAGGGAGTCCCCAGCAGGAGTACTCTCCAGCACACCCTCCAAGAACTCCAAAAAGGGTGGGTATGCTGAGCTGCTGTTTGGTGCATATGCACAAACAACAGTCAGGACCCGTCCACCCACCCGAAGGCGGAGGGAGGCAACCCTCTCGTCTACCGGTGTGAACCCCAATGTACAGGCACTGAGCCGGGGGGCAATGAGTATGCCCACACCTGCTCTGCGCCTCTCACCGTGAGCAACTCCAGAGTGGAAGAGAGTCCAACCCCTCTCGAGAGAACTGGTACCAGAACCCAGGCTGTGTGTGGAGGCAAGTCCGACTATATCCAATCGGAAATTCTCTGCCTCACACACCAGCTCGGGCTCCTTCCCTGCCAGAGAGGTGACATTCCATGTCCCAAGAGCTAGCTTCTGCAGCCGAGGATCGGACCGCCAGGGTCCCCGCCTTTGGCTACCGCCCAGCTCACATTGCACCCGACCCCTTTGGCCCCTCTCATGGGTGGTGAGCCCATGGGAAGGGGGACCCACGTTGCCTCTTCTATATGATACTGAAAAATAAAATTACATAAAATCACTAACTAAGAATACATATTATAAATATTGTTGCGACTTTGCGGTTTTGGAGCGACTCCGCGCGATTGAAAATACCACGTAGACGTTGGAATCCACGCTGCGAAAGAATTTTCGGATCTGAATGATTGGCCCCAGTGAGGAGATACAGACCAAGGACTCAAGGCTGTCTGGAATTGTTGGCGGCCGCCTCTCCAACAAAAACAACACTATCTGGCCTTTCCCCTGGATGGAAATACACATGGAGTCTAGGGCCCCCAACACCACCCGGGACTGTCTCTTTGATGAGCAGACCTCGACGAAGCAGCTATGACCTGTACACGCATACACATACACGACTGGACAAGCACACGCGCATACACATCCTTGTTATCACCGTCTTCATCGCTCCGATTCTTTTTCCCCCGTGACGTGGTTCGACCTGCGGAGCGCACGTGGGAATCCGTGCAGCTGGTCAGGCGGCCGCGTCGCGGTCAGCACACATTCGGCACGTTTTTGCTGAAAAAAACTCAAGCAGCTTATCAGCGTAATTGGGGTGTAATATCTCGAAGTGACACCTTAATTTATTATTTATTTTTTTATTTATTATTATTATTATTTATTTGGCTTCATGCTGTCCGCTACCAACATTTTTAGACAAAGTAAGCACATCGATCTTCCCTCGTCTGCCCTCGCGGGCACATTGAGGCCAAATTCTACACACGCCTCGTCATATTTCCTCCCTGACAATGCTCCCTGCGCAAACTCTGCCAATGAGAGCGCTACTGCCTCCGAACATAGTGGAGGGGCAACTGCACGTTATTTTAGGACAGTAAAAACATTAAAAAGCATGTTCCCCGTGGTCAAACGCGCCCTACTTGACGGAGCCTCGCGCCCCCGCAGGGGGGCGAGCCCCACTATTTGAGAAACACTGATTTAAGGGCATTCATTGGTAACTGAGGAGCAACAATTTCAGAAAACTACAATTCGATAGTTAAGGTTTCAAAGTAGGGTTTAAATTAACGTTAAAGTTTCACAGTAGGGTTTTAAATCCGGTCTGAGGATTTCAAAATAGGATTTCAAATTAGGTTTCCTTTTCAAAGTAGGCTTTCAATCTAGATTTAGGTTTTCAAAGTTGGATTTTATACCGACGTTAGGGTTTCAAGTGTAGGGTTTCAAAGTAGGGTTTAAAGTGTTTTTTTGTGTTTGTGGAATGTGCCTGCGGCAGCAGTCCCTCCGATGTTGTGGAAATCTACAGATTGTCGTGACAGTTTATTTTTTATTATTTTCAAAGGAACGCAAGGTACTCTTGTTTATAATGTTCTGGTATTTGCCACAGTTTACGCCCAGACATTCACACGCCGGCATTTTCATTTCAATCGGCCTCAATCTTCTCCCTGTTCTTGTTTTCCTTCTTCCTTTCCTTCTCATCCTTGTCATTCTTTCTTTCTTTTCCTCCTCTTTCTCATCACTGCTCTATGCATTGTTCGCCATTTAATCTCGTCAACATTTTGGACATGCCACTGTTCATTTTACCAACTATGGTTATAAACAATACCAAACTGTCACCTTATCGCTGCACTGAAACACTGTAATGAGATCTAATTTAAGATTCGTGTGTATGTGGGAGCAGTCGGGGGGGGTGGGGGGGGGCATTTCTGACTGAAGAATACGATATAAGGGAGCGCTTGTTGCCAACCAGCCTGAAATCTCACATGTGCTCGCCGCTTGTGGAGAGATTAAATATGTAGCACATGTCTTTAATCTAGAAGGATACCTTTTATTTAGCCTCTGGCAGTCTCACATCCAAGTTTCGCATTCAAAAAAGGAAAAAAAAACATTCAAGTCTAAAATCTATTATTTATATTTTGAAACATCTTGCATGGGCGTGAATCATTTTAATTGGTCATTTTCTTACCATGATACCACAACATTTTTGCTGACGGTTGTAATGCCGTCACAATCTAAGATCATACAGTAAATGCATTGTGAATTCTTTGAACATTCGCAGACAATTTCAAAACGATCACACGCTACATAAAATCCCTCCCATCCAGCTAGACAAATGGCCAACGTGAGTGTTGTTGGCCACGATAAGCGGCACGCGTTAAATTGATGGGCTCGTGTTCCATCTCGAAAGGGAAGAGTGCGGTCATGAGTGAAAGAGCAGATATTACACATGGCTTCGTTTGTACGGATTTTATTGTTGGGTAAAATGACAAGCATTATTTTTATTTTGAGATATATATCCATATAAATATAACAATCGGCAATCGCACCAAGGGACACACACTCACATACACAAACATGACTACCGTGAACGTGAAAAGTGGCGACGGCAACGCGCTCAGTGGAGGACCATCACTTGTTATTTTTGATTTGTACAGTCGTCACCGACTGAATCAGCCGCTCGGGACGTAAGCAAAGAACAATACGGCAGAAAAAGTCAGAGTGAGGCGTGACAACGATGAGACAGGAAAGACAGATTTCATATCATTATATACACGTCCAAAGTCCCATTGTGAATTTTTCAAATGCAGTTGTCATTGGCATTGTTAATGCATAGAAAGTGTCCATTGTCATCGTCTTGCACACAGTGTATCAGAAGAAGCCACTCTATCTCACTCTAATCGCTAATCTCACTCGGGTGTATCCTAGTCTAGTCTAATTTCCCTCCTTTTGGTTTGGTCCAAGATTTTAATCTTTCATACAGACAGGTGCTCTACCGACTTATCCTCAAGGAACAATCTTTGAAGTAATTGATTGTTTATTTATTTTGCCCTTTCTTAACGCATCATGGTCGAGTTTTGATTTTACTGATTTGGGCAGGAACCAAAAAATGAAATAAAAAATGCAATCAAAGTTGACCAAATCCTGTTTAGTATTCTGCATTGAAGGTTTGTGGGCACTGGACAGTCACGAATCTCTCGGTGAACGAAGAGGGGTGGGGAAAAAAAATGACAATGATAATTTTCCTTGAAGGCACGGGAGAGAAGTTCGGGGTGTATTACGAGAAATGGTCCGCATCTCTTCACTAAATAACGCTGGTCAACGGCAAATTTTAATCAGAGATTTATGAGTGCTATATGTGCCTCTCAACATATTTTTAATGCTGATTTAAAAAAAGGTATTTACTTTTTTTTCCCCCAGCACACAGTTTTTTGAGATATTTTCCTTGATTTTTAAAATTTGACCAATAAAAGCTTGCGCAAAACAGATTTTACCATGCATGATGATTAGCAATTAAATATTCCACATGTTGCTGAACCTAACCCATCCAAATATTATCCTTTAATTCATAACTAAATTGTACGACAAATATTACTTCACTACATATTTCATTATCATCATCTTTTTATTATGATGAAAAATTGATGTGCTGGAGAAAAAACAAAAAAAATCATCCATGAAGGAAAAATAAATTGTCAAAACTTGTTGACCAGTGAATATATTTTTGGGACTCCAATTACTTTTGGATTTCTCGTGAGGTGGAGCTCAGCATGGTCAATTAGCATTTTCAAATATGTTACTCTCCCACAAAATTCAGTGCAGCAGTACCGGAACTGGACTAAGACTCCCCGACCCACGCCAGCACATTGCCTTGGACCACGTCGGTGATCTCGCAGTTGAGCTTGTTGAGCCGGCCGTCCAGGATGAACAGGGACTCCCGGGAAGGGGTCATGAGGTACTGGCCAAAGGTGCCGCCGCCCACCACTGCCCGGTTACTGGCGCTCCACAGCCATTCGTACGGCTTGATGGCCTCTTTCAAGCTCTTGATCATCTTCACCTTGCCGCTGTGCAGCTCCACGAACAGCACGTCGGTCTGGCGCCCGGAGCTTCCGAACACGTTATACTGGTGGGCCTCAGTGAAGGAGCGCTGGAAGGCCAGGTCGGAGATGTGCAGGTTGGTGTGGATGTCAAAGGGCTCCCCGATCTGGCCTCGCTCCGAGATAGTCTGGATGCGCATGAGGCCGTCGCCGTCGTCCACGGTCACGAGGTAGCGGCCGTCCGGGGACACGTGGGGCGTTCCGGTGACATCGCGGTTCTGGCCCACCACGCCGTCCGTCACGCTGTCTACCATGACCTGCGGCTGCGTGGCGCCTGTGGAATCTGGGCGGCAATTGACAAAGTAGTAGCCGCCCAAGTGGGTGTAAGCCGCCGACTTGGGGATGCAGTTCACGTCTCGCAGGCTGATGTTCTTCACATAGGCCATCGTCTCCAAGTCGATCTTGTGCAGGACAGCCTCATTTCGGTGAAAGATGAGGCCAAATCTGTTGACAGTTTCATCAGAGACAACACAAAAGATTGAATCAATTGCTAATCGTGACTATTTTCTTCTCCAACCAAGAATCTATGATGGCTGGACCAGTCGCCGCTTTGTTTCAGACTGAAAAGTCAGCAACTGTTTGGATGGACCGCAACCGTATTTTGTACATATAGAAAATGACAAAACAACTACACGCTTGGGTCACTTACTGGACCATACACACACCTTTTTCATTGTCTTCTTCCCACTGTGTCAAGGGTCCGCTAAAGATGATCCAAGATGACGCTTGACTGACAAAGGTGGACTAGACCTTGGATTGGTCGCTTGTAAATCACAGGATTGATTTAGCCCAAGTGGCATGTCCCACACTGGATTTGTTCCAAGTTGACGCCAGCATGGATGTTTTTTTCATTTCATGTCATTTCATATTTATTTGAATAGGGACAGATCCTACAGCTGAGGAACACATCTGTCATGTCCAGCTTCACAGCATTTATAATAGGCATGGGCCAATATTACATTCTGATAACCGTGAGCAAAAATATCGCAGTACCATGGTATTGAAATAACAGCTCTTAAAATGTCCTTTTTAAAAATTTATATATTTTTAAAATATTTGGGTGACTAAAAACGGCATCGTTTTCCCATTTTAGACAAGCGTTTATTTTTCACCGAAATATGTAATATAAAGAAATATATACCACGTCATCATCGTGTACATTCTTCTTAGTAAGTTACAGTGTCCCGTCACTGGTGAGCTCTCTTCAGAACAGACTTGGGGACTACTCCTGGTGTTCTTGGAGCTAACTACAGCAGTACCGCTGGCACCATTTTACTTTCTTTAGTTTGACGAGAATGCACATAAATCAACAGTCGCAGTGTCTCTTTTGTCTCGCTCCGTCCCTCGTAGCCTGCGCGCAACTAGTCACCCCTCCCCTGTCTGCTCGCAGAGAAAGATTAAAAATAAATAAATAAATAAAAGCAACTGGCCCCAATTAACTTCAGAGAGGGAGCTAATTCGCTAATCTCTGCAAGCAGCCAATCATATTGTGTCCTGCTCAGAAGTCCCCTCAGCTCATTACCGGTGACAGACAGTAGTTGCTGTTTTTGAAACCTTGACTTTTTGAAACCACGGTAAACCGTCAAACCTTTAATTCAGTCATGCCTAATTTGTAGCTAATGCTAATTTTCGATGCACGTCCCCAGAAGCGTTTTTAGACAAACACACAAAAAAGAAAGATTTAAAACAGTTAACTTTGAAGTATACATTTTTTAAATTAAAGGACACATGCACCGGCAATGTTATGCAACATCTAATTATTCTGCACACATATTTGTGATGCCTCCAGGCTTCATTGTAATTACCTGGGGTAACCAACATCAACATTCAGTAGCAGCCCGAATACAGAAATGTAAAATCCAATCCAAGGGAGGTTGAAGTAGAAGTGATATTGCATCTTTTTATATTTACATTTATTCATTTAATACAGTCAAGTGCTAAGGAATATTAGTTATTGTCCCCGCAATGCGACACTGCTGTATATGCTTATTTGGGTATTTGGACACGGTCCACAAAATGTCTTGCGTTAGTAAGCAGTTCTGAACAGGGTTGCATTTTTAATTCTGTTCGTCCAAACGATGGACACTGTCCCCCTCGCCCCCCCCAAAAAAACACTGCGTCCGATCATCTGTTCTTTAAAGTTTTAAAATATTCCACAGGCAAAATTGCAAAACTGGCTTCGTCAAGATTTTCACAAATTTGTCTCAAAGTCGATCACAGACTGACTGAGCAAGAGTCTACTTCCTGTATTTGTTGCCTGTCAATCTCTTTGATGCTAAAGGCGAACTTCGTAGCCAGTCTGACACAGGATGGGCTTTGAGTGCTTGGTGGACAACACGAAAGATTGTTTGCATCATCCTTTCCAGGGCTGACATTAGGCAAAAGGTGGACTACACCACTGTTTATTCTCCAGTCAATAACGGGGCCGAATTTGATGAACGGCAACAGCGCTGCCCAGGTGCGGTCTTGGAGATTTGCTATCAAGTCTCTTTTAGATGTCTCCCTCCAACATAAATGATTCAAATGATCGGCTCATCAACATGATTTCAGAAGCCTGAGAAGGATCCTCATCAATTGAGGAGGGAGACATAATTGAGATTATCATGGATGTGACCATCAATAATCACCCTAATTCAGGTGTCCACGTTGTATGTATTGAAGAGTATACAGAAAGCATGAATTCAATCCATCTTTTTAGTTAGTTTGGTTCATGTAAACTCTTCAACTGGATTATCTTAAAAAGTCTTCAGATACCTTAATGACATTCTTTTCGCATTTGTCTTTCTCGAAGCAAGAACCCAATTAATTGTGAATATCAAATATATGGCTGGCAAAAAGATGACAAAACTCAGCACGTTTTGATCTCCTGTCCATCCGTTGGAAGGCTCAAAAGTCTCGAGACTTTGAGGATTAGGATAATTTTCTGGATGCCATTCAAGTCACTGAATAACACTAAGAAAAAATGGTATGCCTTGACTTTGGAGAAAAATCCATTGACAGTTTTTTTTTTTAATGGTTCAATGTCTATGGTGGCCCTGATGCAATCGTCATTGCCCCAAAAACCTTCCAAAACAAAGAATCTGCTCAGATGGTGGGATAAGGTATACAACCTTCTGACACAAACCGACTGATGAAGGCTGACGGGCGTAGCAATTTCGACGTCGTTTGTCATCTTTGTATACCGTTTGAACATTGGGAAGCTGGCGGGGCACACACGGAGGGCGTATCATCACGGTCTGCGTCAACGCAATCACCGATCCACAGATTGCGTTGTCCGCCAGCAGCCACAAATCTTTATTTGGAAATGTTGCAGATGGATGAGGGACAGATTTATTGGAAACAATCTTTGACATACGCCGAACGCTGGTGAAATTCATTCATGTTGGGATTTGTCGTCTTGGGTCTTCAGTAAAAATAAATACAAGTGAACTCAAGCCGGCAAAACGAGTGGAGGCCAGATGCTGATGTGGGAAAGATGGACTCGTGTTTTCTGAATTTGGTAATGTGACCGGCGCAGCCCGGTGGTCGGGTGGTTAGCGCGTCGACCTCACGGGGCAAAAATGCAGGGTTCGATTCCGGCTCCGGCCTCGTTGTGTGGAGTTTGCATGTCCTCCCTTTGCCCGTTCTCCGGGCACTCCCGGTTTCCTCCCACATTCCAAAAACATGCATGGCAGGCTGATGGAACACTCCAAATTGTCCCTTGGTGTGTGAGTGTGGATGATTGTTTGTCTGTGTGTGCCCTGCGATTGGCTAGTACCTGGTTCTGGGTTTCCCCCGCCTACTGCCCAAAGACGGTGGGATAGGCTCCAGCACACCCCGTGACCCTTGTGAGGATAAGGTAGATCGGAAAATGGATGAATGGATGGTAATGTGACCTTCGCAAGTTGAGTCCTCAGGTGCTGCGATGCCATTTTCAGTCAATAGCCAGTGGCAGTACAAGGCAAAATGGGAGCCTTCTGAGATGCATAAAAACAGGTGGATTTTTCAGCTCAATTCATATTCCACAAATGCAAGACTAACTCTCCAAATCCACAAGAGATAAATAAATAAATAACTAAATAAGTAAATAACTAAATTATTCACTCAGTCATTCATTCATTTTCCGGACCGCTTGATCCTCACTAGGGTCGCGGGGGGCGCTGGAGCCCATCCCAGCTGTCTTCGGGCAGGCGGGGGGACACCCTGAATTGGTTGCCTGCCAATCACAGGGCACACAGAGACGAACAACCATCCATGCTCACACATGACTGCTGTAAATGTAGGCAGCGTGTGCGTGGGAGTGTGTGCGTGGAAGTGTGTGTGTGTGTGTGTGTGTGTGTGTGTGTGTGTGTGTGTGTGTGTGTGTGTGTGTGTGTGTGTGTGTGTGTGTGCATAGGAGAGATGAAGAGATGGAGAAATGTCACTCTGTAGCAACAAAACTATTTTTTTTACATATTTCTACAAATTACACATTGTGCATCCAGCAGCCCAAGAGCCCCTCCCGTCTGTTGTGTTGGTGTAAGGGTGAATGCAAGTATCCTTCACACTGCAACAATAAAATATTCCATATTTGCAATATTTCCATATTTTGAGCATTTAGTGGTTGTGAATCCAGAAGTGGTGGGGATCATTTGGGCTGGCAGCCAAAAACATGCACATCACAGCAACTTCTGGACATATGAACACTGCTGCATAGCAGGACTCTGACCAGCCAGCTGACTTCCTGCACCTTCTCAGATCCGACGAGGTGCCAGACCACAAAGAAAATAACGGGTCGGCTTGCGCCAAGTCAAGCGCCGTGAAAGTTGAACGTGGTGTGAAACAAGGAAATTGTTTTGTTTTATACCACACATAATATCACATACAAAAACCTTGTTTGTGCGTATGTGTGTGTGTGTGTGTGAGTGTAATTTGTAGGGTGGAAGACACACACACTCGCACACGTGCACACTTGCACGCACTCACACGCTCAACTCACCAATTCACTGACTCCGGTATCTAGTTCAGTTCAATAGTTGGTTATTTTGTGTTGGTGTGGTGTTTGGTGTTGTATCAAGAGTTAAAAACAATCGTAATGTTTTTCTTTTTTGCAGAGGGAGGGACATTTTGTGTTTTCACTATTCGTGTCAGGGCTTGGTACGATTTCAAAACATATGCACACAGCACTGAAAATAGGGCCAAGTTTAAATAAGCCTGTCTGTACTCTCCACGCCGGATGCCTGGCAACGTAATTACACCGCCTACCTGCTCTTGGCTTGACAGGCAGGCTGGTAAAAGCAAGCCAGTTCCAAAAGACAGCAAACAAACACCTCAGCATTCGGGCCGAGTGACAGGCCAAAATTTGCGTGGATGATGTGTATTCATGCACCTTACGCTATCCACGATTAGGTTGGTAGAGGGGATGAAAAAGTCGTCCGTCCTGTCGAAGCGTCCACCCACCGGCTGCGTGTGGACCGTGTGATGAGATACCCTCACGCTCGCCTCACCGATCACCTGGAGGGATATTTGACAGGGTTGATGTTAAAGAGTAGGTACGTCAATCAAGGGGGTCATTTTTAATGTTTTATTTAGAGATGTCAAATGATCGCGTTAATTGTGATTACTTAATTATGGTCATGTTTAGAGCGTTATGTTTTTTAGTCGTGTTAATCTAAATTTTAATCTCTGCCTTTATTGTTTCTGTAGATGGGTTGCCTTTTTCTAATATCCTTTCTTATGTGTTGGCTTCCTGTGTTTGAGTTGTTGAGGGTGGGGAAACAACTGTCAGTCACAGCGTGAAGCGGACATTGACGTTTAACCCTTTTATGCTCCTTGTAACCTGATAACATGATAAACTGTCCACTGTCGTAACCGCTGTCCCTGAAAGGGTCAAAGAGAAGGTGCCATTTGGACCAAACACCACCACCACTGTATTTCTACTAAATCGAATGTCATCTTCATGGAATAAGAAAACTCAACTTGTGCTTTTATTTTGAAAGTGAGGACATTTCAAAATGAATCCAAACTTCCGAATCACACATCATAAACATCTACATCTTAATCAACTCAATGCCTATGTTTTGAGACTAATGTTATTTAGTGATTCTCACCAATGGGAACAACGCTGAAAAACGTCAAAGGTAACATTGAAACTGGAGATTTTCCTTTCCCTTACCTGCAGGGTCGGAAAGCTCTTCTGCCTGTCCCCCCAGCTGAGGATCCACACCTGGTCACGAGACTTGTCATAATGTAGCTTGACGGGATATGGATCAGTGCTGACCGTCTGCGACACAAGCGCGCGCGCGCGCACACACACACACACACACACACACACACAACGATATTGGCATTTCTGCAATCGCAACAGACGGTGTGTTGTCGTCCTCCTGACAAGCAGTTCCTATCCCACTGAGGAAGAACTCAGTCTTTTGATTCTGTCTTAAGCGCCCAAAAACGTCATTAACATTTGCATTTATAGATAATGAATCCCCACCTATTTGTGTATTTTTTTTTCCTATGCAACCTATCCGCAGGTCTTTGTTGAAAGTATCACTTATTTTCGACTCTCTGAGGATTTAATTAGTTTTTTTTGGGGGGGGGTGGGGGGGATTTCTGTGAAACCTGAGATGCCACATTATGGTGCCAAAGAGAAGTGATACAGTGCATCTTGACCATTCTAAGATCTCAATATATTGGGGAGGAGCTAAATTTAGCCTGGATTGTTGCAGAAATAAAAATAAAACAGCATTGTACACCTTTCAGTGGCAAAGACCTCAGAGACATGTGACCCATATTGTTTTTTGTCCCCCAATCGCTGTGTATGTGTCTTTTGTCTTTTTCTTTATTTGGTTGCGTGTCGGCTCATGTGGCGTGGAAAATGCGTTCTTGACTGTGATTGGCTGTTGCCGACGAGGGATTGACTTGACCCCCGTCGGTCAGCCTGAAATGATGACGGAAACAGTGGACGGAACTACTGTCAGTCTGAGTGACTTCCCACCTCTGGTCTAAATGATTTAACATTCATTGATTCCCATCCGTGGTACTATTACATTGTTGATGTCATTGCTTTAGTACAAAAAGTAACGGGAGTTAAAAAAAGAAAAAAGCTTGTGAAGGCAGTGGGAGGTTCAGGTGTTTTAATGAACAGCTGCTAATATAACGTAGTGGAGCTCAACCTCCAGGAGGCCAGAATAAATGAGCTGCTGACAGCTCAGCCTGCTTAGTGGCAGCTTCTCGGCTCTTTTCCCCCCGTGAGGCCGGTGAGGCATAAACAGCCATCTGCAAGGGGATGCGAGACAAACCCAGGAAAGCCACTGACATACTTAACTGCACTCACAGCCACTTAGTTTAAAACACCAAGACTTTTGGATGTTGCTACTTTGAGTGGCAGCCACACAAAATAGAACAATTTCTCCCAGGGAAGCAAATAGACCTTTTCAAAACAAGCGTGATGGCACCATGTACTGTATAACCGAGATGAGTTGTAACGAAGAAAACAAAATGATGCAATTCATCTTTCAATGCTCGCTGAACCTCCTCCCCCCCACCCCCCACCCCAGGAGGACATGTTTCACATCAAAAGAGGAACTGTGATCTCAAGTATCTGTGTTGCTGCCATCACATCAAAGCTCAGATCGAACACAATAGAGGGTAGTAGTGGTGGTCTGGTCTCACCTCACCACTCCCAACCTTTTCCAGCCACACCAGGTCAGATGACATGTCAATTTCTTTGTTTCCGGGATTTTCACGGAGGCGTAACTGCCCGCAACTCATTATAATATTGTGTCTATATATTCTCATGACTATTTTTCCTTTGCTTCCTGACGAAATCTGAAACTCTCAGGAGCTCGAATTGATTCATATTGTGTCGTGATAAACTGCAGAAAAGAAGATGTGGTGTTGGGTCTTTCTTCCACCTAGTAGAGAAATAAAAGGTCCAAGGAGGGCCAAAGGAAATGGACAAATCCCCTCCTCAACAGTCTTCATCTATAATCCATCCATTATCTGAACCGCTTATCTCGATTTTGAAGTATAAAACTGTAATACTGTCAAACCTCGGTTTTCGAACGTCTCTATTCTCGACCAAATCGGTTTTCGACCCAAAGTTTTTTATGCTTCGGATGACGATCGAATTTCAGTTCTCGAACAAACTGAGCGCACTTGAATGCGTCACTTGACTCCTCTCGCCTTCCTTACAGGGGGAAGTGAGGCTTCCTCGTTTAGCGTTCCATTGTGCACAGACGTGTTCAATAAAGATTTTTTTTTTTAAAGAGTGTGGTTTCGGTTTTCGAACAGCTTTCTGGAACAGATTGTGGTCGAAAACTGAGGTATGACTATAAAAAAAACCCCAAAAACAACAACAACAACAACAAAAAAAATAACCCCAAAAATTTTTTGGGGGTTATTACCATTTTAAACAGCTACTTAAAAAAAGTCAAACCAAAGTGGTGAAAATTCAAATGAATAAAAAGAAAGCATCTTTTCTTCATCTATTGTGTATAAAAAAAGGTGAATTTGTTCTTGAAAAGAATGACATTTGAATGAATGACATGACAAACTAATTGCATTGTCAATGAATAAATAGTATGAACAAATTTAAATAAATCAATAAATAAAATGTTTTAAAATAACACAATTTAAAAATATGAAATATTTAGAATGGAAAATAATTGTATTCCACTTCATATCATGCAGAATGGAATGTTGTCACCTTGAACAGAAAAATAAATATTTATAAATAAATAAATAGATGAATAGCAAAATAATAGTTAAAACTGTAACATTGACATGTACCAGTGTGCATACTGTAAGACTGGAGTTAGTATTACAGCCAATGGCCTCCATAAGTGAATGCATTCTGTGCGCTATTCATCATTTTCCCCAAACCGCTTTAGTATGCATTTTTGCTAAATGATGCATTGGTTGATCGAGTTTGACTGCAGACCAACTGTGTCGTTTAGTGAAATGGATTCATGTTAATTGAGTGTTAATGTGTAAATTGAGTTACCTGGACAACTTTTTGCGATTGGACATCCACGATGAGCAAGCGATCCAACGTGGGCTGCGCAGCATAAATAAATTTGTCCTTGACGTTGACCGCCGCCGACCATACACACTTGTGCGCCTCGTCCTCTTCTGAGGCGGGACACACTTGCTCCTAGACACACACACACACACACACACACAAACACACAGCTTGCAGTTATCTTATCAACAGTGTTGCCGTTCCTTTCCTGCCTCCTGACAAATTATTTTTTTTCTTTCTACATAATCCACACAACAAAGCCTGCACGTTCCCATGGATGTTCAGCTTCCAGTCCCTGGCAGCTTTTTGCCTAGCTGGCCGACGTCACTATCCTCTGCCCAGCCGTCTGTTCCCGACTCTGCGGTGCAATATAGAGCGGCTGCTGGCCAGGACGGATGAAATAAAAAGGCTCCGGGATGTTGGAATTTATGCCTCTTGTGTGTATTTATAACTACAGAGGCAGTGTGGTGACAGGTGCCTTCCCGCTGGCTAACTTGTCTCGGTTAAGAAGGGGCATATACCACTCTTGTCCTCTGTAGCAGAGCAATAAATCTACAATGGTATTAATGTTGCCACCAAAGGTCTCAAATGTATGTCCTATAAAGTCAAAAGCCTGCCACAGTTTGGTTTTCGCCACAGGTGTTTCTATTTAGCCGGCAGGTTAAGGTGCTCCTGGAGAGCTCCTTTCTGGTCATGACAAAGAACCTATCGGAGTCGCAGCTCCGCACGGCGCCGGCCACAGAGCTAAGGCAAACTTCATGGTTCACAAAAACCTGTTCAATACAGACAGACGGCAGCTTATGCGAGTTGTTGGGTTGGTTACTAGTCTACATTTCGCCTCAGTGCATTAAATGTATGACATCAGTCACTTGTGAGACATATGGTAGCTCACGAGGGAAGCTAATGTCACCATCTATATTGTCACTCAGTGCTCCGAGTTAAATATTACAAATGGATTCAGATGCACGGCAAGAGTCGGAGAAGATCCAAATTAGTGAATTGTTTCCATCGTCACTCAGTGCGCGTCGCTTCTTGTCACACGTCGCAAATAGGTGGGCTGAAATGGATGAAAGAAGTCACAGAAGATCCACATTTTTCATTTGATCTAAAAAAGATGGATGTTCTTCCTTTTATGTAATAAAAAATCTTCATTTTTGTTGGTGCAGCTGAAGGGAATGAGCAGGGGCGACTGCTGCGCCTCGGCACGTCACATACCTTATGTGGGTTTATGCCCGGGCGAGTTATGTTTGTTTTTGTTCCGTATGGAATTCCTGGAGAGCCAGCGGTATAATTTTCTTGTGAATTTGTTCAAATAGTTGTTCAAATGTAGTATTAGTGGTTTCATTTCCTCGTGTTTATTGTTAGACTGAATCTAATTTCTTGGTAAGGCAAAAATGGAAAGAATTGCTGCTACACCAATGTACTGCAGCCTATGATCGGTTGCTACAGTAACGCCGCCAAAAAAAAATAAATAAAATAAATCCAATTATTCTCACAAGTGGCTCACCGGGGGAGGGAAAACTTTAAAACAGTCTCTACAACATGGAGACTTCCTGGAGGAATACAAACATACCGTGTATATATTTATTTCTACATATAAGATTAACTTGCAGTTGAAATTAAACTTGAATCTGCCCAAAAATGGGCAGATTGTGACAAAGTTTTCTTATCTTATCTTGTTAGGACAAAATGCTCACCAAATTTGTGTAGACTCCTAGAACTGGTGCGCCTCCTTTGTTTTCAGTTTGTTTGTTTTTTTGCAACCATCCAGGGGACACTTCTGAATGTGTTTTGGGGTATTTCTCACCTTAAGAGCCAACAGCTTCTCGCTGGGCTTGATGTGCCTCTGTATCTCGCAAGCCACCGGCTGGATGACTTTAATGCCGTCCCGGTAGAAGACGTAGAACATGTTTCCGATACCAAGACCTGTCACAACAAAGAATATGCAACCGAAGGTAAAGAAGGCAGCGTGCAATCATTTAATCCTTCTTGTCACACTTGACTAACGCTATTACAGGAATTCAATTAAGCCACTTTAATGAATGCAGCCATGGAGCCTACCTTCATCCCGCCACAGAATGTTGGCCACTGCCAGGGAGAAAAAGAGAACGAAAACATTGAACATTAAACGCCACAATCAATAACATCACATTTGTGAGACTTTTAGCGGAATGGTTGGCCGCCGCTATCCAATGCACCAGATAATTGAGTCCTCTGCTCGGAAATCAGGACCGTTTTTTGGTGTTTGTTTTTTAGACACCGCCAACCGCGTTTACGCTTTTGCAAATCGGCTTAAATCAACAGTATAATTTAGCATGAGCCTGAAATGGTCTCAAAGCAGCAGACAAGCCAGGACGCCTTGCTTATTGTTGTTTGAACACCAATGTTTACTTGAAAATCTTGTGACAACATACTTTGTAGACACACATTGAAGCTAGCACATACTGAATAGTACTGTACATTCGTACGTACCAAAGTACCCACTTCATGTACAGTATACTCCTCCTACGGGGAGTAGAAAGAATGGATTAATCAATTGTATATTTGCGATCAATTGACTGTGATTACAATTGTGGGTTTGTGACCACAAGTGCCATTACAACTGTACATTTGGGATCAGGATCACAATTGGATGTTTTGGATCAATAGGCGGCTCATTGTTAAGAAATAATCCAAACAGACTCTAACTTGTTCCCTTCTTACTTATGCGACCTGATATGGGTTACCTCAGACGCCCCCGTGACCAAATCATCTTTCAGCCTAAGGTAATTTTAATGCTTCATGAACATGGATTAATGGTCCATCTTTCTGTTCTGAGAGGCAGCAGACCTTGTTTTTTTTTCCATCAAAGTCATTTCGAGGTGGCTAATGACACTCACGATGCCACACCAGAGCTTGAGGGCTTCGGATAGGTGGATGCTTTGAGAACCCCTACCTCTATCGTTAGCGTGTCCGTTAGACTCCTTCAAAGTTTATTAGTTGATTGATTATACACAGGTAAACTTGTCCTTTATTCGTAACCGCAATACCTGTAAATTGACTGTTTCTCTGCAAACATATTTCCTTTCCCACTCCATTAAGTGTTTGTCAGGCATTTTTTTTCAAAGGGTGAATAATTTGACTGTATTTTAGTTTCATTGTATTTACATTTCTTTGGTGGTTGAATTCAAAATGTGAAATCCGTTTATTTAGTCCCAACATAGTGTCATTTTACTGGCCATATCAGGGGTGTCAAACATACGGCCCGCGGGGCGGAACCGGCCCCCAAGGAGGTTCGATCAGGCCCGCGGGATAATTTAAAAGTGAAAAAATGGATACAAGACACGGAATGAATACTTTAAATTAGATGCATTTCATGGATTATCCGCTCGGGGCAACACTGTTTTGATCAGAGGAGAAGACATTGTTTTGATCAGAGAAGAAGACAACAGCAATCTTGGTCTGTCACTGAGACACCCCAAATATAGCAGTAAAAGCCAGCTACCTAATTGCTAGCCAAATAGCAGTAGCATCAAAGCTGTATTCCGACCGTGACTTCGTTTAACAGATGCATGATAACAGCGGCTCAACTTGTGTTTCCCGAGAAGCGACAAGCTTTTGCCAAGATTAGCCTGATGAGGAATACTATACTAGAGAGGATTTCAGACCTATCAGCAGATTTAGACAGCCAATTGAAACAGAGAGTTAAGTCATTTTGTCAAATATTTGGTAAAAGATACAGTATGTTCATTAAATTTCAACATTTTCCTAATATTCTTATGCTTCTATATACCAAAACAAAGGAAAGACGTGATATTTTGGTTATTTATAGCAGAGTATGGTCTAATTTTAATGGTCCGGCCCACTTGACATCTGTGTGGCCCACAATGTGAAATGAGTTTGACACCCTTGGTCCATACTGTGTAGTATTTGTATGTCCTTTAGGGGCATGGCCTACTGAGTGACATGGGGAGCTCGAATCGGTTTGTCTGAGCACTTCCAGTAGCTCCTTGTGGGTGTTCTCATTTTGTATTTGTGTGTTTGACTTGTTGCTTCGTTCAATGAACGGCTGAAAGTGCATCGGTGACTGTGGCACTCCTGGCCCACATTCCAGGCTTTGCAAATCCTCAACTCATTCACTGCCATTGATAAGTAAAGCTAATGATTTTCAATTGGTATTTGTGGAAGAGAGTCTGATGCTGCTTCATTGTAAATTTTAAGTTGTGACACAACTCTACGAACACACAACCACCAGTAAATGGCAGTGATGCACCATTTTAGGTCTGAGGGAAAAAAATGCAGGTGAGGACTTCTGTATTCTATTGCCGCACCATTTGCGTTCAAATAGCCATCGTTTAATGTTGCGACACAGAAACACCAATGCAATGCTAACATTTATAATGTTTTGCTTTGCTTGTTAGAATTAAGCTAAGTGGAGCTTTGTGGTAGCTTGAAAAACTCACGGTGTAATTCCTTTTTTTTATTTTTTATTTTTTTTAGTTTGATGATGGTTTTACGGTTGGAAGACTTGTGTGCAAATGTGTTTTGGAATAGAGCAACTGTGACAGCGTTGCTCTTGCGAGGAAGAGATGCAGGGGTGTGCCGAACTTGCTTTCCATGCAAATTCAACACTGCGTCCTTAATGTCGACCTTCTCTGCCGATTGTCTGCCCATTCCTCCGTCAACCCACTCCCATCTTCCATTTTCCGACGTGCCGTCCAATTTGCGGGCCAATTGGCACTGATGCTAATCTATCCTGCTGCACTCATTCTCGCACAGAACAGTGCTGAGAAAGAGACAAAGCAGCGGGGTCAGACGTAATCTTTGCAAGAACCCCCCCTTCCCCCCAAAAAGCTTTTGTCGAGTGTTTCCCCTCCTGTGCACTCTTGCGTATCTTTTTCTGCTCATTAAAATGTGTCACAAAAGGAGCCCTGTGTCGTCGGCAAAACGAACGGCAGTTGGAAAACGGGTAGAACAATGGCGTTTATGTTAGAGGTTGCCAGGGATAGAAACATAATAGAAAAAGAGCAGAGTCATATGAGCACCATATTGATGCGATTCATCACTCGGGGTCAGAAAGAATGCGGCTGCTGTGCACGTGCGAGAGGCCCATATATCAACCTCAGCGTCCCTATAGCTGAAACAAGCCGGCCGACAGCGGTGGGCGATCGCTTTGCTTCTAGCCCCTTGTGATAACTGTTTGCACTGGATGCCAAAGCTCGGGGATGCTTGAGAGGCCCAGCGGCAAGGTTACGCTGTGAATGGCTCACAGCAACCCGGGACGGACCATCCATACAATCCTGGGAATAATTGGCTCAATGAGAGTGTACAGAATGTGAACGGGGGCAGGTCATTCATTTATGAGGTTGAAAAAAATGCTTCATTGGCTTCATGGAGTCAATGAAACAGTAAAGAAATTATTCAATTGAATAAAACTCATCATTGATTTTGTTTTTGTTCAGCATAATTGACATATTTAAAGAATGATTTCATACAATGAAAATGCATACCGGTACATTATTTGCTTCCTTTTATAAATTTGCTGCTGCAAATTGGGAATTTCTCCATTGTGGGACGAATAAAGGCGTTCTTATTCTTATTCTTAAAAACTAGAAAATGAGTTCTCAGTTATGATTACACCGAACTGGTATTCGCTGCAAGGCTCCATCCCCTGTGAATAGTGAACAAGTGCAAGCAACTGATGCCCCTCTAAAAATGCCTATATTAAAAAAAGGCCTATATTCATAGTTTGTGTAGGTGTACCACAAACTATGATCCCGAAATATATAATCACTACCCTCTAAATCAGGGGTGTCAAACTCATTTTTTGTCACGGGCCACTTTGGAGTTATGTCTTCCCCTGGAGGGCCATTACGACAGTGAAACCGAGTAAATGTTTCATCATGACATCATATTATTACTTGTACACGACAAATCAAATTGATGGATGACTAGTTTTGAAATCAGTCGACACCGAAACATCAAGTTGTCATATGTAATAAATAACGTTGAGATTTTGCAATAATTTTGGGGGGGACGATAGTTGAACAAACAACAACTGTTTCAATTTCAATTGTTTCAATTTCTTGAAAATTATTGCAAAATCTCAACGTTATTTATTACATATGACAACTTGATGTTTCGGTCTGGATTTGAGCAAGGATCATGGAAGTTGACACACGTAATTTGTTTTCGAGGGCCACATAAAATGACGTGGCGGGCCGGAACTGGCCCCCGGGCCTTGTGTTTGACACGTCGCTCTATGTAAATAAAGATTTTTAAAAATGCCCTGAAATTACACCAACTTGTGACATCCTACAACAGGGGTGCCTATTACGTCGATCGCGATCGACCGGTAGATCGCGGACTGGTCCCAAGTTGATCGCGAGGAGTGACGAGGAGGAAAAAAAACTTTTTTGTGTCTTGGTGCATGTCGGTAATATATTTTTTGTGTTAATGTACACTACACCCAAACCATCCTATCAGTCTCATTTTCACAAAAAGTATTAAAAAAAATAAATTCAAATTAAATAAACAGCTAAATCTTTAGCCTACGGTAGCGCGTGACCTGAGTCACCGGAAGTTGTTAGCGCTCAGCAGCTGCAATTGCAGCTTGGGATCAGAGCTCTATATCATTTATCGATATCATTATTCTCATTCAGATTTTCTTTCGTGTATAATTCACCGAGGGAACGGGCAAAGAATAGGAATCGAGAGGGCCAAGGGAAGCATTTCTGTGATGCGTAGATCGCGAGAGGTTGGTTGATTGAAAAGTGGATCTTTGATCAAAAAAGTTTGGGCACCCCTTTGACCTACAACATTATACAAAGAGCACACTCATAGATTCCACAGAAAATGTTACTGGCCAACTTGCCTGTGATTTGAAGGTTTTGTTACATCTTCCAAAAATATTATATGGCTGAGAGCCGTCATGTCCTGTTGACTTATGGCAGCACCCTATATTGTATTCTGAGAGCTACACTCACAACATTCTGCTGTTTTGGTGACTATGAGACGTAAAAATAAATGAGCAAGTTCAACAGCATTCTCTATTCAGGCTTGAGTGATCTGGAATGCCCTACTCATAGAAATTAAAGCAGCTACCTCCGTAGAAATGTTTATATTCTCCACTTAAGACTTATTTTTACACTCTGGCATTTGGTAAAACCAAACCAGGTAATTCATCTCTTCCCCTGCCTCAACCTTTGATATCTGGATTTTAGCCTGTTTTACTATACCGATAGCCAACTACAGCCATAACCGCCCAACCACCTACCTGCCCACTCCGTGCTTTTGATTAAGGGATATCTTCAGTGTATGGAAATTTAACTTGACTCATAGCACTCAATTTTAGGAGTTTGCATGGCTAAATTAATGCAATTAATATTCCAGGACTCTTGAAAATGTAAATGGATGGCGGGCTGGGAACAAAAAAAAGGAAAGCACATAATTTTTTCTGTGGAGATAATAAATTTGAAATTCTACATTACTTATTACTTACTAAAAGTCCCTTCGCACGTTTATTATCTACCGCCATGACCAAATCTCACGTTCACGTCTTCAGCAGCTGTAATAAGCACTGTTTGCGCTGCACAAATCGTGGGTAACACACAATGTCGCCCTGTGGAGCCGCCAAGGTCTGTCACACCAGGCAAGGGGGTGCTCTTCAATGAAAGAAAAATTGTTCATGACTGACTTACTTTTAAGTAAGAATTGAAAAACAACTGAGCGGTAATCTTCATTATCAGGTAAACAAAAGCTACATAGTAAGAAAGAGAAATGTATTGACTGCATAATTGCCTCAAGTTATTTCACAGTATTGTTTTTTTTTTACATTGCCTTCCTGCCTGCTCTGCGCAATCCCAGTACAAACAGCGCATATCTTCCGTCTTAAACAGTTTAGCACCGAGCCAATAGAGCACGGGTCCCCAAACTGTTTCCTGTGAGGGCCACATAACTTTTCCCTTCTCTGATGGGGTGTCAGTTTGTAACATCAACGATCATAGGGGAGCTTAAAAAATGTATTGTTTCCCAGAAAGCCACACATAACCAAATAACCCCGGTTCTTTACAGAAAAAAAGTCAGGAAACAAATAATAACAGTATTAATGAAATAAATAATAACTAAATAACCCTCTCTGAGGTCTTCACAGAAAAAAACAGGAAATAAATAATAACTAAACAACTCTCTCTCTTTATAGCCCCTTGAAATCCACAAAAAAAGAGTTCTGCCATCTACGAGAATGCCACCTATCTTGTCTTGTTTATGTCTGCTACCGTCTTGTTCACGTGTTCTACTAATTGATCTGAGACACAACTAAAACACTGAAACATTCTATGGTGTGTAAATACCTTTGTGACTTTGATTTCAACCCTATTTGCGTCATGGGTCATTTTGCCCCGAAAACCACCTTTGTACTTTTTTTGTACAGCTTCCATGGAAATGTGAATAAAAAGTCATGAAATTTCAAGTTAAAAAATGATCATTTATGGGGGGGGGGGGGGCGTTTTTAACACAGTGACGGGTCATTTTGACCCGAGGACAACATGAGGGTTAGAGGGCCGGGTCAAATGTGCCCACGGGCCGTAGTTTGTGGACCTCTGCAATAGAGCCCATTGTTGTCTTTGTCTATGATCTGTCAGCGATAAGAGAGGCTGCCAAGTTGAATAAAAGCATCAAATCTATTTCAATATTTTCTTTCGGAGGTATCTTGAATCAAATCAAGGTTGATTAATGACCATGAAAAGAAGAGCTAAGAAGCTCTTGGCACATCTTCGGGTTGCAAACAATACAATGTAACAAAGGCTCGTGATTTTTGTTTTTTATTATGAAAAACAGTTTTTTTGGGGGGCCGTACAAATCTCGACTTTTCAGCCCACTAGCTTTTCAAGACGGCGTGTTCTCTTCCCGCTGAGGTCATTTCTTATCTAACAGACCTTCACCGTGAGTCATAAAATTTGATGGGGAGGATTTAGCGCAGTCGTGAGACCAGACGGTGATCCACAAGCACCGATGGTGTTGACGTTTTGACGAGAAGGAATTTGCTATGGCCCGATGATGGCCTTAAAGTCAGCTTGTGATGTCCGGTTATGAAATGATGTTTTTAAGAGGACCGTAAACACACCAAAAGTTGCACAGGTAAAAACTAGACTGTTAAAGCCACCAAAAGTTGCCAAGGTACAAATAAGGTTAAAATAAGTTTAAAGCCACTTTAAAGCCAGTAAAAGTTGGGCAGGTGTAAATAAGACTATCGTAAATCGACCAAAAGTTAAGACGACTGTAAATTCCCCCAAATGCGGTGTAGTCTGGCTTCCGCCCGAAGTCAGCTGGGATTGGCGCCAGCAATTTTACGCGACCCTGTTCAGGATAAACGGTGTTGAAAATGAATGCATGGATGAATAAGAATAAGACAGCCCTAAACTCTCTAAAAGTTGCATATGTTGAAACATTCATTCATCTTCCGTACCGCTTGATCCTCACTAGGGTCGCGGGGGGTGCTGGAGCCCATCCCAGCCGTCTCCGGGCAGTAGGCGGGGGACACCCTGAATCGGTTGCCAGCCAATCGCAGGGCACACATAGACGAACAACCATCCACACTCACACTCACACCTCGGGACAATTTAGAGCGTCCAATCAGCCTGCCACGCATGTTTTTGGAATGTGGAAGGAAACCGGAGCACCCGGAGAAAACCCACGCAGGCCCGGGGAGAACATGCAAACTCCACACAGGGAGGCCGGAGCTGGAATCGAACCCGGTACCTCTGCACTGTGAAGCCGACGTGCTAACCACTGGACTACCGGGCCGCCCTATGTTGAAACAAGACTGCGTTAAAAGCTCGCAAAAGTAAACAAAACCGCCATAAATCCCATTAAAAGTTGGCCAAGTTAAAAAATAAGACAACTGTAAATACAGTAATCCCTCGCTATTTCGCGGTTTGTTTATCGCGGCTTCAGTGCATCGCTGATTTTTTCTAACATATTCATAATTTTTATTATTTTTATACTTTAAAAAAATATATATACATGGTGTACAGTACTGTACATGTTGCTCTATGTGACTCGCTGTTGTTTTGCAGTTTCTCGCGGACCGTTTGCGGACTTAATTTTTTTTTTTTACCTGAATATGTTTGCTGGTCGTTATTTCGCGGATTTTCGTTTTTCGCGGGTGGTTTTGGTCCCCATTAACTGCGGTAAACGAGGGATTACTGTACCTCCAAATTTGCACAGGTAAAACAGGTAAGACTACCTGAAATCCCCTCAAAGTTACAGAGGTTTCAGTAAAACTACTGTAAATCTGCTAAAAGTTGCACAGGCAACCAAAAGTGGTCAAAATAAGACTGCCTGCCGTCAATCCCCTCAACAAGTGAACCTCCCAAAGGTGTGCGGATTCAAATGAGATGACTATAAATTTCTCAAATGTTTCACATTTAAAATAAGGGTAAAATGCTGCGTGAGGCATCAATTTGACAACTTCTCTGTATGAAAGGGGTCTTTTGTGTCGAATTAACAAAGCCGAAAATGCCAGCAGTAATTTGAATAATCAGTCCGGTCAATATGTCAACAAATAACATTATTCCAAGACTACTTCATTGAAATCTGGATATATTTTTGTAAGTAATAAGGCGGGCACACTAATTAACTGTGACCTTTCATCAAATGTCACACGTTTGGGGTGCTGTTGTCAGCATGCTGCTGAGCTCCTCAGGGTAATTAAGCTCCCCCCCCCCACACACACACACCTAAACGCACACACATACACACACGGACGCACACTCGCGCACACGCAAGCAGGCACGGACAACATTCGCAAACAAAGTGCACCCACAGTGCTGTCGCTTGCTTTATGTCTTCAAAAACATGTGGGAAGACAAATTGAGTTATTTTTGTAAAAACAAAGCGTTTTGTTCTGTTCTGCTTTTTACATTTCTTTGCAAATTTGGATGATAGTGCACAATAGGTTTTACGACTCTTTTAGCGTCTGAGAGTCTGCAGTAAGTTGTTAGCAAACTCTGCAACAAACTGTGAAACAAATAAAAAACAAAAAAAAATGTAAGAGATCAGTCATGTGTTCTGGGGCGACATAATTTTTTTTGTGACTACTTTCTTTATTAGTCAGGGCCTAGGAACCATCTTATGACATTTCATAAAGTACACTGAAATGTTAGTCTTCCTGCAATCAGATGACGACAAGTTCCATGCAAAAAAAAAAAGTCTTCTAAAACCAGGGCTAAAGTGAGGTCATCTTATTTTGGGTTCTTTAAGAGTGCCGTGGTGAATGGGTGAATTTGTTTCAAGATGATTTGTGTGATCATTTTTATCACAACAATTGTTCATACCGTTTTATTTGTAACTTTGGATGTTGCCACAATTGAGCCGTTTCCTGCGAGTTTTGAGCACAGTGCACAATCGAAGGTTATCTGACTGCACCGCGAACATAACAAGTAGACCTCCAAAAGGAAAAATCACTAGAGGCATTTTTGCCACGACAGTTTAAATCACTACCATTTTTCAGTTCATGATTATTGTCACTGCGCTCTAGCCACACTTTGTTCGGGTTTGAGGTCTGCGAAAACGAGATCAAGTGGTTAGCGGACTGCGCAACAAACATAAGTAGCACGGTGGAACTCAATAAGGCGAAACAATCGAGGTCTCTTGACAGTTTAATTCTCGAGCTTTTCCATTTCATTATTAGTTTCAATGTCAGCACCTTGTAGCCCCGTTAAGTTGATGGTATTTAACATCCGAGAATCCACGGTAGAAAATTGTTAGCCAAATGCAAACCAAACATAAGCAGAAGACGTGAGTCCTATAAAGAAATCGGAGCAGCGCTCATTAACAACTTTGGAATAATACTGTAAACTGTGATCGCTTCGGTCACGATACATGAGGTTCTCAGAATACAACGGGACAACGTTTTTTTTAGCGTATGAACGGCGCATTAATTGGTGGTCAAGGTGCACAAGAAGCCACGGCGTACTTCTTCTTTTTGTTTTATTGGTTTTTATTCCTGGGTTGGGGTGTCTTTGTATAAATATTAACTGTAGTTATGACTTTGCTACTATGTTAGCATAGGCCAGTCATGGACTAGCGCACAAATTAGGGTTACAATGTTGCTATAAACCGAAGACCCCTTGTCAAAAGATACGCAGTGGCTGACTTGGCAGAATTTATTACATTTCATTTTGGAGGGTTTAATGCCTGGAGGACAGGAATTTAATTCCCGGTCCAGACAATCCGACACCTCATTGTACCTGTCGCCGTAAGTGCTTTGGGTTTAACAATGGACTGTGAGCCGTGCCATTTCATTTTGACTCATGATTCTTTTTTTTCCCCCTACCCTGAGGGAAACTAAATTGGAAGCGGTCGTGATGTTTTCATCCTGTAATATTGCTCATTTGAATGTAACTGTGCTCCATCCTGTTCTCAACATCTGACACCGTCTTTCGCCCACAAGCGAAATGTCGGCTTTCCTCACAAAACAGCTCGTTGAACCTACTTTTAACAAGCTCAGTAACCCACCTAGCACGTAGCAATGGTCTGAACAGGCTGGACAACACTATAATATGGCCGCCCCTCAACCCCAAAACATTTTTTTACAAGAACCACAGTTTACTGTTAATAAAGTTCTCTCTTAGGCCTGTTAAACAGTCTATTCGTGGCTCGGACGGCCGACAGTCTGCTGCTAACTGGCAGAAGAGAGAGATGCCCTTCACAGTGTGCCAATTGTTTCTGCTTTGTCAGGCTTTCTCGACGTGTGCTGCCGCCATTTGTTAGTTTCCTCACTGGGGCTCTGTCACTGCTGCGCCGGAACTCAAGGGCGGACATCTTGGACGCCATGATGCCGACTTACAGGTTTTGCGCGCTGAGTCCTCCACAAAGAGAGAGGAGATGTCCTCATCCACTCCTGCCTGGTTTCTGGCGATGCAGGTGTAAGCGCCTGTGTCCTCAAAGCGCACGTTGCTGATGTGCACCTCGCTGCCGTTAGCTGGGATGAGCAAATGCACAAAAAAAAATAAAGATTGCATCCACAAGTATTTTCTAAACAGCTGCTCAGATTAAAGGAAGACTTCAAATGCCCCCCCCCTCCTGAAATTGTGCAGATTGAAAACAAAACAGCCTCTAATAAGGCTTCCACGAAGTAGTTCAGCAAGACTACCTCAATTTCATCTAAAATCGTACCATTTGAAGAAGAAAAAAAGGCAGATATAAATAAGAAATAAACCCTTCTTAAATTGCATATGTCAAAATAACCCTGTAGTAGCTAATGTGCTGGGCTAAAACAAAACGACCTTACAAGAAGGTGCTACCTTGCAGGGTGAGTTGCTTGGATAGCTTTGGTGTGATGTCCATGCCGTTCTTGAGCCAGGTCAGTTGCGGGCGGGGGATGCCCTCAGCGTGGCATCGGAGGCTGGCGGTGACGCCCGGCTCTCTGGCTTGGCTCTCCGGGTACACCCGGATGACAGGCGGAACTGTGGGGGTGCAGACGGCATCAAATTGAAAACGCCATCAATCTTGTCATACACACACACACACATGACTGACCTTAGTCTCAAGGGACTGCTCAAAGTTAAATTAAATTCGTAACAAGGTCAAAAGTCAAATTGTGACAAAACCTCCTCAAGTCATATTTCAAATGAAGTCTTGATGAGGGCTTCGTTCATCCGTCGGAGCATATTTTGTGGAACATATCTGTCTGCCGCAGAAATCCACGCTATGCAAAAATCTGACTTTCTGCAGGTTTTTATAGATTTTTACAGTACACTTTTGTATTGCCCTGACGTGTGGACGAGTAGAGCCACAGTCACGCCTCGACACATTAAAAGACCATGAACAAAGGTAGCAAATCTTGTATTCTTGTTAGGGTTCGTTCAAGGTCGCAAATGTTTACTAAAGATTTTCCAGACGTTCGCCTGTAAAATGTTTTTGCCACAAGAAAAAAAAACACTCAAAGTTGTTGACGAACAATCGAGGGAATGACTGAGAAACATTTGGTGAACGTTTGCGACCGCCAACGAGCCCTGACAAGAATGCAACGTTTGCTACCTTTGCACACGTTCGCCCCCTCAGCGGCAAACGTGCATAAGGCAGTTGCTGTAAGCCATACCTTAAGCCTTTCACATGCAGACTCGCTGATGTCATTCGCCACCACATCAGGCTTCAATGTACATAAAATACAAACAAAACAATTTGTACCTATTTTTCTGTTCATTTTATGCTTGCAAATTTAAGGGGTCTTCATTTACATTGGTTGTGAGGAGTATGTTTTAATTACATTAAATCTTTTTCAAGCATTTGCGGGGAGGTTGGGGGGGGCATAAAACAAAGTGTTTTTAATATGGTGTCTACACTATATGGTGGATTTTTAAACTAAGAACTGAGCCAAGTCCTGTCATCTTGAAATTTACAGTATAATTGAATAAACTATTAGTATTCCATGAGTATCACCTCTTGGGTAAGCTTTCGTGGCGTATTTAGAGCACGATCAATGCTTTCGTTTGTTTTGCCGCAGCCTTTGGTCCTGTACGTTTGAGTGTACACAAATCACGCATATAAATGAGCGAGGCAAGCATTAGGGGGTCATTGACTTTTTTTTTCTTGCTTCTTATCGATTTTGAGCAACCTTTTGTCAGTAAGCAGACAAAGCCTAGCGCCTCACTTGAAACTTAACACAAAAAAAAATCTTTACCCCGTGGTGTTGGCAAATCACCAAATCACACAAAGCGCATTTCCAAGTGGAGCATTGATACGAATCAAATGCATTTATGCAAGGCGGGGATTAATTTTCGTTAATCCAGCAGCACAATAATGTTTCATATCAAAGGAATTGAATGGAGCACACAGTGCAAAATACATACAAAAGGCATCCAAAGGTGTCAACAAAAAAGTTTTTAGGCAGCCAGGTGGTGCGTGTTTGTTATGATTTTGTTTAGATTACATTTGGTTTTGTTGCGTCAGGTGCCCTATTTTGTCTCCACCTGTTCTCGTCATCCTTGTCCCTTGAGTTGAACCAATCAGCTCTCTCAACCCTTTGTGTCTTGTCCAGGTTCGTTCGTTACTTTGGTTTCTTGTGTTTCCAGGGCTTTTCTGGTGTTTTATGATTTAGTTTTTTGTTCAGCCCATCCTACTCCTCCTGCCTCTCTGCTTTTTGGGGTCCTGTGACTCCTACGCCTAAACCATGACAACTTTCTCCAGGAATGGCTGCCATGGCCATCTGGACCTTCATGTACTGGCAGGCTTGGGAATGTGGCAGTCACACAAATGGGCTGCTGTGAAGAATCGCAAACGCTAGGTCATGTTGAAGTTGCAATCAGTTCCGGGTGTACTCCACCTACTGCCCGAAGACCATCGGGATAGGTTCCAGCACACCCATCACATTTGTGAGGATCAGCAGCTCAGATAACGGATGGATGGATTTATTAGGGGATTCTTAAAAAAAAACAATGAAAAGTACATGTTTGATTTTGAATTAAATACAAAAAACAAGTTTGGAGTTTCAGAAGAAGAAATTAAAAAAATGTTTGGATTTTGGTAGGTAGAAATAATGTGTTTTCCTGTGGTGTGAAAAAATAATTACTCCTCATGGGAAATAATTTGACTGCTCCAGGATCAAACTGTTTGCATCATAAAACCTACTAAATTTAATGACGTGAAAAAAAGACTTTAATATGGATTATCTAGCGACCGGTGCACTCGAGTCCATCCATTCTGATGTGAGCAGGGTGAAGAAAAGCCTTTTCGAGCTCGCCTCATCCACTCGAGCTTCGAGCTCCATACGGATAGAATGCAGACAACGTGCACTGCAGGCACACTGCGACATAACGCTACTGACAGGCCCTTCATGCAGCTCGCCGGCCGCTCGTCAATCATCCAGCAAGGCCACTGTCTGCGCAAACACACACACACAGACACACACAAACACACACGAGCGTGCGTAGTGTACATGTACGCCCACACTCCTACCCATGCAGCAGGCTGTTTTGCTCTCAAACTGTGAAATTCTAAGCAGACACTTCAATCACACCGCGGCGCTGGAGGCGTCATCCAAAAAGCATGTCGTGAACCAGGTAGGTCTGAGATAGGCACCCCACTCACAAGCATGCCAACATACTGAGACTAAAGTATGGATGCAAAAGGATGGAGGGAGGGGGGGACGAGCATGCTTTACAACAATTTCCCCACCGTAGAAATAATGTAAAGCAGGGATGGGCAACTGTGACGATATTCAACCACACCTCCCGGCCCCCAATAATCTTAGAATTCTGAGTGAGTTTATTTTCTTTACAGAAAAAAAGTCAGGAAACAAATAATAACAGTATTAATGAAATAAATAATAACTAAATAACCCTCTCTGAGTTCTTCACAGAAAAAAAACAGGAAATAAAGAATAACTAAACAACTCTCTCTCTTTATAGCCCCTTGAAATCCACAAAAAAAGAGTTCTGCCATCTACGAGAACGCCACCTATCTTATCTTGCCCCCCCCCCCCGCCCCTGCCCCGCTAGAAGCACTGATGAAAAATTGTGACCCTCTCCAGCATTCAAGTTGCTATAAAGGTAATTGAAAACAATTAACCACCGAGGCATCATTTTAAGTAACATTTTGACCTTAACATACACAGAAGTGTAAAAATATTAGCAATGCATTGAAAGAAATTTAGATTTGAGTCATCACCGATACCAAATACAAACACTTGATAATTATATTACATCTTGCAATTGTGATGGAAATATGATCAGAATCAATGAATACAACATTTTAGTAAACATGGCATACGTTTCACTCAAACGTAACCATTTTTCGAGTAAAAACATTTCATGAATAACACTTTAACAGCCCACTGCAAAACACTGCATGTTTTTCCAAACATTACACATTTTAATTTAGAAGAGTTCACTGTATTAACTATAATTGCCAAGCAACGGCGCAGCAATCAAAAGAACCATTACATTAATCAGTTACTGCTGTTTCACTAAACAGTTGTTTTTACAGTACACATGCATGGCTTAGTATTTGTGATTATATATTGGAGATATGCCAGTTGCAGGAATAATCATTTGGCTTCCAGGGGGAAGGTTGGTGGCTGGTGAATTAGGTATCAATCTAATAGTATCTGGGCCTTTTTTTTTTCAAATATGAGTTTAGATTTGGACATCCTCAAAAATACATGAGCCGCTGTGTACTAAAACTACAATAAAACTTCAAAACTGTAGTTTTCCCCAGCCATTAAGAAGGATCCCAAATATGTTTACAATTTCTTTGGAAAGTGTGCGTGAATAGATTGACCGTAATTTCCGGACAATAGAGCACAGCTGATTATAAGCCGCACCCACTACATTTTGTACACACACAAGCCGCACCTATCTATAAGCCGCAGGTGCCCATATTGTAACATGAGATATTTGCAAAGAAAAACGGTACACAGAAAGAAGTTTCAATGTTTAATCACTTAATCTTAACTTTTCTTTGCCTGTTACAGCATGATGGCACTAAAACAGCACTCACACGGATGGTTTAAAAGAAAAGGGCACCGTTCCCTGCCATAAACACTCGGTCAACCATTCCTTCATTATGCTTTTTACCATCCACGCTTTCGTGTCAACTTTCAAGACAATATCTTTCGGGAGGTTTCTTTTGGCATTCGTAACCTGGTCAACAAATACTATGACTGTTGTAGTTAATGCTGCCTCGTTAAATAAATGGAACAGTGTCATTTTAAAAGGAGCGTTGGATAATCTCATGGGAAATCTTGTGAAACTTGGACCACGAAGTGAAGGGAGACGGACGCTGAGCTGAGCTTATTCAGACCTGATGGATCTGCTCTCGGCATTGTAACCAGACCGATATTAAGAGTAAAATATCGTCGTTTGGGAGTTTGAACGGTTTCACACAGTGGGCCGTGTGAACAGCCCTGAAGCAAGGCAGATTACCGTAGTTGTTTTTCACGTGTTTTGGGCACATACAAGTGCTCACAAGCCACTGCTGTTGTCTATTTTTGTATACTTTTCTATTTGTTGGTCCCATTTGACAGACCTCAGTCTTTTATTAATGCTGTACATTTTCAGTGGGGAAATAGAGCCTTCATGAAAATTATTTTGTGTTCGGTCAAGTCTGTCATCGACTCAGCCATAAAGCTTTCGGATTGCAGTTCAGCTCTAAACACAGATGAAGTGGGCCCTCTTGTTATTTTCACTGTGACGAATGTTAGCATCTCACTGTTATCTTTTCTGATCGAGCGCTTCCTGGCGGCCGTTGGAAAAATCTTTAAACAGGCCGCTTCATTCAATAAACCGCAGGGTTGAAAGCATGTGACAAATGTAGCGGCTTATGGTCCGGAAATTACGGTAGTCTTTGCAAAAAGTTAAAATCATATGGTCTTTCTTTCACATGCGGATCTGGAACACAGACCCCGCAATCAACGGGGTTCACTGGACCAAATTTCTTCTAATACGGATACAACAAGCCTTCTCTGTTGGTGGGCGACCATTTGAGAGAAAATGGTTTCTGAGGGTGCCGTGCCACGGATAAAGGTTTTGGTAGAGATGGATGGCGGCAGCCCGTCTGGTGTATGAAATTAACTGGCAATATTAACATGACGTCAAATAAATGAATAGGCCTATGTGCGAAGATTGAAGATCCAGGTTCTGAAAGAAATTGGCTGCAGCAGCAGGAGGAACAGAGATTCATTGAGCGTTAAGAATTTGGTTGCTTGTGTGGAACTGAATGATGAACTCTGGAGGAAGGAAATGAGCCAAATAATCCAAATTAACAAACTTTTTTTCTCCACTTTTTAAAACAATGGTTTTCCAAAGAAAATACTTTTTAAAATTAAACGAATTAAAAGTAAATTAGATTTTAGATTGAGTTAAACATTTTCCAATTTTTTTTATTCCTTTTTTTTCAGATGGACAAATAATGATGCTTGTCAAAAGTAATGTATTTGGTGTTCAACTTTTTTTCAAAATAAATATAGATTTTTTAAAATTTATTTTGAAGTCATAAATTCATTTGAAGTAGCTGTCAAACTTTACAAGTTAGTTAAAATGCATTATTTCACAAGATTATATATATAAAAGAACAACATTTTCGGAAACAGGCCACTTTTAGTTAGGGCTACTAAAGCAGCCTCCTCTTGAATACAAAGCAGCAGAAAGTCACGCTGCTGATTTATACAAGCCATCAAGTCTTCCCCCAACTTAAGAGGGAGGCTGCCATGTGAAACCCAAACGATTCTCCATCACGCCTCCACTTCCACTTCAAACTCAATAGTGTCCGTCACATGCGTCGGCGGAGATGAACAGCGTTACAAATCCACTTACACAACGCGGTCTCTTGCCTAATTGAGTTTTAGAAAACGTCAAGTGGCTTCGTCGAGGGGCGAAAGAAAATCTCCTTGGGGACCCCACAATGTGAAATCCATAGCGGTGACGCTGAAAAGCTCAAGTCAGGAATCAATTATGACTGGGAGTCGTCGCTCTCTCCGGGGCGTCATATACAGAACAATTGGTCATCTCCATGTAGCGTTTCAATTAACCTCGCAGGGATCATCTTTTGAATGAATGCTAATGAAGCAGCTGTCTGTCAAATGCAGAAGGACGTTTTCTCCACTCAATGCCAGCTCATTAGGACAGATAGCAGTTACTCCACAGCGCATTCATGACCTTTACCTTCTCCATAAAGAACTGATTTAACTCCCAAAGTTAGGCCAATTAGCAAAGGAGCAAAACTCATCGCCTCATGTTGAACGAAGACCAAGTGGGATGTTTCGCGACCACTGAAAGCTCCAAAATGGAACATCCCAAAATCCCAGTAAGAAATGATTGGAAGTGAATAAGCTGTCGCCAATCGGCTCAATCAGGGGCGGAGCTATGCAGTGGTCAAGGCCATTTGTGCCATTTGATCATTCTGACTGGAAAAGCAAAGTAACAACAAAGACAATGACATTATTGAAATTGTTTTGACAAATTGAAACTGTAACATTTATTTTGTGAATGCAAACACTCTGTTTTTCTTCTTTCTTCTTTCTTCTTTCTTCTTTCTACCCACAATCTTGCTGCTGTGGACTGTAAATTTCCCCAGTGTGGGACAAATAAAGGATATCTTAGCTTATTATCTAGTAAATTAAGCTAAGCAAAATGTTGATTTTTACTTAGACTCGCATTTGCTTGATTATAAGTGGATATAAGTTTGATGCAGCCCTACTATTCTAAACACATTTTGATTCATATTGCGATTGTGGAGTATGAGTTAGGCAGTCAAATTCACCTGTTTTTGTCCATCTCAGGGGGTGGCCATTTTGCTACTTGCCATTGATTTTAAATGACATCACAATTGCTCAGGGCTCAGGTAACAACCAATCATGGCTCAGATGCAGAAAACAGGTGAGGCCAAGAAGCATTGTTGAAGAGATGTAGGAGTTTCATTTATTTGGCCCATATCCTTGTCGTCAAATGTAATTTGCCATCGTCTTGTGGCATGTCTCAGCAATGACTTTTAGTGTCTTAGTTAACACTGTGTTAAAACAAACAAACAAACAAAAAGGTCGACTACTTGTGGGTTTTATAATGTAGGTACTTTATCAGTTTTCACGTATCCTGTCACCGGCCATGTTCAGAGACTCGCTTTTAATCAAAAGAACATCCTGGGAGAAGCTACATCAGTAAAGCATTGATTATTTAATTTTGTTGTGACAGAACGAGAGGGCGGAATTTACAACGGCAGCAGATGTTTGTGATTCCCATCGGAAAGCTTTCTCTTTGTGTAAATACCTTGTAGATTCCCACCATAAATGTCGCGAGACTTCCAGCATATCCTTGCCAAAGCGCTCAGTCGGAGCTCAAAATCTGTCTTTGAGTTGGCCAGAATGATAAATAGGCCATCTGCTACACGTGACGCCTAATTGATTCAAAAGCCCAAGAACAAAAAGTCAACTTGACGCAAGAGGGCTTCTTACCATCCACGTAGAGAGCATGCGTCTGGAAGAGTTTCTCGTAGCCGTCGGCGTGGCATGTGTAATTGCCCATATGGGTGGGGCTAATCTTGGTGAAGTACAAGGAGCCGTCATCGCCAAAGTCCTGTTTGAAGACAAAGGCAGCCAGTTGAATCCTACAAAAGTCAGGGACGGGTGATGTAAAGGTGACTTTTTAAATGGCCAGTATACAAATAGTTTCGCCTCGGGAGTGGCTGACACCCAACAAGTGTGAAAATGAACAACCAAGTTGATATTTTTTTCACTGTCTGAGAAATGAGACAAGACTAAAAAGATTGTTTTTTCGGCTCAAGAATATGCAGCATGAAATCGTCAGGGTTTTTTTTTAATCAGAAATTGCAGTTATTCATTAAATAGACATCTTTTTACCCCAAAAAAACTGTACAATTAATTTCAGTCAAGGGGACGGGGTGAGCAGTGCTTCATTTGCATGAGAAAAGATTTTAAAAATATTTTCCCCACTCAATATGACTTCGGTCTTGAAATAGTATTTTTTTCAATGAAATATAATTTGTACTTCCCAAATATGCATCTTTCTTTTCTCTCTCAACAACTCCACAATTATATTTTAACATACAATGTTTTTTCTTATTTTTTTTTTTTTTTATTGTTTTCAGTCGAGGGGTTAGATTGAGCAGAATCAAAATCTCAAACAGTTCCACGTGAACATTCAACTATCATTCTCAAAAATGTTTGGCTTCTTACCCCCAATTTTTTTCTCCAAAATATACAATGAATCCACACCGATTGGCAGGTCACTGAATTCTCCATTTCGCTTTTTCTCCCCTCAACTATTTACGAAAAATTCCTGTGATACTCCAAGATGTCATGTGATGGAGCACTAAATGGGAAACTGGTGCCAAGGAAGTACTGTATGTTGAAGTAAGATTGAATACATCTCTTTGAAACCAGGATCTTTGCATTAAGGGAGGAGGTAAGTTTAACCTGGGTTGTTGGCAAAAGTTAAATAGTCTTCAACTCATCGACAAGTGTATACACACACACACACACACACACACACACACACAAACTTATGATAAATTCGAATATATTGAGGTTGAATATGTGTGCTCAAGTGTTAAAAACGTGTTCTTAAGGATTAAATACAAATGTGCTGCATGTAAAAGTTAAACACAACTGAATTGCACTGAAAGAAATGTACTTGAAATGTTAAAAAAAACATTACACATGCTGTATGCCTGACCACAAGCTTCGTTCTGTTTTATTGTGTTTTGAAGGTTAATTTCAGTTGTTTAACTCAGTGATTCTTTTGCATACCACAAGAGAGAATCTGCAAACCACACTTAGAGAATCACTGTTTCACAGCCAAGCATCATAAATGCGGAATAGGTGTCTCAAACAAAATTATTTATTTCCACCTACAATATTTGCTATTGTCATTAAAAATGTAATTCCCAATTGCTGCAGCTTGGCCACATTGTTATGCGCTTACACCGACATAAATGTGCAATGAGGCTTTCATCAGCAACACAACAAGCAGAAAATACCCGTAATGCATCTGAGGTGATTACTTCAAGCATGCCGCCAAGCAAAACAAGAGAATTCATATTGGAAACAATCAATGCTTGCTTTTGTCAAAAAGCTAAGCATTCCTCGGTAGCTCTATGAATAATTCAAACTGCTCTAAACATCAGGCAGATGAAGTTCCTTGTCTTTTTTTTTTTTTCAAGGCGACCTCAACACGTCGTTAACAAGCTCATTAGCTTGTGGGGCCTCTTGTCAGTGTGAGCAAATGTTTGTTGTTCTTTTACCACTGTTGTTATTGTTTATTTCTGAAGCAAAGGAAAACACGGCACATTAATTAATTATGTTCACATTGTCATCCTTGGACTGCCGAAAAGGCCACATGGTGGCTAGCTTTTGTCTATTAGTATATTTTCAATAACGTTTGCTTGTCCTCAATCCTCCGATTGGCCAGTGAGCTACAGCCCACTTGACTTTGCTTCAAAGATGGGGTACACCCCGGAGTGGTTGCCAGCCAATCACAGGGATTAGCCTTTGGGTGCATGTCAACGAGGGCCCGACCAGTATGGATTTTTTTAGGCTGTACTATATATATACAGCTATATATATATTTATATATACTATATTTATATTACTATATATATATTTATATATATATATATATTTTGAGCATGACGTCTCTGATCCATTGGTTAAAGGAAACTTTGATTCTCTCCTCTTTCATCTCAAACTGCTTCAAACAACAAAGCGTGTGATGGAAAAGTGGTTATGCCTGCATGACTGTCTGTGTTTTATGTTATGTGTTGTGTTTATTGTTTTACTTGATGTTAACTGTTTTGTTAAGCGCTTTGTTACAGCTGCTATATAAATCAGCATGTATTGTATTGTATTGTGTATAGATATATATATATATATATATATATATATATATATATATATATATATATATATATGAGTTGAGGATTTATATATATCCTCAATATATATATATATATATATATATATATATATATATATATATATATATATATATATATATATATATATATATATATATATATATATATATATATATATATATATATATATATATATATATAAATCCTCATCTCACCCCTCGGGTGGTGTCCGTCCCTCATTCAGCTCGGGTCCTCTACCAGAGGCCAGGAAGCTTGAGGGTTCTGCGCAGTATCCTTGCTGTTCCCAGCACTGCACATTTCTGAACTGAAATGTCCGATGTTGTTCCCGGGATCTCTTGCAACCACTCATCTAATTTGGGGGTCACTGCCCCGAGTGCTCCGACCACCACAGGCACGACTGTCACCTTTACCTTCCAGGCTCTCTCCAGCTCCTCTCTGAGCCCTTGGTATTTCTCGAGTTTCTCATGTTCCTTCTTCCTGATGTTTCCATCACTTGGGACCGCTACATCCACTACAACGGCTTTCCTCTGCCCTTTATCTATGATCACGATATCTGGTTGGTTCGCCATTACCATCTTGTCAGTCTGGATCTGGAAGTCCCACAGGATCTTCGCTCTGTCATTCTCCACCACCTTCGGAGGTGTTTCCCATTTTGACCTTGGGGTTTCCAGTCCATACTCCGCACAGATGTTTCGGTAGACTATGCCAGCCACCTGGTTATGGCGTTCCGTGTAGGCTTTCCCTGCCAGCATCTTACACCCTGCAGTTATGTGTTGGATCGTCTCAGATGCCTCTTTGCACAACCTACACCTTAGGTCTTGTCTGGTGTGGTATATCTGGGCCTCGATGGCTCTGGTGCTCAAGGCCTGTTCCTGAGCAGCCAGAATGAGTGGCTCTGTGCTGTCCTTCAGGCCAGCCCTCTCTAGCCACTGATAGGACTACTTGAGATCAGCCACTTCAGCCACTATATATATATATATATATATATATATATTAGAGCAGTCAAAGTGTCAAAGGACCCGAGCTGAATGAGGGACGGACACCACCCGAGGGGTGAGATGAGGATTTTTATATATATATATATATATATATATATATATATATATATATATATATATATATATATATATATATATATATATATATATATATATATATATATATATATATATATATAAATAATGAAATCGGTCCCTGAAGGCTTATAACAATAAATCTTAAAGCAATCAGAACCACACACAGCCTGGGTTCTGGTACCAGTTCTCTCGGGAGGGGTTGGACTCTCTTCCACTCTGGAGTTGCTCACGGTGAGAGGCGCAGGGCAGGTGTGAGCATACTCATTGCCCGAGTGGACCATGTTCCGTGCCTCTATTGTTGAGGCGGCCAATCTGAGTTGTGGCCGTAAGGTGGTTGGTGCCTGTCGTGGCGGCAACCCCCGTACTCGCTGGTGGACACCAGCAGTAAGGGATGCCGTCAAGCTGAAGAAGGAGTCCTATCGAGCCTTTATGGCCTGTCGGACCCCAGAGGCAGCTGACGGGTATCGACTGGCCAAGCGGACCGTGGCTTCGGTGGTCGCCGAGGCAAAAACCCGAGTGTGGGAAGAGTTCGGTGAGGCCATGGAAGCCGACTTCCGGACGGCTTCGAGGAAATTCTGGTCCACCATCCGACGTCTCAGGAGGGGGAAGCAGTGCACCACTAACACTGTGTACAGTGGGGATGGGGCGCTGCTGACTTCGACTCGGGACGTGAACCGGTGGGCAGAGTACTTCGAAGACCTCCTCAACTCCACCAACACGCCTTCCTTGGAGGAAGCAGAGCCTGGGGACTCCGAGGTGGGCTCTCCTATCTCTGTGGTTGAAGTCACCGATGTGGTTAAAAAGCTCCTCGGTGTAAGGCCCCAGGGGTGGATGAGATCCGCCCGGAGTTCCTCAAGGCTCTGGATGTTGTGGGGCTGTCCTGTTTGACACGCCTCTGCAACATCGCGTGGTCAACAGGGAGAATGCCTCTGGATTGGCAGACCGGGGTGGTAGTCCGTCTTTTTAAAAAGGGGGACCGGAGGGTGTGTTCCAACTACAGAGGGATCACACTCCTCAGCCTCCCTGGTAAGGTCTATTCAGGAGTGCTGGAGAGGAGGGTCCGTCAGGAAGTCCAGCCTCAGATTGAGGAGGAGCAGTGTGGTTCTCGTCCCGGCCGTGGAACAGTGGACCAGCTCTACACCCTTAGCAGGGTCTTTGAGGGTATGTGGGAATTCGCCCAACTAGTCTACATGTGTTTTGCGGACTTGGAGAAGGCGTTTGACCGTGTCCCTCGGGGAGTTCTGTGGGGGGTGCTTCGTGGGTATGGGGTACCGAACCCCCTGATACGGGCTGTTCGGTCACTATACCACCGATGTCAGAGTTTGGTTCGCATTGCCGGCAGTAAGTCGGAATCGTTTCCAGTGGGGGTAGGACTCCGCCAAGGCTGCCCTTTGTCGCCGATTCTGTTCATAACTTTTATGGACAGAATTTCTAGGCGCAGCCGAAGCGTTGAGGGGGTCCGTTTTGGGGGCCTCAGTATTGCATCCCTGCTTTTTGCAGATGATGTGGTGCTGTTGGCTCCTTCAAACGGGGCTCTCCAACTCTCACTGGAACGTTTCGCAGCCGAGTGTGAAGCGGGTGGGATGAAAATCAGCACCTCCAAATCTGAAACCATGGTCCTCAGTCGGAAAAGGGTGGAGTGCCCCCTCCAGATCGGGGAGGAGATCTTGCCCCAAGTGGAGGAGTTCAAGTATCTTGGGGTCTTGAATTGGGCTGAATTGGTTGAACATAGATGAACAACCATTCACTTTCACATTCACACCGAGGGACAATTTAGCATGTTCCATTAAAACTGCCATGCATGTTTTTGGAATGTTGGAAGAAACCGGAGTACCCGGAGAAAACCCACTCAGGCACGGGGAGAACATCCTAATTCCATTCCTGCACCTCTGCACTGTAAGGCCGACGTGCTGGCCAGTCAACCAACGTGCCGACTGATGGAACATTTTTTTGACAAAATACAAATTATTTGATGTAAAAAGAAACATATTGAGTGTAAATTGATGACAAAATATAATCTATTCGGTAAAAACTAATACAGGGGTACCCCACCCCTTACAAATGCCTCTTCATACGAAATTGTCAAGTTACAAAAGGCCTCAACAGAAGAAATTTCAAGATACGAAAGGTAAATATACAGTGTGGGCTGCTAGTCGCAGCTCCGAGTTTCCTGAACGCAACATAATTATAGCTGCGGCGCCATTGGCTATTATTGAGCATCATCCTGGAATCCCATTGTTCTAAGAGGGACCTCTACTGTATGTTTCAATCTGTATGTGTTCTCATCATTCGCCCCTCGGGCCATGAGGTGTTCCGAGAGTTTTATGTAAATGTTAATCACCCAGAAAAAGTGTTCACCAGTCAGGTGATCGCTCACTATGCTGATGTTTGCCTTGGAAATTTTCGAAGGACTGTTAAAAGCCGACAAAATCAAATGTCTTTGGATTAGTTCTTTACCAAACGCCAGGCAAAACCCACTTCTGAGAGAGAACATGAACTAAAGAGAGCAAATAATGATGGGGATGCAGTTAAAAGTTAAATGACCATAATTTTTATTCTTTATTCTTCGTTTTTCTTACATTTTGCACAACTCTCATTTATTCTGCTATAATCTAATTGCAACACGTATTTTTTCTATATTTTGTTGCATTTTTATGCTTTAGAACAGCGGTCCCCAAACTTTTTTGCCCCACGGACCGGTTTCATGTTAGACAATATTTTCAGGGACCGACATTTAAAGTGTGGTGGATAAATACCACAAAATAATATAATATGACCTGCATGGTACTGTGGTATTTGCGAAACATAATAATAAACATGAATCTTGACACGAGGAACGTCCTATTTGGCCGACGAACTGTGGTCGCTATGGTAACGTTAAAACGTGCCTTCAAAATCAAACACACAGCAAATGCAAAGTGCATGAAAAATGTGATTCACCATTGCGCATATTCCGTAGCGAGGGCTTGGTGTGTGGGAATCTCTTGTTGAGATAAATCCGTATTTTAAGTTGGACTCCTGATATTGTCTATTAAATTTAGCCTTCTCTTTCTTTAAAGTCGTAGGCTCATCTTCTGTTTCCTGGCTGGGCTTTTTCCCCTTCCCAAAGACATTAGTTTTTTTTTTTTTACCAATTTTGCGAGCTCCCGGGCTTCATTTTAGCGGTAACCCATCACGTGAGCGAGAAGCGCGCCTTGACCTACGTCAAGAGGGACATAGTGTAGGCGGATGTAACAGTGAGAATCTGGTAACCTTTCAAAACAAAACATCTTTCAGATCGTGAAATAAATACAATGGAAGTAATGTCAGTTATTTATTCTTTCTGTGCGGTCCGGTACCAAATGACCCACGGACCGATATCGGTCCGTGGCCCGGAGGTTGGGGGCCACTGCTTTAGAAAACATTGATGTTTTTTTGGGGGGTGGATGGGGCATTTACGGATGGGGGTGGAACGTATAAGGGCATTTACATGCCAAAATATGATCAATACTATATCTGACAATCATAGAAAATAATAGGAACCCCCAAAAATGTCAAGAAATGGAATTGTTTACAGTAAACAAAGAAAAACAATCTCAACCGATGAACCACATCCTGCTTGATCAGTCACGTAGCAGCCTGCTCTTGTAAATTTGCCATGATGCCTATGACTGACATGTGATCACTCCACAATGTTTCCTTGTTGATTTTTGTCATGTAATTTATTTTAAAGCAAATATGTATTTTTTTTACTACTACTCTCATCCGCAACCCTTTTTCAATCCAACCAGTCTAGTCGCACAAATGTGGTTGAGTTGCAATCAATCAACGTGGGTCATCCAGGCTGACGGCTTTGAGTGATGATGCAACAGCCAGCAACGTTGGATGGAATTATGCCATAAGCCGATTTTTCTCATCGACGAGAGGCTCCGGTCAATCTCCCGGCACTGGTGCACGCACTGGGATTAGCGCAGATGCCACGAAACGTTGACGAAGACTGCTAAAGATAGCCCGGGGAGACATGCAGATGTGACTGATTTTAAAATTGTATAATAAAATTTAAAAATTACAAATGTTCACTAGGATAGCCAACAGTTTATTGCTCCCTCTCATTATGTGTTATTTTGAGTCAAGTCCGATTTTTGGTGATGACTCATGCAATTGACGTTTTCAGACGAAAAGGTCGGAAAAGGTCAAAAATTGTGAACCCTGTTTATACTGTGGCTCATGCCACTTTATACTGGGTTCTCGTCACCTTTAGAATAGATTTTAGCACTTCAGCTACTTGTCGATAAATCACTGAATGGTTTGGGTCCTGAAAACATGAACCAAGTGTTAATTGAATATAAACCCAGTTAGTCTTTGTGGTCTGCGCAGTTGGGTCAATTAGTGGAGCCTGGGTTTCAAAGCAAATATGGGGAAGCGGCATTAGCTTTTATGCTGCACAGAAGTGGAATAAGCTGCCATAAAGAAGTGAAGTCAGCCCCAATTATAAATGCTTTTCAATAAAGGTGAATAACTATGGGTTTTTTTCTTCCATATCTTTGATGAAGATCTTTTCAGCAGTAAAATCAATTTCATTCTAATTTTGTAAAGCAACTTCGTATTTCTTTACTTTGATTTTAAATGTCTTTAAATCTTTTGTTTGTGTAGGCATTTCATTGTCAATGTACAATCTTTTAATAATACTCAAGCTATTTTTTATCTCTTTTTTGATCGGAGAATATAAGTTCTTATAGCTGTTGTTCTTGTAAATTACTAAAGTCAGTGTGGGGGCGCTACTATATCAATTTTGATGTCACAATTGAGTGAAATATATACATGTTTTCCAATAACAGGCAGAAAAGTATTACTTGGTTGGCTCCAAGCACTCAACTATTTGTATTTGTATGCAAGACACTAAAAATTCAATTTTCATTAATAAGTTCACTTTAAATCTAATTTGGACGCATTAGCTAGCACTTCCAATACAATTTAGTGGCACAAAACTTTTCATTTAGCTGCAGCGACTCAGACACAAACCATTTATTTTAGGAGTTTGGCAACCTCACAAAACCCCTCGCACCTCTTTACTTTCTCCACTCACGTAAATCCTTCAGAGCTGCATGAAGAAATAATCTATCTTGACGTCTCAGTTTTTTGTTACATCGAGAGAGTTCTCATTTTTTTTCTTTCCAGACACTTCTCAAAGCAAAGTGTGAAAATTGAGCGTTTAAATGCGTCACGCTGCTTCCCAGGGTGTCGGAGGATGACCGCGGACAGCTGGGCAACTCATTTGAAGGGTCATTAAGATTTAATGTTTTACATCAGTGGCTTCACTGGAGATCCCTTTATCGACTGCGGCACTGTTGACTTTATTACGTATCACACAGACACATGCACACAATGGAAATTAAATATATATATATATATATATATATACTGTATATATATCCAGTATATATTTTAAAAGTAAGGTCATCTTATCTGGTATCTCCTCCTCAGTGAACTCAGCGAAGTGTATACGCATGCACACACACACACACACACTCACACACACACATACACACACTTGCAAAAACTGTGCGCCAACGGCGATTACTCTGAGACTGCAACTGAAGCTGAGCTTCCTCTAAAAATTCCACCCCTGGAATGAAAAAAAAAAGTGGTGAAATATGTACTGCTGTGTGTACATTTCATTGACTAGATATTTGCTGGAATAGCTTCATCTTTTGTTCAGAATCAACTACTTATCAAAGGTAACTGACACGGCTGCCTTTTCATTCATGCCCACGGCGCCACGGCGCTTTTACACAGTTGGAAATTGAGCATCCATTGCTTTGTAGAGTGTGTTGTTCCACTGCGCAAAAGTGGGCGATCATTGGATAAATGCTGGGTTTTATCCGGCCCATTGGATGCTCAGCGTCACTGGGGCTCTATGGGGCCCGGACGCTCAGCTTGTGCGTGATGATTGGATGGTCTTAGGCGGAGCTGATCTTCCCCTCAAATGAATGACCAACAGCCGCCACTGCTGTCGCAAGGGTGGAGTTTCTTTCCTTTTGGTATTTTGCGTGACATTGCACAGGTGGGATTGGGCGTAACGTTGCATTTACGCCTCATAATCCTCGCGGCATATTTGCATCAAAATCGGGGTGTAGTATGCCTGAGTACGACGTACTTAACACTGCAGAAACAGAACTAGACTCGCTGAGGTCTGTGCATGGCATTTTAGCTGTTAAACTGCGAGATCTCCCATTGCAAATGTGCATGTGACACGGGCGATTGGAGATGAACTTGCAACCCCGATGGTGCGTCTGTGTGTGACATCCACCACCGACCAAACACACCAAAATCGCATCGTACCACCCGTGCTTTAAGTTACACCTGCTTTTCCAGATTTTAAAATATAGTCTACTTTTTGAGACCAAATTTGCAGATGTGCTGCGAGGTTGCCGCAGGAATGGAGGGAAGCATAGTGTGTCTATCAAATTCACAAAGACACTGAACTGGACCATTGCCGCTGCACAAAAATGACAATGTGCTCATTTTTACACCGAGCACAGACAACTTTCTGTTACCAAACTCGAAGATGAGTCCGGGCTGAGGAAACTGCGTGAGCCAGAATGCCCAGAGAGAGGCGACACGGCTTCAACCACGCTAGACCAGACTAGCGCTGGCACGAAAATGAAGTTACGCTCGTTTTTATGCCAAGTGCATGGGTACCAGGGAAATATTATCAGGTTCAAATCAGACTCTGAAACAATAAATTTAAGAAATTAGTTTCAAATCTCCAAACAAGAATAAAATCATAGTTGTGTTGATTTTGAGGAAAGAAGTATAGTTAGGTGAAATATTTTCCCGCAACATCCATTTTTAGATCTGCTTTATCCATGCAAGAGTGCTGGAGCCTCTCCCAGCTGTCTTCGGGCAGTTGGTGGGCGACACCCTGAACTGGTTGCCAGTCAATTGCAGGGCAATCGTGAATAATAAAGAAAAAGTATATATTTTAACTTCAAAAGTCAAATTTTGAAAACGGAATTTTGAAAGCTCAAACAAGACTAAAATCATCATTATGTAAAAATAGTATTTTTTTAATGAGAACAAAAAAGGCTTTTTTTTTCTCTTTTCATGGAAAAGAAAAAAAAGGCAAAAACTGCTTTGAAGAACCTCGGTACTCACCTTCATTATCTTTGCGCAACCCCCCATGCCTCCGAGCGCCCACTCCCCATCTCTCGCGGTCATCAAAAAAGCACCACGAGATAGCAGACATACTGAATTATTGTCAAAGTCTCAAAAACAAAGTACCAAAAGTCACACACGCAAACTGCATACAAAACAATCCGAAAACAAAGGGCGGAGGGGAAAAGCTGAGTTTTATGAGATTAAAGTTGAAATTGAACATGACATAATGTCGTATCCGGACAATTAAAAAAAAATCCAAAACAAAAATTAAATCATGACAGAAAAAGTCAATTCTCTAGAAAATGTATTTTAAAATGTAAAAAGGTATTCCAGAATTGTGTGGAGGTTAGAACATAGGAAAAATAAAAACAATTTTCTGATAATGATTGCTTTTCGTAGAAAACAACAAAGAATGCCATATTTTTGGAAGAATCATTAGAAGAATAATATTGGGATGATTTTTAAAATGGGCACATTATAATTTGTTTTAATAAAAAATAGTAAAAAAGAAACTCAACTTTTCATGATGTTTCAATATATTTTGGCAAGAGAATTTCTCCAAACAGAACTAAACAAACCTGTAAAAAAAATTGAGAAGAAAAAGCAGTATTTTTTTTCCCAAGAAAAGAAAATGTGAATATTCCAAGATAAGTTGAAATTCAACAAGTTGTATTCTCTTGTGGTATTTTCAAAACTCCAAACCTGAATAAAATAGTAATTGTGCAGGAAGTGTTGGGGAAAATGCATTTTGAGAAGGAAAAACTGAATTATTATCAAGGGGAAAAAAAGTTATTTTTCCAAAAGTACTCTTGCAAGAAAAATGGGAATTTTAAAAGAATAATTGAAATTCAATGAAAAAACATTTCACATACGCAAATAAAAAAAGTGAATTTCATCTCCAAATAACAAAAAACATTATCATCATTAATTTAATGTATTTATTTTCAAAAAATAACATATATATATATATTTTAAAAACAATGTAAAAAATGATGTCATAATTCAACGACAACCCTGCTTTAATTTTGTTAGAAAACCCGAACCTTTGCCTTCCCTGTATTAAATATAAAAACCATTTGGCTGTGTTTTTGATGTCAGACTTACGTTAATGTCATTCAGGTTCAAGGCGTTAAGATACTGATTGTTCCTTTTCCACAGGATGGGCGGGCGACGCTCCCCCGTGATGGCGCAGGTCAGCACTGCGCTTTGGCCCACCGTCACGGTCTTCACCATCACCCTCTGGTGGTCCGGGAGATCCAGCAGGTACACATCTATTGACCACAGGACGATACAGAGTCACGGAGACCATCTTGTATTTTGCGGGTTTCATGGGTTTGAATACAAAGGCAAAATAGATTGTGAACTGGCACTAAATCAGAATAAGGACCGACAGTGTAAATCCATCCTGAGAGACCAAAATGTGATCATTAATGAACACAAGGTTATTTGCTGGTGTGCAACAGAGGCTGAATTAAAATAACAATCTTGGTATTGCAATTTAATGAGAGAGAGGAGTTCAATAATTTACCAATCCCTGAACAACTGAAGAAGGGAATCGTCAGCAAAACTATACTTGAAGGCTAACCTTGGCTTCAATAATTTTTTGTTGCGATTATTGTTCATGCTGCGACACAGGACAATTATCTCTCAACAATTAAAGAACATCAACCACTTGCAAACGGGCACACATTCAAAAATCTGTTTTTTGGGGCTATGAATTGGACTTAAATTTAGTAAAGGTTTAGTAATTTAGTAAATAAAGGTTTTCTTATCTTACAAATGTTTTCTTGAAGGTACCTGTTTTGAGCAATAACCCTAATCACCCTGAAGAAAGTAAACCCTAACGTCTGAGCAGGCAGCCGTCGGCAAGTGCTCTTCAACAGCCTTGTGTTTTTTGTTGTTTTTGTGTTTGTTTTGTCACTTTGTGTTTGTTGTTACGTCGTGTGTACCTGATGTGGACTGTTTTCAACATTTTTGCCCACGACATTCGTCAAAAAAGAAGAATCTGTGCTTGGTGGTTGCGCCTTCTCGGCGGTACGCGTATACCAGCAATGATTTTGATTGGGAGGAATGTCGGCGCCATTTGACTGTCGTTGCTGGACAGCTCCGGGGTGCTTGTGTCTTGTGCCTGAAATAGGCAGCACTTTCACATGCCACAGCCCCACTTTGTTCAGCGAAAAGGTCGGTGCTGATGGACAGTCTGCGGCTGGATGGATGCATGGCTTGAGGAGAAGAAAGGAGCATCAGCGCAGAGCGGCAATGCGTATGTGGAACTCGGAGTCGCGGCTTGGAATTGGAAGCGGATTTACATGGGACAGGAGAAGAGAGCCAATCTCTCTTTTTCGTAAATGGATGCTACAGCTTTTTGCTGCTTTCAAGCTTAGCTTGTCGCCGACGTGTGCCCATTTCAGCATGACGTCTTTGATCCACTGGTGAAAAGGACTATCATCTATTACTGCTTCAAACAGCAAAGTGACAACAGTAAAGATTAAACATGGCACGACTGTCTGTTTTATGTGTTGTGTTGTATTATTTTGTCATTTTATGATAATTGTTCTTTTTATGGCGGCGCGGGCACCTGCAGCGACTCCTCTTGTTGTCTGTTGTTTGTTTAAGAGGGAGGAAATTTCATGTGTGCTGTATGTTACAGTATATGTTACATACAGTACAGCACAGTTGTACAGTACAGCACAGTTGACAATAAAGTTGTACTTGATACTGGATAAATTTGACAAATTCATCGTTTTCCCAAAGTGAAATCTTGGTGAGCAACAAACCCAAAAGTGTGACATCAATTCAAGAACAACATTGGCGCAGCTCAATAGGGAAAGTGTCCAAGGCTAGTCTGAAATTGATTTCAGACTGGCTGAAATCAATTTCAGCTTCAACCAGTCTGCAGTCATTTTATACAGTCACCATTGAGAGCATCCTGTCCAGCTGCATCACTGTCTGGTATGGTGCTTGCACTGTGTCCTGCCAAAAGACTTTGCTGCGCGCCGTGAGAGCAGCTGAGAAGATCATTGGTGTCTCTCTCCCCCCACTCGTGGACATCTACTACTCCCATATGACCCTCCAAGCCATCTGGATCGCAGGTGACCCCACCCACCCATCCCACAGCCTCTTCTGCCTGCTGCCGTCGGGAAGGAGATTGCGAATTCTCCGTGCCAGAACCAGCAGGCTCAAAAACAGTTTCTTCCACCAGGCGGTCAGGAGACTCAACTCCCTCCCTGCTCTGCCCGCACTCCTCGCCCTCTGCCTGTCCCCGGCACCCCTGCCTCCTGTCACAGACTATGACCCTCCCCTCATCTTCCGACATCTGTGTATTGCACAATTGCACAATGCACGACCTCACTTTACCCACAATAGCCACAAGTGCCATTGTTTATGCTGTTTCCATTGTTTATAGTGTCTATACTGTTTATAATGTTCAGATTACATCTCATGTCTTTTATACAGTGTAGCCGCTATCTTATCTTATCTGTGTGTGTTTAATGCAGAGCATGTTTGTATGCATGTTTGCACTGAGGATGGAAAGGAAGAAATTTAATCTATGCTGCATGTCATACATAAAGCATATTTGACAATAAAGATGACCCTGACATTGACGTTGAAAGCGATTTTTCGAATTTGTCTGAGGGGGTCCAGGTGTTTGAAGAGTTGGAGGAGAGGTTGTTGGCAAGATGTATATTGGATCATACTAGTACGAGCCAGATACTCAGGATTTGCTGTATCCGAAATACTGGCCGTGGAGTGGAGACACGACCTATTGTGAATGGAAGAATGGTAAGCTGTATAGGCTGTGGTGATTAGCCTCGTGTTATCTTTTGCAATTCATTGTGGGTTGGTGTCCGACATTGGCGACATTGGCATTGCTAAGGTACCGGTAATTGTGTTGCATTTTTGCCCGGTCACTCCATGCACTGTACAAAGCCAGCCAGAAATCGATTCAGAAGGATGATGTTGTAAACTAATCTGAGGGGATACAGGAGGAGGTTGCTGGCAAGGTGTGTATTGTACCATACATGTATGAGCCAGGTGCTCACGATGCGGAAAATGTTGTGCCCGAACGGCTGGACGTGGCATAGAGATGAGACGTATCGGGATTTGAAAATGGTAATCTATTTCTGCAGCAGTTATTAGCCTTGCGTTATTGTTTGCAATTCATTACGGTGCTGTGCTGTAAACTGCGCATGATGGGATTACCTACTTGGTCCATCCATTTCTGCTAGTACTGAGAGCACAAGTCATAGTGGGTCGGTGCCTTACATTGTCATTGCTAAGGTAGTTCTGCTGCGTTGTCCTCCACTCCGCACGTTACATTGGCAACATTTTTAGTTGCAAACCATTAAAGATGATTCAATCTTCTTAGTTAGAAATATTTTATTTACATGCAGAATTTTTTTCGTGTGGCCAATCAAACAATTGTTTGCCTGGATGTGAACGGTGCGTTGTCACACAGTGCCGAGCTATTTCGCGCTACGTTTTTTAGTATGGTCCGCCGTGTGGTTGTGAAACTACTCGCCAGTCAACCAAGTGTGTCAGAGGAGAGAAATAATAACAATAAGAATAATGAGTCTGACTCATTTTGTTCAGAAATGTCCATGGCAAAGTCAGGAAATTCTGATTTGGGGATGGTTATCTGTCTGGCTGAGGCATTTCAGGGAAATGACAAATTCGGTTGTTGAGGGAACACCAAATTTGCTGACAGTACTGGCACTGCCGGCCAAAACATGAACATGCCATTTTTAGTATTTCAGCTGTATAACTTGTTGATTAAGTTTCAAAACGTGCACATTAAATGAGAATTAAAGACATCATTCTTGCATTTATTGCCAAAGCATTTATGAGTGGTAAAGTGAAAATAAAAATAAATCTGATTTACAGTATGTGCACCTCCATTTTCTGCTTGTGCACCGTAGAATCTGAAGTTAGCTGCTCGTAAAACAAGTTGGTCTGGAGCTCTTCCTGATAGATACAAGAATGTACAGTTCCCAACGGTGGATGGAGTGCGACATGCATGGTGTCCAGGAATTGCATGAAGCACTGAGTGAATTCACTGAGTTGTGTTCCAGAACCCCTTAGAGAGAGCCTACTTTAAGCTTTCTCTTCAAAACAGACTCCATTAGTTGTACTCCTGAAGGTGTAAAATCCAAACCTAAAGACCCCTGCGCATTTCCGTCTTAACCTTCCCTGTCTTGGCGACCTCGGCCAAACTTCGAGAGCCCAACTGGCCAATAGGAGCAGAGTGCTCGGGAGAATGGTGAGGCTCACAGCTAAGACTGGTAATCTCTCTCTTGGCCGACTAAATCGCTGCCCGGATCACAGCGAAATAAGAGGATTAATAACGCCCAGTGGTCCAAACCTCCACCACCTCTCCATAAACTATCATTGTTGTGTTTCATGTGTGTCTGTAATGAATCAAAGAAGAATATTTCCATGAGCCAGTAGCAGCGATGAATACTCAGCAAGTTTTCCCCTCGATATTATATACTGTATTTATAATAACAATTTGGTGACAAAAAGGGTGACAAAAATGGTATAAATATGCCTGGACATATATATTAGAAATACAAAGAAATACTTTGTATCAAAGTAATATAACAGAATTAGGTTAATTTTGATGCTCATTCTAATTGCCAAATCCCACAAAAGATAGACGTAATCATCAGTGAAAACAAACCGTCATTATTTGAGCAAAAGAGGCATGAAAAAGTCAGAATATTCTTAGAATGATGAGGCAATACTGAAAAAAGTCAGAATACAGTGAAACTCCTCTACAATGAAATCATGTTTGCAGCAAGACATTTTTCACAACAGGGGTTTTTTAACTGTAGCAAATTTTATCTCAGATGTAAACACACACACACACACACACACACACAAACGTACAGCATATGTGCACTTTTTATTTTCATTCCAATACTGTAGGTAGTGCATAAATATGACCATACACTTATTTGACATTGTTTAACATTAACATACAATTGTTTTATAGTAATCACTCCACTTTGTCTGTTGTTTTACAAGTCATTTCTACTATTATATAAAAAAGTCAATATCTATAATTTGTTTTCAAACTTTACTTATATAAAATGCACCTGAAGCATAACAGTACTGTAATGAATAATATCTCTACGGTATACAGTACTGTAACACCTTATGAATATGTAATTAATAAATTTAATGATACAAAACTAAGAAAAAAAAACCCACCCGAAAAACGTTACATTTTTTGGGTTATGTTGTGAAGCAACATTAGAATTTTCTATCCATTCGTGAAAAAATAATTGATAGAAAATAAAAGTATTGATTTGTTAATTTTTAGCTGATTTAAATTCCAATTTAAATCCCAGCTCTTTGGGAAGTAGGCAGGGGACACCCTGAACCGGTTGCCAGCCAATCGCAGGGCGCACAAGCATTTGCGCTCACATAACTGTGACGGGCAGGGGCTCACTTAATCAGATCACATGCAAGCCAATTCTCTTCGAGTCTAATGTAAGATGAATTTTAATAACACTAAAGTGTTTTGAGATTTTCATTTGTGGTATACTGAAACTATTTAAACGATAAATTGTAAATATGTGGGTGGAGTGACAATTTCAGGCAGCTTTTTTGCTCTCCCTGTGGGGGTTGGTATGATAACTATAATTTTGTTAATATATCACACAATTGAATTGGTTAGGGATCATTTGGGCTCTACATATTCCACCATTTTCCGAAGTGGAACAGGTGGTACAAACTCGCCACTGTAAACTGAGCCTTGAATTAGAAACTATTTTTGAAACCATTTTTTCCCACCCTGCATGATTTCCTGTGCAAGTAAAACACATCCGGGATTCTCCAGATTTAGAAGGTACTGTAAAGAGGCAAGGAAATTGCGTCTGTCGTCCTATGAACTCAGGCTAAGTCTATTCTCCGCCTCTTCTCCTCTCTGCACCAAATCCCGGCAAAGACAGACTTGTTCGGCTCCTGCCGAGTGGTGATTCAAAATCCCATTCCCATAATGTCGTCCTCTAACTGTTCAATCTTGTCAGCTAACGCCGCCAGGATGCGCTACAAGCTACAAACTCCATTTGCTGTTGATCCCCAGAGGGAGGGCGCAAGGTAAACTACTCAGAAAGGATTATTTTTCGGGGCAGGTTTCCCCTATTGGACATATGAGTTCGGCGACAGGAAGTGTTAGTGTCTCATGCTCTTGTTGCATGTCTACTCCGTAAACAAACACAGTGTAACTCTGCCTCTACTTATGTCACAAGCATGTGTAGGAATAGAGATGCATTTTTTTTCAATGTACTTGTAAAAATATGATGTTCTTCCCTGAATAAATTTTGACTTCAACTTTATCTTGGGAAAGTACAATTTTAGTCTTGTAAAATTGCCTATTTATCACAATGTCATTTTCTATTCCCCATAGCATAATTCTGGGAGGGTGGCCCGGTGGGCCAGTGGTTAGTGCATCGACCTCATGCAGAGGTCATGAGTTCGATCCTGGGGTTTGCATGATGTGGGTTTTCTCCGGGAAGTCCGATTTCCTTCCATATTCCAAAAACATGCATGGTAGGCTGATTGAACACTCGAAATTGTCCCTAGGTGTAAGTGTGAGTGCGGATGGTTGTTTGTCTCTGTGTGCCCTGTGATAAGGGTGTTCCCTGCCTACGGCCCCAAGATGGCTGGGAAAGGCTCCATCATCCCCCCCCCCCCCCCCCCCCCGCAACCCTTGTGAGGAAAAAGCTGTCATGTTCCGTATTTGACAGCAGGGGCTGCCCCCTGCTGTCAAATACGCGTTCTTGCTTGCCGCCTGCACACCTGCCACCCATTTGTCGGTGATTGCACCAGCTATATCTAGGCGCTCCGGCAGTCGACTCACTGCCGGAGTATTCCACGCCGTGCCATTGCTGTTGCCTATTCCTTCTCGGTTAAACGCTGCTTTAAAGACTATTGACAATTGTTACGTTCCTTGATATTCTCTCGTGTGTTATTATAATATTTTGCATAATCTTTCTCCTTGCCGTTTTTTTGCAAGCGTTTTCTGTTGTCTCCTTATAATTATTTCCTGGTTCTCTTTTTAACCAGCGTTTTCTGTTGTCCGTTTAGACGGGTTTTTTTTTGTTGTTGTAATAAATATTATTTTCGTGACAAAGTTCCTTTCTGTGTCTGCTATTTCGGTGATCCACTTATTTCCAGTTTGTTGCGCACAAAGCGATTACTCTGTCGCTTCGAGCGCAACGAGACAGAATACTCCGGCCACCATGGATCCCGCAGACATAGAAAGGATTTTGTCCGCTCTGTCCTGTTAAGTGCAACAGATGAGTCAGCAGGGCCAAGGCATTACGGAACTCTGCGGCGCGATTTCCATCCTTGCTCATAGGTTCGATGATTTCGAACCCTGTATTGTACGGTTGTAAGAACGGAGAACACCTCCCCCGGTGTGTCACCATACCACCACGAGGCACCCGTCTCTTCCCCTACAATTAGTAGGGAACCGTTGCTTCCACACCCCCCCACATTACGGGGGTGAGCACGGTCAGTCTGGGCACTTTCTCCATCAGTGCTCGCTCGTCTTCGACCAGCACCCATCCGTCTATGCTAATGATAACGCGAAGGTTGCAATGAGCCTATTGACAGGTCAGGCGGCATCATGGGCAATGGCGATGAGTGAAGCAAAACCGAGCCTCCGGTCTTCTTTCCCAGGCTTCGTGGCTGCGTTTCGCCGGGTGTTCCACCATCCCGTGCAGGGCAGAGAGGCTGAGGGCCGGGTACTTGAACTCCACCAGAGGAGGCAATCTGTAGCGGACTATTCGATCGAGTTTCGGATTTTGGTCGTCCAGAGTGGCTACGACGACCAGGCACTGCGTGGATTGTTTCGTCGCAGATTGAACACCCAGCTCAAGGATGAACTGCCGACCCGCGACAACAGTTCCGATCTAAAGGAGTTAATAGATCTCTCCTTGCTGTTGGACAACCGCCTGAGAGAGAGAAGTGTGGAGGTGGTTGGTTCCCGTTCCGGCATGCTACGTACCGTGGGGCATCCCGCGAGACGCCTCGGGCAGCTTGGTCCGGAGACCACCCCCGAGCCCGGAATGCTGTCACCGGGGAGGAGCCGATGCAGCTGGGTGGCGAAAGTTCCAGACCGGAGGAGAGACGTGCCGGTTCAACGATCGGGCCTGGTCAAACAGTGGCCTACAAGGACATCGGGCCGCTCCCTGTCCCTGACCTCAAACACCTACACCCACCGAGTACTGTGAGTCACGACCCCGCGCAGAACCTCCCGAGCCTCGGCGAGTCGACCCTCGGCCGTGGCACCCTAAGAGACTGGAACTCGAAGGAGAGATCTATGGGGCGTCCCGGCGCGGCGGATCAGGGCCCTAATAGACTCAGGGGCAGATGATTGTTTTATCGATACCGACCTTGCCTCAGAGTTAGGCTGTTCTATCGAGGAGTTGGGCGAAAAGAAGCGTGTTCATGATCTCGATGGGCGCCTTCTGGCGGTTGAGACACATAGAACAGAACCACTAAAGCTCAAAGTATCCGGGAATCACGTCGAACGCAGACAGTTTTATTTAATGCGGGCCTGAGCCGTTCCGGTTATTCTCGGCTCGCCCTGGATCAAGACTCACAACCCCGTTATTTCCTGGGAGCGCCCAGCAATAGACATTTGGAGCCCGTACTGTTTTGAGCAGTGTTTACGATCAGCCGTAGGGGGACGCGAACGTGCCGGTGACGACTCCCCTGAAGTCATCTGCCTTGACGGAGTGCCAAATTGCTTGCTTATTCCAGTCCTTCGTAGCCGAAGACGACGTTGCGCTCCCCCATCCTTCGATCCCCGCGCTGTTGACGCCGCTGATGCGCACGTTGGTGCGCCCTCAGACCCGCCAGAGTAGCGCAGCCGCGCCCGCGAAGGTCGCAGCGATAGTGGCCGTCCATAACCGGTCCGGCATGTCGCTTCTCCCTGCGCTGCAGAGCCGCCAGGTTGTATGAGGCGTCGTGATGCGCTGCGCCCTCCAGGGTGCGTCGTCGCCACTCCACCCGATCCGATGCCACTTCCTCCATGTTGGTCGGATCGATGGCGAACTTCTTTGAGAGTGACCTTTATGCTGTCTTTAAAACGCTTCAGCTGCCCGCCGCTGCTCCTCTCCCCCGTACTTAATTCACCGTACAGCACCTTCTTTGGCAGTCTGTCCGGTGGCATGCGAACCATGTGGCCGAGCCATCTCAATTGACGCTGGAGGAGGAGAGTCGTTAGCGGTGGGACTTGCAGTCTGCTTCTGACGTCCGTGTGCGGAATTCTGTCCCACCAGTGAATGCCCAGGATTTTCATTAGGCAGTTCATGTAGAAGCGCTCCAGTTGCTTAAGATGTTTAGCATAGGGCACCCATGCTTCTGAACCATAGAGTAGGATAGACACACACACAGCGTTAAAGATCTTAGTTTTTGTGGTAAGAGTTAAGTTCTCTTAAAAACATCGCTTAGACAGCCGTCCAAATGCTGCAGCTGATGACCCGATCCGCCTTTGGATCTCGGGTGTGAGATCGAGCTTCATGTTGACAGATGAGCCAAGGTAGACGAAGTCGCCAGTGTTCTTCAGAGCATTTTCCCCGGAGTGGAAGATAAAGGGGTCAGCATCGGTGGTCTGCTGCCAAATCTCTGTCTTTGTTGCATTTAGGACGAGGCCAGCGCGGGTATACGTGTCCGTGAGGACGTCAAGGGACAGCTGCAGTCCTGGTGGCGTGTGACTCAGCATTGCAGCGTCATCGGCATACTGCAAGTCCAGCACAGACGTGTTACTGATCTTCGTTCTGGCTTTCAATCTTCTTAGGTTAAAAAGGCTGCCATCGAGACGGTAATTGATCGAGATACCGTCTCGTATTGGGTCGGTATTGTTGTAAACATGTTTCATCATGACAGCAAGGTAGATGTTGAACAGGATGGGTGCAAGGACACATCCCTGTTTGACCCCCACAGCCACTGGGAGAGGGCCGGACTTTTCACTTCCACACACCACCCGGCCTTGCATACCATGGTGAAGGGCCTTTAACACCGCAACAAATTTTGGCAACCAATGCGTCCCAGCGCACCCCATAGGAGCTCCCTGCAGATTGTATCGAAAGCCTTAGCTAGATCTATGAAGGCGATGTAGAGGTTCCGATGTTGTTCTCTACATTTTTGTTGTAGCTGGCGCAAGACGAAGATCATGTCTGCAGTGCAGCGGTCTCTGCGAAAGCCGCACTGTGATTCGGGGAGCACGTCATCGACTATGGTGGAAAGAAGTCTGATGAGCATAATGCGGGCAAGGACTTTCCCTGCCGTTGCCAGTAGAGAGATGCCCCTGCTATTTCCGCATGCTGCTTTGTCGCCTTTCCGCTTGCATATATAGATGATGTTAGAATCTTTCCAAGCTTGTGGCACGTCTTCCCCCTCGTGTCCAGAGTGTGGAAGCGGTTCTGCCGGTCCCTGGGGGCCATGGCAATTTTGACATCGGGATATCATCCACAATCCAATGGGCAGGCGGAGCGCGCCAACCAGAATCTGGGGGCAGCCCTACGCTGTGTGTTTCTCCACCATCCCTCCACCTGGGTTGACCACTTACCTTGGGTGGAATATGTCTCTTCAGCCACTGGGAGGTCCCCCTTCATGACGGCCTACGGGTGTCAACCGCCGCTGGTCCCATCCCAGGAGGGACAAGTAGAGGTTCCTTCCGTGCAGTGCCACCTCAAGCGGGCCCATTGCGTGTGGAGGGAGGCAAGGTCCGCGTTGTCCCGCACGGCGACCCAAAACCGGCAGATTGCGGACCGTCATCGGCGCCCTGCACCAACCTATGAGGTGGGGCAGGAGGTGTGGCTAACGACAAGGGACCTGTGCCTGGCCTGCACGTCTGCAAAATTGGGGCCCCGATTCACTGGGCCGTTCGTGGTGGAGTCCGTCATCAGCCCCGTCGCGGTCAAGCTCCGGCTGCCGGCCGCTATGAAGGTTCACCCCGTGTTCCACATCTCTCTGCTCAAACCGGTGGCGACCAGTCCCTTGGCTCCTTCTCCCACTCCGCCCCCTCCTCGATGGTGACCCGGTGTACACGGTACGGGCCATCCTGGACTCTCGGCGCAGGGGAAAAGGGATTATCGGTTTGTGTGTGTAGTAAACATAGGCTGCAGCTGAAATTTAATAGAAATGCACACACCCCTGAAAGAGTTTATTAGTTACCTCAAGATGCCCCAAAATGGGTTCAAAACAGAACATTTGTCTCAATGAAGCGCCTCAACTCGCTTCAACATAGTTCCTTGACACCAAGATGCCACAAGGTATTGCCAAAGCACAACTTTTTTCTGAATGAAGATTCTCAACTCTCTCCAACATACAGTAGTTCCTTAGCAGAAAGATGCCGTAGGATGAGGCCAAAGTATAACCTTTATTGCTTGGGCCTGAGAAATAAAACCACAAGCAGATGAGTTAGTAGCAAAGCATATGGATTCCAAAAAGAGAAAATCTGTGAACATTTGAAACCCCAACTAATTGTGAGGCTTTTAAGTGTGAATCACACAAGTCCAGCACTTTTCACTCTTGATATTTATCAGAAGAGTAATTGGTCTTTCTGTAAGACTCCGAGTCAGGAGTGACTTGCCCTCCCCGTGGAAGGATCAACCTCAGACAACTAACCTGTAACAAGTAATTAAGGAGCAGGACTGAGGGAATACGGCAGCGCGACCACATTTAAAATTACCACGAGGGTCATCGCATGAAGATAAATTACAGGCCGGTCGCTTAACGCAACTCTTTCTCGCAGCCTGTCGCTCTCCTTCAACCGGTCGCCTGGTGGCTTAAACAGGCAGCTTTATCATCAACAACCAAAGCTACCCGCCAAGACTCAAAGTTGGATGCCTCGGAGTGCAGATAAAAGCGTTTTTCCACATGTCGGCGTACAGACAGGGAATGAAAATAAAAAAGACGGCGAGAACACAAAAGAAAAGGTTTCTGTGATCTTGGATGGCTCAGATCATTCGCGAGAGCTTCTCAGTTCCCAGAAGAAGAAGGAGGACAGGTTTCTGTTTGTGATGCCACAATCTATAACAAAGACAGAAAGTCGTTTGAAAAACAAGTGCTCTTTTTTGTCTTCCTTTCTTGCATTTGGGATTTTGATGTGGAGTGCCGCAACCAAAGACAGCAACACTTGCTCACATGTTGACGCCGTCTCACTTCCACTTTTTATCTTTTATAGTGAAGGATCATGTTTAAGAGTTCACTGTTCATAGCTTCTTTTATAGACAAAAGGACACCTGAAGCGAAAGCAGACCTTCACCTGCTACAAAAGTCTGCCTTTGATCCTCTTCCGTTGCTAGTTGCCTCTATAAAGATGGTGACGAAATGACAGGTGACAAGGAGATTGATGGAAATTTGCCTGAAAGTCATTCTTGAACTCAGGCATCATATCGACTCATGTTAACATCAACGTGATATCTTCAGTCCAAAGCAAGCGAGCATTAAACTGCATAGGGACACTGACTGAATAATTTCTCTCTTCCTCCCGCAAAGTAATGTCCACTTGAAACAAAAAATAGAAAAACAGTTTCGCTAAATGGAAAGCAGCTGGATGGCGCCGCTCTGATTTGTTTCATCCCAAGGACGAGTCTTAAGAAGAATTCCAATTGGAATCTGTTTTGCAGCGCAACCTCAGCCACTACGTTTAAATGAATGGCATCATGGAAGGAAGCGATAATGTACCGGTAATGTGTTTGAAGGCTTTTTGATGGATTTTTTTTTATTTGAGACAGAACTGATTCCATATCAGTTACTGACGCTTGGAAAAACTCAACCCTGCATTAAAATCCTAATTTGAAATATTAAACCCAATTGGTGTCTTATGTTGTGGAGGGGAGTCCATTTCCTTCTTTTATTTCTCTATATGTTGGGAGAAAGACCCAACACCACGTCGTCTTTTCTGCAGTTTATCACAAAAACAATACGAATCGAGTCGGCCTCCTGAGAGTTTCAGATTTTGTTCAGGAAGCAAAAGAAAAATACAGTCTCACGTTTATATAGGGATATGTTAATGAGAGGCAGGCAGTTCTGCAACCTTATGTAAAAATCAGAAACAAAGGAAAGTTGATGCAATTCAATCTCAGCATGATGGGAAAGTCCAGACCTCTCCTGCTGTGCATAAATCTTGATTTAAGTGTTCCTCCTCAGGGAAACTTGACGGCCTTCAGGGAGTCTCCCGAGATTGGGGACGCAAAATAAGACACTTGCGAGCTGTTAATCACTCAAGGGAGAAGAAGATACAAACTTTAAACTACATCCTTTGTTTTAAGACTTTAAACAGATGTTCAGGTGAGAGACTGGTACCAATAGTACTCATAGTAAGGCTAAATTCCTCCAGATTGTAACTGGCATACTATTTTGAAACCCATACTTTGACACTCAAACCCTAATTTCATTCCTCTGTTTTGAAACCCTACTTTGTAACTGTAACACAGACTTTCACCCCTAATTTGAAACCCAAACTCTGTATTAAACTCTCACCTGCACTTAAACAGCCCAATTTGTCTGTGAACCTCTAATACCTATTTAAAAACTTGCTTTTAAACCATAACTCAGGCTTGGAGCCTTAATTTGAAACCCAAATCCTGCTTTGAAACTCTAAACTTGATTTATAACCCTGATAGAAAATCTCAACCGTAGTTTGACACCATAACCCTTGGTTTCTGGCGCATTTCAGTTGAAATGTGGATGGGATCTCATAGCTTACCCACTATTCATTGGGCCCTGATGCAGTATATTATTCAAGCATCAACGTTGATGTCATTTATGAAAAGACATGACTGCGTGTCTGGTGGCTTTCTCCATGCATGTTGATTCTGGCGTGAATAATGCATAGGTCTCTCCAAAAGGTGGGCTGAAGCGCTCTTGTTCAGGGAGCACTTGCACCAGGTGCTGTTATCATGTAAAAATGTTGAAATTAACTCTCCTGACCAAAGCTAAACTTTCACACAGGCGCTGCCCCACTTCTCTTACGGCTCTCATACAACACCCTGAGGTGGGAAATTGCTGGATCGCCTGTGTGCCCTCCATCCTGTGTCACTGTTGCGTGGTCTCTTTTTTGAAAAAGGTCGCTGTTCTGCCTCTCTTACATCTCTGACATTCATCCATCCAGGCATCCATTTTCTGATCCGCTTATCCTCACTAGGCTTGTGGGGCGCACTGCAGCCTATCCCAGCCATCTTTGAGCAGTGGGTGGGCGACACTCCGAACCGGTTGCCAGCCAATCGCAGGGCACGCAGAGACGAACAACCCTCCGCGCTCACGCTCACAATGAGGGACAATTTGGAGTGTTCAATCAGCCTGCCGGGCATGTTTTTGGAATGGGGAAGGAAACCAGAGTACCAGAGAAAACCCAGGCGGGCACGGAGAGAACATGCATATTCCACACTGGAAGGCCGAAGCTGGAATCGAACCCTGCACCGTGAGGCCCACATGCTAACCAGTCGACCACTGGGCTGCCTCATCTCTCACAAAATATTAAATTTCCAGGCAGCATAAAAGGGACTTTTGGTTTGACTGGTTGTAAGAACATGCATAATGGAGGGATCGCATATCAGAGTTGACTGGAACACTCACCCACTAAAGATGTCATCCCCACATAACACGTAATCATTAATTCTGCATTGAGAACTCTTTGCAACATGCAGAAAGACTCCACTCTGTGCTGCTACTTGAGTTAAGGATCAAACTTCAAATGGCTTTGGAAGGTAACTGTCATGTTCAGTTTGTAGTTATATTTGGGGGGACTTTAATTTTGGCAGAACAAACCGGAAGTACCTTGTCAAGTTGCGTATTTGGTTAGATTCTACGGCACTTTAATTTTGGTAACACACACCGGAAGTACCTAGTCCAGTGAAGACTTCATGGTTTCGCGCAAGCTGTTGTCATCGTTTCTCGTTTTCTTCTTGAGTATATGCCTTGGCTGATTTACCACTCCAAATTGTCCCTAGGTGTGAGTGTGAGTGCGAATGGTTGTTCGTTTCTGTGTGCCCTGCGATTGGCTGGCAACCGATTCAGGGTGTCCCCCGCCTACTGCCTGAAGACAGCTGGGATAGGCTCCAGCACCCCCCGGGACCCTAGTGAGGATCAAGCGGCTCGGAAGATGAATGAATGAATATATGCCTTGGAAAGCATCGTCTGTAAGTTGAACCCTGTTTAGACTGCACTTTCATGATATCTACCAAACCGTTACTTCAGTTTCAGCATTGGAAATGTGCAATATTAAGAACGATTTTCCGTCCGTTTTTGCTATGCTACATTAGCGCTTGGCCATCCATCTTAGCATATGGTCTACTGCACGCTAGTTGCGGCTATTTTCAATGTTAACCGTGCATATTTTGGTTATTTCTGTTCCAAGCTTATATTGCGTTTTGAAAAGTTAACATAACAATGTACAGTGATGACACAGAGACATTTAATTTGAACGGTGTTTCTTTTTGTGTTTCTATTTCTCTGTACAGTTTTACAAAAATCTAAGAAAAAAGAAACTAAAGCTCCATCTCAACATTGTGGATCCTTGGTCTTTTTTCGTTGTTCGCTATCTGTCTATCTGTTCACGTCTCGGACACGGACAAGTAGGACAGAATAGTAACTTTGATGTAAGTGTATCTTTCTGTCTCTCTCTCTCTCTGTATATATACAGTAAAAAAAAAAATCCTCATCTCACCCCTCGGGGTGGTGTCCGTCCCTCATTCAGCTCGGGTCCTCTACCAGAAGCCAGGAAGCTTGAGGGTTCTGCGCAGTATCCTTGCTGTTCCCAGCACTGCACATTTCTGGACTGAGATGTCCGATGTTGTTCCCGGGATCTGTTGCAAGTTAGTTTGGGGGTCACTGCCCCGAGTGCTCCGACCACCACAGGCACGACTGTCACCTTTACCTTCCAGGCTCTCGCCAGCTCCTCTCTGATCCCTTGGTATTTCTCGAGTTTCTCATGTTCCTTCTTCCTGATGTTTCCATCACTTGGGACCGCTACATCCACTACAACGGCTTTCCTCTGCCCTTTATCTATGATCACAATATCTGGTTGGTTCGCCATTACCATCTTGTCAGTCTGGATCTGGAAATCCCACAGGATCTTCGCTCTGTCATTCTCCACCACCTTCGGAGGTGTTTCCCATTTTGACCTTGGGGTTTCCAGTCCATACTCCGCACAGATGTTTCGGTAGACTATGCCAGCCACCTGGTTATGGCGTTCCATGTAGGCTTTCCCTGCCAGCATCTTATACCCTGCAGTTATGTGTTGGATCGTCTCAGGTGCCTCTTTGCACAACCTACACCTTGGGTCTTGTCTGGTGTGGTATATCTGGGCCTCGATGGCTCTGGTGCTCAAGGCCTGCTCCTGAGCAGCCAGGATGAGTGCCTCTGTGCTGTCCTTCAGGCCAGCCCTCTCTAGCCACTGATAGGACTTCTTGAGATCAGCCACTTCAGTTATGGTCCGGTGGTACATCCCGTGTAGGGCCTTGTCCTCCCATGATGGTCCCTCTTCCAGCGCCTCATCTTCTGTTCCCCATTGTCTGAGACATTCTCTGAGTACGTCATCCGTTGGAGCCTTCTCCTTGATGTATTCATGGAGCTTGGATGTTTCATCCTGGACAGTGGCTCTCACACTCACTAGTCCCCGGCCTCCTTCCTTTCGGCTTGCGTACAGTCTCAGGGTGCTGGATTTGGGATGGAACCCTCCATGCATGGTTAGGAGCTTTCGGGTCTTAACGTCCGTGGTCTGAATCTCTTCCTTTGGCCACCTTATTATTCCTGCAGGGTATCTGATCACTGGCAGGGCATAGCTGTTTATTGCCCGGGTCTTATTCTTGCCATTGAGCTGGCTTCTTAGGACTTGCCTCACTCGCTGGAGGTATTTGGGCGTAGCCGCTTTCCTTGTTGCCAGTTCGAGGTTGCCATTGGCTTGTGGTATACCAAGGTACTTGTAGCTGTCCTCAATGTCTGCTATTGTTCCTTCAGGGAGTGAGACCCCTTCAGTGCGGACTACCTTTCCTCTCTTAGTCACCATCCGACTACATTTCTCAAGCCCGAATGACATCCCGATGTCGCTGCTGTAGATCCTGGTTGTGTGGATCAGTGAATCTATGTCCCTTTCGCTCTTAGCATACAGCTTTATGTCATCCATGTAGAGGAGGTGACTGATTGTAGCTCCATTTCTGAGGCGGTATCCATACCCTGTCTTGGTGATTACTTGGCTTAGGGGGTTCAGTCCTATGCACAACAGCAGTGGGGAGAGTGCATCACCTTGGTATATGCCGCATTTGATGGACACTTGGGTAAGTGGCTTGCCATTGGCTTCAAGTGTGGTTTTCCACATTCTCATCGAGTTCGCAACAAAGGCTCTTAGGGTCCTGTTCACCTTATACAACTCCAAGCATTCAGTGATCCATGTATGTGGCATGGAGTCATAGGCTTTCTTGTAATCAATCCAGGCTGTGCACAGGTTGGTACGTCGGGACCTGCAGTCTTGTGCGACTGTTCTGTCAACCAGGAGCTGATGTTTGGCTCCTCTGGTATCTCTACCAATGCCCTTCTGTGCTTCGCTCATGTATTGATCCATGTGTCCACTTATCTTAGCCGCAATGATGCCTGACATGAGCTTCCATGTTGTGGAGAGACAGGTTATTGGCCGGTAGTTGGATGGGGCTGCACCCTTCGAGGGATCCTTCATGATCAGGATCGTTCGCCCTTCGGTTAGCCATTCTGGGTGAGTCCCATCCCTCAGCAGCTGGTTCATTTGTACTGCTAGGCGCTCATGGAGTGCTGTGAGTTTCTTTAGCCAGTAGGTGTGGACCATTTTCCGGGCCTGGTGCTGTCCAGTTCTTCATATCTGAGACTCTTTCCTGTAGGTCTGCCACTGTTATGGTAACTGGGTTCTGTTCAGGGAGGTTGCTGTGCTCCTCTCTCAGGGTCACCAGCCATTGTGCACTGCTGTTATGTGCAACCTCCTTCTCCCATATGCCTTTCCAGTAGCTTTCAGTTTCCAGTCTTGGTGGGTCAGCTCTGTTGTTAGGACCCTGCCACTGAGCATACACTTTCGCAGGTTGTGTTGCGAACAGCCTGTTTATTCGTCTGGCCTCATTCTCTTTCGTGTACCGCTTTAGGCGACTGGACAAGGCTTGGAGCCTTTGTTTGGCAGTTTCGAGTGCTTCAGGTATGGTCATCTGGATGTACTTCTCTGATATCGGCCTTTTCATCACACCTCTCTGGGCCTCCGTCAATTGACTCACATCTTTCCGGGCCGCCTTGATCTTAGCCTCCAACCGTCTTTTCCATGGTGGGTAACGTATCTCATGGCTTCCATGGTTGCTCTTATAGCCCAGAGTCTCCAGGATCACTGATGCTGAAGCGTATATCAGCTCATTGGTTTCTGTGATCGTTACGGTAGGGATCGCCCTCAGTGCTGCATTCACACTTTCCATAAGACTTTCAGATGGTACTTCACATAGCCGTTGTAATCGGTTTCTAGGTTGCCCAGCTTTCATTCTCGCCATGATCTTAGCTTTCAGGTCAGTTGCTGCCTCGCTCAGCATTTCATTCATTGGGGCTGGCCACCCAATCTCATCATCTGCATTCATTGGGGCTTGCCTCCCAATCTCTTGTATGACCTCCTCCTCTGATCTGGCAGCCTGGGGCCCTTCACCATGGAACCTGCGTTGTACCTCATCAATCTCAAGTTGTGACAGCAGTTGCCGTTTGTGGATGTTGGAACACTGAGTTACTAGTTGTTTCGTGGTCAACCGTGACTGTGGGTTTCGAAGTAACCGCTTAGCCCACATTCTCTGCATGTAACCCCTCTGACTAGGGTTGCTTGAGTAGTAGCATTCCAACAGAGCCATGTTATCGCATCTCACCCATCTCCGCTTTGTTCCAGTAGCCCATTTTTCATCAAGGTGCTCTGGTTCCCCAGCACCTGACGGAGACCTTGTTTGGCCGGGCGACGTCTGAGCCGGCATGTCATTCGTTTTATTGTCTCTCATCATTGTATGAGGTAGGCATTAGCGTGAAGGATCTTGCCCAAGGACCCACACTGGATGGTGTTATGTGTATATTTAAAAAAATATGTGTATATATATATATATACACACACACACACACACACACACACATGTTGATTGAGGAGGCAAGTGCCTATAGAAAGGTTTTCACATACACACACACACACACACACACCTACACACACACACGCGCACACTGGCTGACAACTTTGTGTTGCCTGATAAGATGAAGGCGACAGCAGCGTATTCTGCCAGCCCCCCCCCCCCCCAACCCGCCACTAAATGTGTCACGCCAGCCAAATGTCAGAGGAGATCCTGTCAGAAGATATCGAGGCAGGCCACAAAACGTCAGATGGGAAAAGGAGTCATGAAAGCGATGACGATAGCAAAGAGGTGGAGGAGGAACAAAGAGAATGGAAAAAGTGGTGCACATGTATTTGCCTTTGCTGAGCACCTGTGTCACCCTTAATGACTTGTTGTGTGACCTGCTTTCTTTTTGGCAAATACTAAGCGCTCAAACTTCTGCCTATCCCCACTGGACTAACTCAATATGCTTTGATGTAATGATGTGATGAACTAACAAACATTGAAGCTAACCCAAGGTGCAACAAAGGCGCTTTACACACATAAAGACAATGGGGCTGTTTTTGTCCCAGTTTTTGCCCCTTCCCAACCAAGGATGTGAAGTCTGATACTGAACACTGAATAGTTTAGGTCCTGAATATACTAAAGAATATAAACCCATTAGGGTTCTGAGGTCACCAGACGTGGGTCAATTAGTGAAATCCGGAGTTCAAACCAAACATGGTGAATCAGCATTTAGCTGTTATGCACGCAAAGGGATTAAGCTGCCAACAGAACAAAAGTCAGCCTCAACTGAAAATGTTTCTAAATCCAAGTTAAGAATTTGCTATCATATCATCCTTCTGTCTGAAGTGTGTTCAGCATAGATTTTCCCCGATAATGCAGTTCGAAACAGGTCGGGGCCGACAAGCTTAACTATTTAATGTGTTCAACATATCTAGCCAAAAATGTTCACATAAATGCCCCAGATTTCCGAGTCATGACTTTAAATTGTGGCGTGAATGTTGCCAATCAAGATATGCAGGAAACAAGGAAACAAGTCAAGTCAAGTCAACAGTATTTATAGAGCACTTTCAACAGCAGTAAATAAAACAATATGTCCGACACAATGTCATTTCTTTGCATAAAAGTGGGTTCTCCAGGTGTCAAGTCGTTTCTAGATGACAATGTAATTTTTCAGTTCTCCTGTGTCCGCTCCTCATCAGAAACGTGTCCACATTAGTGGCAGAAGAGAATCTGGCAGAAGAGTGTGGTGCTGTGTGTTTGGAGTGCCCTATGAACATTATGATCAAAACTCTTAAATGCTTGATGTGGTGTCCTTTTATGAAACCGATGGTTATGGTATACTCTGGATGGTTATTTCAAATAGGGGTGTGTGTGTGTGTGTGCGTGTGTGTGTGTGTGTGTGTGTGCGTGCGTGTGCGTGTGTGTGTGCGTGTGTGGTGGGGGCAGGGGCGGGTAAATCAGTGTTATGTGTCTGACTCTCTATCAGTTATGGAAGTTGTACTTTTGCTACAAATACTGATCATACAACCGCATTTAGATAATGATGCTATGTACACATTCAGGTCTTATTCCCAGTGTTAATGATTGTCATGGTACTCTAAAAACATGGTCAGCCTACCGAAGGCAGTGTACAATTCCTCCCTGGTCAGGAGCTGGTCATCATCGACATCGTTGTACTTGAGCAGATCCAACAATGTACACTCGCCAACGTCCTTGGGCAGACCCTGGTGCTTGATCACCTTGAGAGAGATAGGACGATGATCCATTATTTGTACTATTATGATATTATTATTATTATTCTTATAGTCTTATGAATAACTTCCTGCGGAAGGCTGGTAAGGTGGGCCTTCGGCCCACAAAAGTGTTGTTGCTTGTTTCAACTTTTTGTTCATCTTCATTGCTAATCGCGAAAATAAAGAGATGTTTAGCTCTACTAAATAACTAACAATTTTATTGCAATGCTTGTGGGTAGACAACATTTTTTCGCTAAGATGCCCGCGCGATCGTAGTGAGCCACTGCCTGAGCGGCGCGCAGCGGCGCGGTGAAGTAGGTACATTTTGAAAAGGGACTGACGGAAGGACAGACCGCGTGCGGGACGACGCCCAATATATATATAGATGTAAGTAACCAACATAGCAAACCGACATCCTTACGAATTGACATTGTACCTGCCTAACATCGTCTCAAGCCAAACACTGTCACTAACAAAGCTTGTAAGAGATGATGTTGCTAGCTGACACCACATTAAACTGACATTGTAGCTAAAATGCGATATCACAAACCAATGATATAAGAAATTACATTCTAACTCACTGACAGGTAACCAATATCACAACTACTTTAGGAGTAATTGTGAATAACTGCCATTGCAAGTGACCGACATCCAACCAACATTATACCTAAGTGACAACGCTACTCGACAACATAATTAACAAGCTAATTTCAGGACATACAGATTGTAAATAACGAAACATTTGAACTGACTGACAACGTATCTAACCAAGATCACACCTAAGCAAATCCACAACTGAGATTTAAAATGTACGGCATTGAAACTCAACAAGATTGGAGCTAACGAATGTCGTGGTAGGCCAACACCATGACCAACAAACCTCGTACTTAACCAACCTAGTAGTTGACCAATATTGAATTTGATGACCAACATCGTAGCTCATCAACATTGTAACAATGTACCTAAAAGACATCATACCTAACCGACGTCATATCTAACCTAATTACAGTAACTATAATAATAATAATAATTTCCCTGACACTTAACAACTGGTCCTTGCTGTTAACATGTCATGTCTATGAACACTGTTGAAGCACATAATCTCATTTTCAAGGCTAAATGAAATTGAAAAGATGCATCAGGCAGGCTGGTGAAGGGCCTCTTCAAAGTCACGTTGGAAAATTAAACCCGGCACTGTCACATCATCTTTTGACGTTAGGTTTGCCTTAACAAGTGTTTACTCCTTGCATGCTGTCATGAGGCACAGTCTGTGGATGTAAAAAACATCTAAAAAGATGTATTAAAGTGAGATGTCAAAGCTGGCAGACAGCTAATAACAACACTCTGAACTTCAGATGGAATACATGAAAGGGAATCTGAAGAGACATTCTGATGTATATAACAAAGCTAATCAAAGTAACCCCGCTCTTAATCTGATAAAAGGCATTTATTCACTGAATCTATTACGATTCTCATTTAAAAAAATAAAACAATAATAAAAAAATCTTAATCTTCTCATAATATTGATGTTTTTCCATGAAAAATTGAAACAACATTTTCTTAGACACATCTTTATTGTCAGAAGATTATGGCTTTTATTGCTTAGAAATTCGGACTATGCAAAAAAAAAAATATTCTCATACTACAGTATTCCGCCCTTTTTTTCAAGCTACACTTTTTCCCTTTTAAATACAACATTAACCTCATTAAATTACTGCTAGTTCTTTTTTTTAAAGAAATACTAACAATACATGGACAACGTTTTGTTATGACAAAAAATTCCGACTGATGAAAAGTTGCAACTTTCATAGTTTCATCCATCTGTTTAGTATATTGTTCAGCTGTCACAATATTAACAAAGGTTTATGTTTTTTCTTCATCTCTGTGTACATCAGGGGTCTCTACATCCGGTCCTCAGAAGCATCCACCCAGCATTTTTTAATAGGTTTCCTTGCTCTAACACACCTGATTCAAATGAGTGATTGAAGAGGCGTGTGCAAAACTTGTTGATGCGCTGATCAATAATGTCAGCAATGGGCAATCTAATGTCATTCAAATTTGGTGGTCAGTGGCTAAATTCCTGATGAAGAGTACAAAATGAATCATTTAAACTCTAAATGGTTGATTTGCTTTCCATTTACCTGTGAAAGTTCGCCTGTTGAGATTTGCCCATTGTTGTCTGCATCGAAACCTTGAAACATAGCGTCGACCAGCTGCCTCCTGGCGGCCATATTGTCCTCGTGGGCTTCACGTGTCACCTTTGTCACCATGTACCTTTCTTCATACATGTCCAAGACCTTGGCCTTGAGGCGCCGGTAGTCGCTCAGTCTGCAGCTGTCACCTGAAAGGAGCAAAAAAGCTGACATTAAACACAATGACTCAAAGGTAAAGTAGTCCATTTACCACTTTCACAGTGGAATATGCATACTGTATGTTAAGAACGATGAAATACTCTGTAGATATTCAAGAGCGTGTCACAAATCAAATTGAATAATGTTAATCACTAATGTCGTTGAAAACTCCACTGCTAACTAGCGTGAGAAGCTAATTTAGCCAGATACAGTTTCACTTTTAGTCATGCTAAACTAAACACTTACCAGCTAGTGCAAGGTGCTAACAAAAAGGTTGACATCACTTAAAAATGGCCAATTTCCACTTTGGGTCCTTGATGAGTTCATGATTTACAAATTGGATGACATTTTGTGACGATTGTTAGTGTCGGTGAAATTGATGCAGGTGACAACACATTTATAGCGAGATGAGGGAGAGGTGGCTTAGTCGACGAGCGACAGGATCACAAATTAGGTGTTGCCTTTACCAGCCACCTTCTCAGGCTCTCACACCATTGATGTGAGGAGGCCACGACGAGGTCACGAGTCAAACACGGAGCAGTCACTGTCAGATCGTCTCCGACATCTGCCGCTGTTACCACCACCATACATCACTGAGGCAATGACTGAGATTTCATTGGAGATCCAGCAGCAGTGGTGGCAAGTAACCAAACACAAATACTTCACAACTACTCCGAAAAAAGTTTCATTCTCAGTAAATAGCAATAAAATTAGTTCAAAACACGTTTCGCGCAAAAAATGAAAACATTGATTCTGAACTAACAATGGATGTGACAAGACCCCCTCAGCTACTCATAAGATGATTTTTGATTGCTGATTCAACCCAGTGTGTGTTCAGCTAACCAGTTTCATGTGTAATGTTTCAAGTCAAACAGTATGCTCATGTTTCTTTTGTGTGATGTTCTCTTGTAATGAGCAGTTTAGATATGTAGTATGGAATGCTGTCACGTTGTGTTTCTGAGTGGACACAAAGCTTTGGGCTGTGAACGGAGTTAAAAGTGTGTGGTGATGGCTCGCCCATGAAGGGACGACTGTTGTGACTCTCTTGACAAGAGGCAGCGCCAGACAAGCCGCCCGCTTCGCAAATGGCACAATGAATAAAAGATAAATGGCTGTCGGCGGACCCTCTGGGACGTGAAGGTCACGGCCGTCACGGTACGGCGCACACACGCTCTGAGGTACAGTAACCACCGCAAGCCTTTCTCTCTCCGATTGTGAATGGAGAAATAGAGGTAATGTGAGATGTTGATGTGTTTGTTTGCATGCTAATAGTATTTCGCAAAGTCTTCAGCAGAAACTCATTTGACGGACGAACACATTGACAAGCAATTCCAATTACAAATGAGCATCCCACAAAGCAACGCGAAAGCCACATCGCATTGTGGAATGTGGTGGCAATTTTGATTAAAATAAACAGTACCGTATGCAAAAAAGGCTGTCAAGGGGGGTGGGGGGGTGTTCTTCATGTGCTTTTTTCTTTCTTGTTTTGGTTTTGTTTCCACCTGTTCGTGTCAACCAATCAGCTCCCCTCAACCCTTTTGTGTCTTGTCCAGGTGTTCCTTGTTTTCTTGTCAGTATGCTTGTATTTAATTCCTGGGTTTTGTCAAAAGTTTTTTTAATACTTTGACAACTTTTTGTTGAAAAAAAAACAACAAATTTTACAAACTACAAAATGCCACAGGATACAGCATATTTTTCTTTTTCTTTTTGTTGGTGTGGCAGATGGGTTCACATTTGCCACACCAACAAGGCTTGGAGTGGAATCATCTCAACATGATTTTCAAGTCATTGGAGCTGTATGGTTTTATTCAATTAAATTTGAATCTGTGAATTATTCAGCAAAGAGCAAATAAAGGGAACAACAAAAACATTTAAATCATTCTTTTTTAAGCCGGTTTATGTGTCCCTGAAATGGGACAGAGCGAGAAATCTTATGCTTTGTCAAAAAACAACATTCCCGGAAAGATGGATGAATTGCTGGAAATGGCTAATGTGCTAAGGTTCTGAAGACGCAACCGCTCTACAACTCTCCGCAGAGCTCTCTGGTGTAATAGCACATTTATTCACGCATGAAACCTTATTTATATCGATCGCGCCCTTTAATTTGAAATACAGTGACAAAACCCCTTGTTTCTTCTTTTTAATGTTTCTTCTTAATGGATTTTATTCTGCAAATGTGTTGTAATTTTTTTTCCCTGAATGACGATGGACCAATATATCTCCATCCATCCATCCATCTGTCAATTATGTGAGCCGCTCACCCTCACGAGGGTCACAGCCGTGCTGGAGCCCATTCCCAGCTGTCTTCGAGCAGTGTAAGAGTACACGCTGAACTGCTTGCTAGACAATCGCAGAGCACACATACAGAAGACAAACAATCTTTCACGCTCACAATCACACTTCCGGACAATTTTGAAGTATTCCATCAACTGACCATGCATATTTTCATCCGCACTCACACTCACACTGAGGGACAATTTGGAGTGTTCAATCTGTCTCCCATGCATGTTTTTGGAATGTGGGAGGAAACCGGAGGACCCGGAGAACACCCACGCAGGCCTGGGGAGAAAATGCAAACTCCACACAGGGAGACCAGAGCCAGAATCGAACCTGGTTCCTCTGCACTGTGAAGTCGACGTGCTAACCACCCGCAGTGCAGAGGTATCGGGTTCAATTCCAGCTCCAGCCTCCCTGTGTGGAGTTTGCATGTTCTCCCCGGGCCTGCTTGGGTTTTCTCCGGATACTCCGGTTTCCTCCCAAGTTCCAAAAACATGCGTGGCAGGCTGATTGAACTCTCTGAAATTGTCCCCAGGTGTGATTGTGAGTGTGGATGGTTGTTTGTCTCTGTGTGCCCTGCGATTGTCTGGCAACCGATTCAGGGTGTCCCCCGCCTACTGCCCGAAGACGGCTGGGATAGGCTCCAGCACCCCCCGCGACCCTAGTGAGGATCAAGCGGTTCGGAAAATGGATGGATATATATGTATATATATATGTATGTGTGTATATATATATATATATATATATATATCCTGGCAGGTACTATTAATATCCAACCTTACTCTTTTATGTCTCACACAAAAAAGCTGCGACTCAGCAGCTGAGAGTGAACACTGAGTTGAGAGGGACGAATTGCCAGTGGCCTAGGCCGCCGCCACTCCCGCCATCCATCAGCATGGTGACAAGCCCCAAGTGCAGGTCACTGATGGCAATCTTGAAGGGCAAGTGTAGGCCGTGACAACTGAACTAGGCAGTAAACCAATGCGTTATGCCGCACATTTACAGTTCATCTCAAAAGCGCCAGTGTCTTATCTCTTGAAGACTGGGGTCCGATTTTTAAGGCTGATTCCGATGTTTGGCAGAAGAAAATTCCAAGACCTGATTAATCGTCCGACATAAATATAGAGGCTAAAAAAAACTAAATGAATGCATAGGAGTGGCCAAGTCAAAGTCTGGATTTGAATCCAACTGAGATGCTGTGTCGTGACCTTACACGGGCAGCTCATGCAAGAAAACCCTTCAATATGGCGGGGTTGAAGCAATTCTGAGAAGAAGAGTGGGCCAAAATTCCTCTGGAGCGATGTGAAAGACTCATCAACAATTATCGCAAATGCTTGATTTCAATAATTGCTGCCAAGGTTGGCACAACCATTAGTACGTTCAGGGTGCAAGTGCTATTCCACAGAGGGTCAGAAAGATTGGGGGTGGCGGGGGTGTGCCTTAATAAATGGAAATTTGAAATCTGCATTTTGTATTTCCTTGAGTTGTGATATTAAAATTGTTTTGAAGAACTGAAATACTTGTGTGATAAATATGCAAAGAACACAGGAAGGGGGCAAATATTGTTTCACGGAACAATGTGTTTTTGTGTGCGTGTGTGTGTTGGGTGTGTTTGTGTATATATATGCGCTTCAAGTTTTGCAAATAAAAATGTTTAAAAAATGTAAAAATACAGCCATATCGGCAGCCACATTCTGGAAAAATGCATTGTTTCATGTGCGAAAGAGGTTTCCCTGCATGCAGAACAAAGAGCTGACGTGACTCAGAGGCTTTGTGAATGCCTATTCTGTACTGTACATGCCCACTCAAACAAGACGCGTGATTGGTTCCCGGAGCGAGATCGATCAATGAGAGCCCAAGTGGATTTATCCAGTGAGCTGATTAGTTAGGCATACGGCAGCCTCGCACAGCAGTTTCCTTCGTCATTCTTCTCATTAAGGCCACTCCTATTCTGTCTGGAAGAAATCAAAACCTGGATGGCACAAAATTTCTTGAAATTCAACGAAAAGAAGACAGAGGTGATATTGTTTGGTCCCAGTGGCCCTTGTACATTCCATCCTGTAGACTTGGGCCCCCTGTCTCCTTATTTGAAATCAACGGTCTCAAACTTGGGCCTTAAACTGGACAGTGATTTCAAACTCGATCGGCAAATTGGTGCAGTTGTTAAATCCAGCTTTTTTCACCTTAGACAGCTGGCCAAAATAAAACCTCTCCTCTCACATGAACACTTTGAGACAGTAATTCATACCTGTGTCACATCCCGGCTCGATTACTGCAATGCCCTTTACTTTGGAGTCAGCCAGTTCTCCATTAAGCGCCTTCAGCTGGTCCAGAATGCCGCTGCTCGCCTCTGACTGGTACTCGTAAGAGGGAGCAGATAACTCCTAGTCTGGCATCCCTTCACTGGCTCCCCATTCATTTTAGAGTTATTTTCAAGATCCTCCTCTTTGTTTTCAAATCTCTGAATAATCTCGCTCCACCTTACCTCTCTGAGCTCATCCGCCCCTACACACATGCTCGGCGCCTCAGGTCTGTGGACCAGTCTTTGTTAGAAGTACCAAGAACTAAACTGAGGCTCAGAGGGGATCGAGCCTTTTCTGTTGCTGGTCCCTCTCTCTGGAATGACCTCCCACTGAACATTCGGCAAGCCTCCTCACTGACCATCTTTAAAGCCCTCCTCAAAACCCACTTGTATTCATTGGCGTTTGACTTAGCATGATTTTACTGCTTGGTGCTTTCTACCGCCTTTATTACCATTTCGTCTTACTGACTAACATACTTTATTGTGTATGTTAAATCGCTCCATGTACAGCACTTTGTATGCAGCGATGGCTGTTTTAAGTGACTTGACTTGACTTGTCCCACATACTGTATCTTATTGTTGTGTTTGCGATAACCTTGTTGGATTAGTTAAACTAAGCTCCAACTCCTTGCCGCACCCGAAACAATGCGTTGCGGCTGTGTGGGAGTGTCTAAACCTGCTTGTCTGAGATGGTTTCCCAACCCGGTCAGCTATTTTTTTTGCCACATCACAGGGAAGCAGTGACAGCTCAGACGAAAAACTACAGCTACAATATCAGCACCTCCAGCAGAAGAGTCTCAGAGTGAACCAATTGTAATTTAATTATGTGTGCTGTCGTCATCTTTGTCTCAAATAGGATAAATATAGTATAAATAAAGGATAAATAACGTTTACGGATATATCACATACCAAAAAAATCCTGTTTATAAATAAATATTATTATATATATTTAACCCAACAGTTTCTAAATATTAATTCATTTAATGCCCGTTAGTTTCTCAAATCGGGAGAACCGATGCCAGGCATTTTTTCACTCAACAAGAACAAGAACAATTTGACCTTGGTTCCTTCGAGATGACTTACCCGGTACCTTGTCATTCGCTTTTGTACAATAAACTTCTATTTTCAATTTTACATCAGCCCATTTAGGAAGCCAGGCATGAAGTGATTGCATCCTCTGCTGACTTCATCTTCAAAATGATTTCTTTTTCTTAAAAGAATATAGCATTGTAAATGTCGTGTGCTCCTCTGTCAGTAGCAGTAGTCGTGATCAACAATGTGTCAAGATGACTCGTTGACGACTGCACTTCATCTTGCGTTGACTTGCACAAACACCCGAGCAACATCTTTCACTACGGCATTGACTGCGACGCCTCGTAAAGCAGATCAGACGCCATCAAAGTGGCCTGTGTTGATTACTATAAGTAACTTTTATTGGCACTTGAAGGGACTGAAACATAAACAGTGGCGTAGCGCACAGGTTCGTGTTTCCTGCACCATAATTTAACAACACGCTAGCTTCTCAGTGGGAGATAGAATCATTCCTGGGATGAAGTGTCACATGGTCGGAACTTGATTTAAAGACTTAATTAAGGTTCACCCCTGTGCAGGACAAGTGAGGGATTTCTATGAATGCCATGCAATTCAGAGGCAACTTTATACAGCGCAACCCAGAACTCGGCTGCACGGAAAGTTTCACAAAATCACAGAATTGGCTTGACTGACCTCATGAGGAGTATTTGATAGAATACCGCTTTAAAATGTAACATCCCGGGTAATTGAATCGTATTACAACGCTTGAAATTAATCATCTTTTTTTATTCCAGTTTCCTGTTCAGAGCTAATCGAGTAATTTTCCAAAGATTTTCTTGAAGACAACCAAAACAAGTTCAGAAGTTCTTATGTAAAGTGCTCAGACACGGAACACACTGCGTTTGTCTGCGATATGTTCATGTAATTTGATGTTGGCATAGTATTCATCAGTAGAATCGCACTTACTCAAGCATTTATGATATTTTTGGTAACCAATTGAATTCACACAGTGAAAACACCACTGCTGACTTTTTGCTCGCGCACACACGCGCGCGCACACACACACAAAGTAGATAACTGTAACAGGCGAAGTGGCAAACACTGATTATCACAATGTCTCTTGTGGTTTACTGGTAATCCTCTCTGAGGTCAGCAGCAGGTGAATACACACACGCGTGTGCACGTACACACACACACACACACAGACACACAAACATACACGTTCACACCCTCTCAAGGCATCATCATGACCATCCACTCAAGTGTAAAGTGATATAATCGCATAGATCTACTGCGCTGCGTGTGGCATCCTCCTCAGCCTTCATCGATCGGCTCCTAAAGCTGTCGATTTGACACAAAGGTGAAGCGTCACCATCTCGGCAGCCATGGCTTTTATATTCTGTCACCTCTGCCAAAGTTGTTTTGTGAGTGGGGTTACCATGCTTCCTAAAATAAAGTGAAAACTAGTCGCTCCTTAATACGGAAGAGGATTAGGGCCAATGAAGAAAGAAAAACTAAGGTTGGCAAGATTCTCACTTTAATCTCAGAATTCTGACTTTAAAGTGAGAATTCTGACTTTAATCTCAGAATTAATCTCAGAATTCTGACTTCAAAGTGAGAATTCTGACTTCAAAGTGAGAATTCTGTCTTTAAGGTCAGAATTCTGACTTTAAAGTGAGAATTCCTACTTTAATTCTGAGAATTCTGAGATTAAAGTCAGAATTCTGACTTTGTGACGTTCGTAGAGCTATGAATTGTGGGGGGGACCGTCAGCGTGTGGCGTGACTTGAAAGAAAGGACATCATGTCGTCACCCAGCGACTTTTTGCGTGGCCGAGGAGTGTCGGAGGACATCCTTTCACTTTTGGAGGAGCAGAGGGTGAGTAAACAGTGCGTCGTGTTTGTTTCATTTGGAGTTAACGTGCTCCATGAAGCTTGTAGCTCCGTTGCTAGTCCGAATGTCACGAATGGATGCACCCAGTTTACATTCGTGAATAAGTAGAACGTAACCAATTTAAATGGGTACGTTCCTGTGACGCCACACAACGTTGTTAAAAACAACACCACTCTCGACATCGAACCTCTTTGTGTGGATGACAGTGGCCGTCTGGAGCATTGTTGCAGCCTAATTGCCGTGAACTGAACACACCTGTGGTCGTGTCGTAGCAAGTACTGTAGTGACGTGCCGCAATTCAAGGCTACATCATTTGAAGTATGTGCACACGCACGCATAAATGAAGTCAACAGTTGATGAATTGCTGTCTGAATAGGGACTTTATTATCATAGTTGCATATTCTAATACAAATAGGTTATAGAGTAATTTTCAAGCATAAATGTATCTTTGTACATTCTTAACGGTTTTCAACATTGAAGAGTTCCAACATGTTTGCCTGTGTATTTGGTTTACAATTGTAGAGATTAGTATTACATTTGTGCTTCATACTTTAAAATTAAGCGATTATGTGTTACGGTGATCGAGTGTATATTTTTTCTATTTGTCTTGTTGAGCAGATTGACAGTGATGTCGTAGCACTGATTGACGATGCCACCCTTGCCAATTATGTCCCATGGTATGGAGACCGTATAGCACTCTTCAATTTTTGCAAGACTCAACAGCTCCCATCCAAAAGAAAAAATTGACTTGGAAAAATTACGTGAAAAAATGAAAATCGGGAAAGAAGACACTTCCTCAAAGACACAACAAGCAAGACAGACGAAGAGGCAGAAAACAACGAGAAATGTTGCAATTGGATGGATACACAATGATGGAAAAATAACCAAACAGGTGAGGGAGAAGCAGGGAGGGGGTACCAGAAAATTTCAAATGTCCACAGAAGCTGGGTTGAAAGAAATTCTCAAGGAAGAACTATTTTTCCCCGATGGAATTTCTCCTAAAGGATCTGAATTGGACTTTCAGTTTGAGGTGTGGGATTTCAAACAAAACCTCCTAACTGATGAAACCTGCCAATCCATCGGCAATATGTATGAGGCTGCAAAGCTCACGTTGTTGCGCTTTTACATTGCAACAAGGCCAAAGGACGACCACCATGATGGCAGCACAGCGTCCAAAGAAGTATTGGTTGTGTCACACGCTGCCAGTGACTACAACTCTGAAATTGAAGAGGTCTCTGTCGATTCAAATGAAATCTACACGGCATTCGACGTTTCTGTTGATTCAGAAATTACTTTTGGCCCCACATGCAACACGGTGGGAGATGCATACATCACACTTATCTACCAGATCCACAAGATTTGATGACAATAACTGTCCACTACACTGACACATTGAATGATATGATCATAGCATTCTCTGAAATGCAATCTTAAACAAATCACTCAATGTGAAACGCATACTCCCAGATAATACAGAAGAAGCAGGTGTTGGATCTGGAGAACTGAGGGATGTTCTCAGCTGCTTCTGGCAGGAATTCTATGACCGATGCACCCTTGGTACATCAATTAAAGTACCATTCATTCGCCATGATTTTCCTGCAGAAAAGTGGAAAGCAGTTGGGAGAATTCTTTTAAAGGGATACCAAGATTGTTGCTACTTCCCAAACAAACTTGCATTTCCTTTCCTCGAGCAGGTGCTTTTCAACTGTGTCTATAGTGATCTAAAACCCCATTTTCTGCAGTTTGTGAGCAGCCAAGAACGTGAAGTTTTGATGGAAGCAATGAAGGACTTTTCAGAAGTGGACCTAGATGATCTTGTGGAAGTTCTTGACAGCTACGGGTGTAGAAAAAGAATCTCTGCTGAAACCTTTCCCACAATACTGCAGGAAATAGCACACAAAGAGCTTATCCAAAAGCCCATGTTTGTGATTGACTGCTGGAGGGAGGTTACTCTTCACCGTGTTTCCATCAGTCTTGAAGCACTGAACAAGTTGTGCTCGGACTTGCAACCTACCTCAAAAAAAGTCTGCCAACTGCTGAAATTTGCAACTGATTTAACCCCAAAGCAGAAGGAAGTGATAAACCATCTGAAAAGGTTCATCAGAGAGTTGGATACAATACAATACATGCTGATTTATATAGCGCTTTCACAACAGCGGCAGCTGTAACAAAGCGCTTTACAAAACAGTTAACATAAAGTAAAATAATAAACACAACACATAACATAAAACACGGACAGTCATGCAGTTCTAACCACTTTTCCATCACACGCTTTGTTGTTTGAAGCAGTTTGAGATGAAAGAGGAGAGAATCAAAGTGTCCTTTTACCAGTGGATCAGAGACGTCATGCTCAAAATGTGCACACGTCGGCTACAAGCTAAGTTTCAAAGTCAACGAGAAGCTGTAGCATCCATTGACGAAAAAAGAGATTGGTTCACTTCTCCTGTCCCATGGAAATCCATTTCAATTCCAAGCGGCGACTCACGGTTCCAAATACGCATCGGCGCTCTTCGCCAACGCTCCTCTCTCCTCATCCTCAACTTCAGCGGCCATCCATCCAGCCGCACCAACGGCAACTGTCCAACAGCGCTGACATAGCCACTGAACAAATCGGGGTTGTGAAAAATGCTGCCCATTACTGGCGCAAAAAACACAAGCGCCCCAGGTCTGTCCAGCACCGACAGTCAATGGCGCCTACATTCCTCCCAATCAAAATTTGTGCTGGTACAGGCGTGCTGCCGAGAAGGCGCAACCACCAAGCACAGATACTGCTCCTTTGACGAATGTCGTGGCCAAAAAGCGCCGAAAACAATCCATATCAGGTCCACACAATGAAACAACAAACAACATGTGACAAAACAAAAGACAAAAACAGCACAAAAGAACAAAAAAGCAAGGCTCTTGAAGAGCACTTGCCGAAGGCTGCCTACTCAGGCGCCATCTTGGGGAAAAAAAAAATTGGATGAATTCAAGCTTCAGAAGTTTCTCCGGTTTTGCACTGGATCTGATCTTGTTGTAACCAACGCCATTCTTGTGGAGTTCCAGGAAATGACTGAGTTTAGTAGAAGGCCGGTGGGTCACACATGTGGAAAGGTTCTGCATATTGCTGACAGCTATGAAAATTTTCCAGATTTCCGATCGGAATTCAATGCTGTTCTTGAAAGTAATGTCTGGGCGATAGACATTGTTTAGCTTTTTCTTACGCGTAACTATGTTAATAAGCCATTGTAGGTTGCATCAGCACTACATGGCTTGGGTACATTATTGTGTTCACTGTTTACAATAAGTTTGTAGAAACAAATGTTGCATTGTTTGCCGTTTTTATAGTTACTGTATATAGAAATAACTTGCATTTGGTGTTATATTACAGTAATATACAGTTCTGGGGTTTTATATACAAAAAGGCCAAAGAAGTTATACATAACCATTGGATGGTTGTTTCAACAGCTATACTGTATTATTTAGGTCCATGTTTCTATCATTAAAAGTAAGAATTTTTTGTGTTCAATAAACTTATTCTTCATTCACTCTGTTTTCTGTCTACACATGAATGTTGACGGTTAATATACTTGTGTGCAACGGTGAATGGTTTAATAACATTTTACAGATATTTCCTAATGGCTGTGAGGCACGTCGGCCTCACAGTGCAGAGGTGCAGGATTCGAATCCGGTTCCGGCCTTCCTGTGTGGAGTCTCCGGCTTCTCCGCATCCTCCCACATTCCAAAAACATGCGGGGCAGGTTAATGGAACACTCCAAATAATTGTCCGTGATAGTGAGGGCAGATGGTTGTTCGTCTGTGTGCACTGCGATTTGCTGGCAAACGGTTCAGGGTGTCCCCCCCCTACTGCCCAACAACTGCTGGGACAGGCTGCGCAGCATATCTCGTGACCCTTGTGAGGATGAAGCGGATCAGAAAAAGTGTGGCGATGTTTTCTATCAATATTAACAATAAGACATCCATCCACTTTTGACCCACATATCCTCCAGGGTCACGGGACATGCTGGAGCCATGGCACTGTTGTTTAATATAAAGGTTTCAGAAAGGGCAAGTCCGTGTACTTCCAGCCTACTACTGAAAAGAGTGCAATCTAGAGAAGTCAAAAAACAACAACTGGTTTATGGAGCAAATTTGAAGCTTCATTTTCCCAAAATTGCATCAGTATATACTGTATGTCTAATAGACTTCAGTAATTCCTCTCTCAACTTAACATACAAGTCACTTGCATCCAATGGATCTGATGGCGCGTGCCATTTATTTTCCTCCATAAGCAAACAACACAGTTCAAATACAGTTTCATCACAAGGAAAATTGCTTTTTGTAGTGCACTCTTCCATACATGCAATGACCTCTTCCGTTCCAACAGGTTTTAATTGATCCTCGGCACTGTGCATCGCAGGGAATGAATACATGACGACTGGTCGACCTGAAGCTGTATCATGGTATAATCTTCGTCTTATTTTGTGTGCGTTCCGCGTGTTCACAATTTCATCCAGCTCATCCTGAACACAGAGCAGCATAGTTAAGTCTTATATTTTCATTCGTCCAAAAACAATTTGTCCAGAAAAATTATTCTACCTGCACAAGATTAAGAAAGCAGAACCGGATAAGACTTTTATCCAGAAAATCTCCTGAAAAGTGGCCATCATCTTGAAGAGTTTGAAATAAATTAATCCAAAACTGTGCACTCTGTTTGCGAAGGGTGGACCACCACCCTTCAATACGCTGATTGGCTGTACTTCTTCCGTAATGGAAACTTTTCTCCGCAGCAAAATTGTCTGAGTGGTTTCTATGCAAAAACATCTGCATCTGTTCGACACAAACATATTCTGTGCCCCTGTCTGCACGGATCCTCTCTGGACACCCACCAATGCGTGAAACTGTTTTTATAAAATAACTTGCAACCACCTTAGGGTCACTGTTTGTGGTATAGGCTTCCGCCCATAACACATACCGGCTAAAGCCATCAATACAGCCATTGATGCCAATCCCGTAGGGCTTTAATTTGTCATAGCCATCCTGGTGCCAAAGAGCATTTGGCCCCCGTCAGTTGTATTGGCGCCTTCTTTGGCGCCGTGCTCTTCTTATTCCCACACCTACAGGGTCAACAAATTGTATAATTTGACTTATTGTATCTTGTGACACAACACATCCTTTTTGAATGGCACGCAGATGAAGCCAGCGATAACCTTGCATCTGTCCACTAGTCATGATCTCGTGCTGGACAAAAGCCAACACGTCTCCCAGGTCTGACTGGTTCTTTCTTCGAAAAAGACCAAGTCTTTTGCATATCCTTTTCAGAGTCAGAATACTTAAAATAGTTTGAGCATTATGTGCTAAAATTGCAAGTATTTCCTTATTGCTGAATCCAAGTCTAAAGCATAGCTTGATCAAGTCATCCAAATCTGGATTTCCAGCCACTGTTTGAGTTGCACCCTCCATCAGTCACTTTAGCTGCACAAGAAAAGAGACAACAATTACAATCTGACAAAAAAACAACGGTGGACATTTTGAAAACATGACTGCATGACCGTATGCTTGTTAAAGTTTTTTAATAATGTCCTCGCTCATGGTACTGTGTTAGTTCAAACTCAAGTATACTCATATTCAGTAAATAGTCTAAAAGTAAATAGAGGTGGGTGTGCACATACTTCCTACGACACGACCGCATGATCAGTGTGTTCAGTTCACGGCAATTAGGCTGCAACGATGCTCCAGACGGCTACTGTCATCCACACAAAGGGGTTCGATGTCGAGAGTGGTGTTGTTTTTAACAACGTTGTGTGGCGTCACAGGAACGTACCCATTTAAATTGGTTACGTTCTACTTATTCGCGAATGTAAACTGGGTGCATCCATTCATGACATTCGGACTAGCAACGGAGATACAAGCTTCATGGAGCACGTTAACTCCAAATGAAACAAACACGACGCACTGTTTAGTCACCCTCTGTTCCTCCAAAAGTGAAAGGATGTCCTCCGACACTCCTCGGCCACGCAAAAAGTCGCTGGGTGACGACATGATGTCCTTTCTTTCAAATCACGCCACACGTTGACGGCCCCCCCACAATTCATAGCTTCACGAACGTCACAAAGTCAGAATTCTGACTTTAAAGTCAGAATTCTCACTTTAAAGTCAGAATTCTGAGATTAAAGTGAGAATCTTGCCAACCTTATTTTTTCTTTCTTCATTGGCCCTAATCCTCTTCCGTACCTTAAAAATGATTTTGGTGGCATTAGAGACTCTGAAATGTCCTCCCATGTGCAGCCAGAGCTGGAGGTGTTCACCCCCACACCCCGGTAAACAATGTTCCAAAATAACACCCACTCTCATGTACCACCTTTGGGTGAATAAAAACAGAGATGTCATGTAAATCACGCAGTCAGAGGAGCGTGCAGCTCCTTCTCATAGCTCCTCTCGCTAGCAAAATGAACTTCATGTGGAATTCGGTCAACTGCATGGCCGCCCAGCTATCTGGCATCTGCTTACCGCTCTCCCTCATTACGCTTGCGGCTGACCCAGCTCTTGTTGGGCGAGAGGAGTAGGCTGCATCCTGGACCGGTCCCCAGCACATTCGACGCAAACAACCATGTACCATTAGGGAAATTTATCGAGTTGTCAACTGAAGCTTGCGTGCAAATTTCTGAAATGCAGAAGAACGCCAGAGCAAAATCCAGATTATTCAAGTCAACTCAGCTTCATTTAAAGAGCACTTTCAAAACATCCATAGCGGCAAGTGCTGTAGAGAGTAACAATCTGACAAATAAAAAAAAAAAGACAGTTCAACATCATAATAATAAATAAACACAAACTCCACACAGCAAGGCCGTAGGCAAGATTTAAATTGAACCATAATAGTGTCAAGGCAGACACGCTCGCTACTCCTGCCCACGACCACATCGTGTGACGCGAAACCAAAAGCAGCTAAACCAGAACATGCATGACACAATGTCATGCCACATACATTAAATTAGACAGCCAGAGTTGTGTGCAGCTCCTTTTACTCACACAATGAATACATCATAAACCGTTTTAAGTTTTGAGCTCACAAAAAAAAAAAAAAATCTTCTGAAAGAAAAACACCTATCAGGTGATAATGAATTAATGTATGACTCTTTTGGCAACAGTGTGTTTTTTGGGAAAACATGAGATTCTCCAGTGCACAGATTTTAAACGGTAGAATTAATGTATGATACCAATGTCATACAAGTCATGACAAAACATCAATAGAAGACCCCAATATGCATGCCTCCACCCACACTCGGTTCCAGCTGTTATATTCACATCTTCGTTGCCATATCCGCACTACTTTTGGTCAATTTTTACTTTCTGCTCCAACTGACCAGAAAACTCTCAGCAAATAATAAAACAAATAAAAATGACAAATGACAAAATATGCTATTTATCTGGAGTGTGATGTGGCTGAAACTGAGCCAAATATTCACCACAACTGTCACGTTGCGCGGTGGTGGTGGACCCCAAAAAGCAGGCAGGAGAGAGGAGCAGGGTGTATTTGAAGAAGTGTATTGATAAAACACAGAAAACTAAATCCTGAACAAACAAAGTAGCAAACAAAAACCATGACTAAAGCTCAAAACTATCAATAACAGAAACATGACCAGAAACATGACAAACAAACAAACAAACATGACAGCAGCAAAAAGCAACAATGAGTGGTCAGACTGGGAGTCCTTTTAAAGCACTAATTACCTAATGACCAACAGGTGTGCAGCTGCAGGGGGAGCCCTCCAGTGCCACCTGTTGGTCCCAAACCGAAACATGACAACAACAAGTTTAATTATGAGCACCGTTGAGCTGTTTTTACCACTCTTTTCAGTATCCAGTATTGAAACATCCATCCATCCATTTCCGATCCGCTTATCCTAACAAGGGCTGCAGGGGGTGCTGGAGCCTATCCCAGCCGTCTTCAGGTAGTAGGCGGGGGACACCCGGAACAAGTTGCCAGCCAATCGCAGGGCACACAGAAACAAACAACCATTCGTGCTCACTCTCACACCTAGGGAAAATTTGGAGTGGTCAGTCAGCCTGCCATGCATATTTTTGGAATGTGGGCAGAGTACCCGAATAAAACCCACACACGCATGGGGAGAACATGCAAACTCCACACAGGGAGGCCGGAGCCAGAATGAAACCCGGTGCCGCAGCTGGAATTTAACCTCTGCACTGCGAGGTCGACGCGCTGGCCACCCAGTCTGGAAACATCCTCTGTTCAGATGTGTACTGTATATTTCTTCCATTTTGTTTCAATATAACAGAATATAATGGAAGAAACTGTATCTGTAATGTGTATTTTCATCAGGGAAATATGGGTTATTGCATTCATTTCATGGGTGTTTGTTCCAAGGCCATGTCCTGAGGGACTCGACATCCTGCCTTCCCGGGGTGCTGCTCGTAGATAAATTACTTTGTCGTCCTGCCGCTGCCAAGTGGGAGGGCGACGTAGCCGAGATGGCTGCCAATACGGCAGATGACTCCATACATCAGGAAACATTTCGATTTCCGACCATTCATCCGGCAAGACCAATGAATGTTCCTTCTGGAGGCCAATATTTTACCGTCCTGGTGACCTGGATACAGCCTCGACCCAGCAGTCAAGCTATCCATCGATCCATCCATCTTTGTGTTAGATTAGCCCTCCTTTCCACACATAATTAGACAAGTGACTTGAGCTAGGCCGTGGTATCGCTGCGACATTTTCTCTTGCTATGGCCTTTCCTTTCTATGGCACTCTTGGGCACACCGTGTAGATGGATCCAATTAAGATTGCGGAGTCATACATTTTTACATGGGCGAGGCAAAGTTGGCCCCCTGTGTGGGAAGAAGTCATTATCGTTAATGAAAAGGAATTAAATAAAAATGAAAATGCTTTTTTTTTATGGAAAAATAACAGAAACTACATGTTAAGTAACGAAACATAGCTACAATTAGAGTGAAAATGTTCTTTGGTTTTGTCCCTACCTTAAAAACATATCTCAGCTACCTGGGTTTATTTAAAATGTATTATCTTTATTTACTCGTACTTATTTTAATCAGTACAGAAGAAGGAATGTCAAACCGTTTTTTGAGATGTGTAGTTTATTTAAATTTTCTATCTCGCACTTTAACACATATTCCATCCATTAAAAATGCTAAAACTAATAACAAAGCCAGTAAAAAACTAAACATTTACAAAAACAAAAACGAATTAACACTAATAGACTTGCTCTAAAAAGTAAATAAAACTAACTCCATTGAATAAAAAATGTCAAAACGGAACGATAAATAGTATATATACTATAGTAGTATAAGAGATAGTATAAGAAGAGGACTCAGGTTGGAGAGGGTAGACCGTCTTTGGCATCTGTCAGAAAAGGCTCCACGGTCTTGTATTTGATCTTATTGGCACCCATTAAATAGCTCACCTTCTGCTCCCCTTTCAGCATTGTTATCAGTGCAATCGATGCCGTTGCAGATGCCTTGCAAGAGTGAAAACACGGACATCATAGGTTGTGCTGCATCTTTTCTGAGCGCAATAGTAGACATTTCACACCAAAAGATGACAGATTAATGCAGTTTCTTTTTTTCTTTTGCTGTTTCTTAACGCAGGTCACAGTATTTGATCAATACTGCTGACCCCCCGAACTGGTTGCCAGCCAATCACAAGGCACACACAGACGAACAAACATCCGCACCCACACTCACACCGAGGGACAATTTGGAGTGTTCCATTAACCTGGCATAAATGTTTCGGGAATGTGGGATGAAACCGGAGTACCCAGAGAAAAGGCAAGGCCGGACCCATAATCAAACCGTGCACCTCTGCACTGTGAGGCCAACTTGTCGACTACCGTGCCCACCCATTAATTAAATCGTCAATTAATTTAGTATGTTGCAAAATCATTTAATAATTTTATTTGTCATGGTTTTGTCTTGTTTATGTTTCAGTTCCAGGTAGAGTGGAGGGTGTTCCCTCCAGCGGCGTACCTGTCACGCATTGTATTCATCCGACTACTTAAGGACTGCCAAACCGACAACCTGACAACGGATTATTCAGACTTCCTTGTATATTCTAGATGGCCCAGGACCTCATATTCTCTCTTCAGGTTTTTACCTTTTTCTAGTGTAAGTAGTAGACTATTTTGGATTCAAGTGATATTCTCGGTTTCTATTTTGGATTTGTTGTCCTTTTGCAAGCGTTTTTGGTTTGTCTTGTTCTGTCCTGGTATATTGTGACTCGCGGCATTCGGTGTACTTTGTCAATCTTGTGAGTTTTTGTGTAAATAAACATTTTTGTGAATTCTCATCTGAGTCTATGGTTATAGAATCCGATTCTGTCCAGCCTTCATGACAATATTGAAGCAATTTAATAATCATTTTCGCCGACAGATACAGAATAGTCATTGCATGCAGTTTATTCTCATCATTAAAGGTGCCCCGGTGGTCCAGTGAATAGCGCGTCAACCTCACAGTGCAGAGGTACCGGGTTCAATTCCAGCTGCGGCCTCCCTGTGTGGAGTTTGCATGTTCTCCCCAGGCCTCCGTGGGTTTTCTCCGGGTACTCCGGTTTCCTCCCACATTCCAATAACATGCATGCCAGGCTGATTGAACACTCCAAATTGTTACTAGGTGTGAGTGGGAGCGCGGGTGGTTGTTCGTTTCTGTGTGCCTTGCGATTCGCTGGCAACCAGTTCAGGGTGTTCCCTGCCTACTGCCCGAAGACAGCTGGGATAGGCTCCAGCACCCCCCACGACCTTTGTGAGGATAAGCGGATCGGAAAATGAGTGAATAAATCCTTAAAAATGGCAGTAAATAATTACAAATCTTATTCAGTGATTACATGTGAACAATGCAAGACAATGCTAATAACAACAAATAAAAGGGAATTTAAATACATATTGACATTTAAAAATGAAAATTATGTTAAAAAAGCAAGTAAATACATGTCATTAAATAAATATGAATGTCTATGTAAATAAAATCTGTCTGAAGTAAATATAACTGCTACTTTATTTTAAAAATGCTTTTAATTGATCAATGAAACAATTACAAAGGCAATAACATCCATCAAAATGCACTTAAATGAATAACAAATCAATTACATGAATAAAAATGGCAATTAAAGTGTTTGAATGAAAGAGAATGAAAGAGTCAAATAAAGTTCATTCGACAAATAAAACTGCCATTGAATAATTACAAATGTACTGAATCATATATATTGGTTGAAAAATGCTCATTAAATTAAATAAGTAAACATTATCTTTCACAATGTAATCTTTGATGACAATTTGATGCATTTCACATTTTAATTTAATTAACGACGATTTAAATGCTCAACCTTCCACAAAGCTCAGCCTATTGTGTTGTTATCAATGTTATTAGACCTGTCCTGAAAGCATGCTCAGTGACTTGGACTTTAGACGTGGTCTCTATGGCGATTTGCACTCACACTGTGATAAGTGGGGAACTTTTAATACAGTCTAATTATAATTTCATGAAAGGTATAAGAAAGGTCACACTGAGTCCCCGATTATAGTTTAATCACGGGAAGAAAGTCCTACAGGGAAGGTTGTGATGGGGACGGTGTGGAGTGGACTATTCATAGCTTTGATATGAGAAGAGGCCCACGCTACGGTGACCCAGGCGAAGCTCTCTTTCTTCCCTCCTCCTCAAGTGTGCGGTAGCAAAGAGACGAGCAGCGGCACACTAAAGCCTTTTAAAAATGGTAAACGTCAAAACAAACACCTACAAGCTGCTCACATAACATAAAAGAAAAAACAAACTGACAAACGAACAGCAGCACGTCGCAGTCCTTTCATGCAAATTGCACAGCCAGAGGTTAGCTTAGCTCCTCACCATAGCACCTCCCGCTAGCACAATGAATACATAATACAAATATGAAACCACCAGCTGTGTCATGTGAAGCAAAACTCAAAGCATCAAAATTAGAGAACGGGACATTTATCATTCGGTGTGGCAGTCATAGCTATTATTCAATAAATAACGTAATGCTTATGAAAAAACATGCAGGTAGCTCCTCCTTTGAGCTCCTCTCACAAGCACAATGAATAGAGTACATACAGTAAGTATATGTCATGTTTCGTTTTGTGACCAACAGGTGGCACTGTGGGGCTTTTCCCTGCAGCTGCACACCTGTTGGTCTTTAGATAATTAGAGGCTAGAAAAAGACTCCCTGCCGACGGGTCATTGTTTGTGGCTGTTTGTATGCTACTGTCATGTTTTTGTTCCTGTGAGCTTTTTGCCAAAGCCATGGTTTTGGTTTGTTCCTTTGGAATGTTTTAGTTTTTATGACTTTGTTTGTTCTGGATTTATTTCCTGTGTTTTATCAATACACTTCTTGCAAGTACACTCGGCTCCTCCCTCCCGCCTGCTTTTTGGGGTCCACCACCACCACGCAAACATGACAGTATATACATAAACAGCAACACATTTCAGAGAAAACAAAGCCACTTCAAAAGTTAACAAACCTTTGAACTGACTTTTTCTTCTTTTTTTTTTTTTGTGATGCCTCTAAAGTAGCACAAAACATTTTCATTTGAATAGGTCGTATACTGTTCAAATAGAAGTTCAGAGTTGGGCTGACATTTTCGATGGGAAATACACCTCCAAGATCGCTCCTAAGTTGCTAAGCAAGCATGCATTGCTTTTTCTTATTTTCATTTTTATTTTGGTGACATCAAAAGAGGTTCCGTCAAGAGCGACAAGAGTTTGGTGAACACCAAAGGAGTCACTGTTCTGCTGCCTCTTGTGGTTTTCAAGAGGTTCGATCAACGAAACAAATACAATTGCAATTCACACACCATCAAGCAACAACAATATTTAACATTCAGTGTCATTCCAAATTAATCATGCTACCAACGTAGCAGCCATGGTTAACATTGACGTGTTGACATTGCTAATGCACGCTCAGCTTTGCTAGGGCTGCTATTCTGTTGAAGATAGATATCTGCTGTGTTTGACTATTTATCATGACTATGCACTTTCAAAATGGCATGCTATTATGCATGGCCATGGTTGTCAATCACACTCGCGCATGTTAGTGGGGGGCGTGGCTTTAGTCAGATTCAAGCGAGGGAGGGAGGGATGAATGACGTGAAGCGACATTCGAATCATGCTTGAAATTTCAGCAATGCAGACTCCCTGAAGACACTTGAACCTCCTTTGAAACTTTCATGATAGTTAATATAGTACTGTCAAAAATGTCTCAAAACATTGCCTGCAGAGTCAATAAAATCTTACGTCCTTGTGAATGATCCACAGAGCTTCCCTGTAATGAATGTCGATGAATCGTGTGCCTCGACGTCATGAGCGTCTCATACAGTGCTTCGGGGAGGGAACAAACATCGAAGATACTTAATCGGCCAATTTGTCATATGATTGTTTGGTCTCGGCGCGAGGAATAATGGGCCCATTCCTCAGCCTGTAATGAACATGCAAATCGATACTGCGAGGTCTCAAGCCCGGCGTACTATAAATAAGCATATTGATGACGAGGGCAAACGCACAAACCCGTTGTCCGACCTGCATCAGCCTGCAAGCAAATAAGATTACATGCTTGTCAAACTGAGATGTAAAGTGTAAATGATGTAGAATGCTACACGTGTTTTCTTTTGCCAGCAAGTGCACATCAAAGGTGTGTCAAATTAATGCATGATATATTCATTCAAGCAAAAAGAAGAGGAAAGTCTGACCGGCTGACAACAATGTCAAGTCAAGTCAAGTCAAGTCAAGTCAACAGTATTTATATAGCACTTTCAAACAGCCATCGCTGCATACAAAGTGCTGTACATGGAGCGATTTAACATATACAATAAACAGTAAGACGAATCAGTAATAAGTAATAAGTAATAAGTAAAATCAAGAGCAAATCTAAGTCATGCTGAGTCAAACGCCAAAGAATACAAGTGAGTTTTGAGGAGGGCTTTAAAGATGGGCAGCGAGGAGGCTTGCCGAATGTTCAGTGGGAGGTCATTCCAGAGAGATGGACCAGCAACAGAAAAGGCTCGATCCCCTCTGAGCCTCAGTTTAGTTCTTGGTACGTCTAGCAAAGACTGGTCCACAGACCTGAGGCGCCGGGCAGGGGTGTAGGGGCGTATGAGCTCAGAGAGGTAAGGTGGCGCGAGATTATTCAGAGATTTGAAAACAAAGAGGAGGATCTTAAAAATAATTCTAAAATGAATGGGGAGCCAGTGAAGGGATGCCAAAGTAGGAGTTATATGCTCCCTCTTACGAGTACCAGTCAAGAGGCGAGCAGCGGCATTCTGTACCAGCTGAAGGCGCTTGATGGAGGACTGGCTGACTCCAAAGTACAGGGCGTTGCAGTAATCGAGCCGGGATGTGACAAAGGCATGAATTACTGTCTCAAAGTGTTCATGTGAGAGGAAAGGTTTTATTTTGGCCAGCTGTCTAAGGTGAAAGAAGCTGGATTTAACAACGGCACCAATTTGCCGATGTGAACATCCATATGCCATCCCTAAATGCACAGTGAGTGAGGAATGAGTGCACGGTTCAATTCCAGCTCTTGCCTTCCTGTGTGGAGTTTGCATGTTCTCCCCATGCCTGCGTGGGTTTTCTCCATGTACTCTGGTTTATTTCCACCTTCCAAAATGTGAGGATAAAGCGGATCCGAAAATGGATGGATGTTAATTAAATAGTAATGGAATTGGTTACTTGACAATAAATGATTAAAAAATAATATCATTGGAAGATACAATTACATTTGATAATAGTGTAATAGTCGTAAAATAGCTTAATTTAAAAAAAAAAAGGAAAGTATGTAACTGAAAAATTCATCATTACCGGTACACTTTTTACAATATATTAATGATAAACAAATCAATGAAATTATGGAGAGTACAATGTTAATTAATAATATTTGAAAAATAATGAGGTGGCCCAGTGATCCAGTGGTTAGCGCGTTGACCTCACAGTGCAGAGGTACCGGGTTCAATTCCAGCTCCGGCCTCCCTGTGTGAAGTTTGCATGTTCTCCCTGCATGGGTTTTCTCCAGGTACTCCGGTTTCCTCTCACATTCCAAATGGAACACTCCAAATTGTCCCTAGGTGTGAGTGTGAGCGAGGATGGCTGTTTGTCTCTGTGTGCCCGGCGATTGGCTGGCAACCGGTTCAGGGTGTCCCCCGCCTACTGCCCGAAGATGGCTGGGATAGGCTCCAGCGCCCCCTGTGACACTTGTGAGGATAAAGTGGATCAGAAAATGCACGAATGGATGAAAAATAACGTAATAAAAAATCATGAAACAATATGCATCTCTCTCTCTCTCTCTCTCTTTTTTCTCTCTCTCTTCTGGTCATTCTGCCCATTTTAAAAGTCCAGAGCAACACGAATAAAGGATAAAGTACATAAAAGCACAAGCTCCTCAAGCCACCTGTGAAATCGCCTACAGGATGACCTCATAATTAACTATCAAATGCAAACAAGTCATTAAAAGAGAGCAAGCATCCTCCCCCTTTACCCCCCCCCCCCCCTCCCCCCACTCCAGCTCCATCGGGACAGACAGACAGACGCCTTGTTATGGCGGAGGCTCTCCAGAGGCCTCTGCTTCTTGTTGTTGATGTTCTTGTTGGTGCTGCCAGGGGAGTTTGAAGCAGCATGTTTATGGGAAAATCCTAATTACTGTTCTTCATCAATGTTGTTTTGGATGTATTGCATGTGCACCATTTGATGCAGTCATGTAGCATTCAGCCATGTCCGTGTTGTATACACACACACACACACACACACACACACACACGCACTTCAAATAAATGAACTTTACCTCTCCTCCCCCCGCCCCAAGAAAAAAATTCATGGTGATCGAACAATGGAACAAATTCTTATCTCACCTCAGATCAATTGTTTTGCCATCCATCATCTACAACTAATTTGACCAAAACTCATTGCAATGACATTGCATGACAACTAGGTGTATAAATAATATCTCCCCTCAAATAGCCCTATTTACCTCTCCAAACTAAAATAAATAAATAAATGCATTCAAAAGACAAAGCACATCAATCGACCAACTGAACAAATATTCGCCTCAACTAAAATCACCTGTTTTGCCCTTCCTCTCCCCTTTTCCAGCTGCATAAAATAAAATAGACCTCATATTATACTGTCAGAGCACAGAGTGGTCAAGAGTGGCATGAGCACGTCACATCCTCCACCTCGACTAACAGAACAGAAAAATTCTAGTGTGGCTTTGCTGCTTCAAAACCAATAGTAGCAGCACCTCTCGGATGCTAAATGCCTCCATTCTTTCAACATAATATTCCATCTGGGATTCCACTCTCATGTAGTATGTTAATAGCTCGCCTTATATATTTATGCATGTCTTTTAGATTGCAGGCTATGTAAAGTACCAGAGGGGGACTGAGAATATGGAAAGCCCATAGAAACGCCGCAGTCCAAATGTCTTGCTCTACGCATAATGTGTTGTTTTGGGCATTCTATCTTTGCGAATACACACGGCTGTGAGGTATCTATTCCAGAGGCAAAGCACATCTGCATCATTGCGAATTAAAACATGATGATTTATTCATCTGGTCACTATCATTTAGATGTATACATATTTTGAATGGATTCAGTTTGAGGCATTGGGAGGACCAGCACGTACTGATATCAAAACGGTGTTTGCTGCAAGTTGCTTGTGGACAATTTGGCTTGGGGAAAAAAAATTGCGCTGCAGGGGTTCAAAACCTTTACTGAAAGCTGTACAGTCAAACACAATTTGGCAACATGAGATTTGGTGTACTCTCTAGCATGACTAAAGCCTCAAGAAACCAAGACGAAAAAGAAACAGGAAGTCTGATATTTTGGTTCAAATATCAATTTTCTCATAATATTGACCTGTTTCGAAAGCTCCTTGAAAGATAAAGTTGCTCTCGATATATTTGTTTGATCGCTAATTAATTTGAACCACGTATAGGGGACCAATGGTTCTCAAAGTGTGCCATGAGTTGGCACCGGCTCCCAGTACAGTCCAGTTGCATTTACCTTTGAAGTAAAATACTGTACAATTGCGTTTTCATCTTGAAGAGCTGTTGGTTTTTGAGGTGACATTTTTACATACCTTTTTCGTGGCGTACATCCTCAGTTATTGTTTAAGGATATAATTGTTTTGTAAATTCAAGCCAGGTGGTCATATCAATTTAACTGTCTATGATGTTACAGTCACTTACATATAAACTTTGTCTTGGTTTTGATAAAGAGAAAGATAAGATAAGATAAGATAAGATAGCCTTTATTTGTCCTACATTGGGGAAATTTGCAGTCTACAGCAGCAAAGTTGGGGGGTGGGGTAGAGATGAAAATAAATAAATACATAAATAAATAAAACAAGCATCATAGATAAACACTCAGGAGATTTCAGGTGGTACTTGATGTAAAGAGTTTGAGAAGCACTGTAAGAGAAAGATAGATTACATGAAAGGAAGTCTTCTTCAACTTAGCATGAGCTCCAAAAATCGACCTCAAAATTGATATATTTCAATTTTATGGCATTATTTTCAATACACCATTTCATCCATGATGGGTCCAATAGGACATAGGGTGTGTAATTTACTGGTGGAAAATAAACATATATTGTACAAAGACGGGGACGCAAAGAAAAACAATGCCAGACTGTAGAGCAAGAAAAAAAAACATGCCACAAAAAATTGTGGCATGTTATTCCACAATTCTTACAAAAAGTGAACTGAGTTTAGTAGAGCATCCATGTGCACATAAGAACAAGCAGGCACACGCTTGAACATTTCTGAGACAAAGAATGATTTACAATTGGGCGGGAGACATGCCACGCAGGTGACATTAAAAAGAAATGCCATGCCAAGTATTGTTAATTAGCAAGAAGTGGGAGCTCTAATTGCCATCACAACCCTTATGCCATTTGCGGCGGCGGCATTGTGGGCGTTATGTCCACCAATGGGAGCCCAAGTACGCGCTCCTAAGTTAAGCCTCTGAGACAAAGGACTAAAGCAGCACTCTCATCTTCATGGAGCCAAGGTAGGACTGTAGGGATGTGTATCGAGTATTAATCTAGCCCCGGGGATGACTTTTTAAAATCTGCAGTGTCGATAAGCTCCACCCTCCACAATTGGAGTCAAGCAATCTCGCGCCACTGCTTTGCCATGCGCCAGGCACCTGTGAATCCTTCCTTTGCCAATGAAGTGCTGTGTGATCACATTACAAAATGATACGTAGTATTATTTAAAAACGTCCATCGTGCCATATAATTATCGTTGACGGTGAATCTGACATCCCAGCCCGACCTACTTTAGCTTTGAAATTTGGGAGCCCAGGCCACAACGTCAGCGGCTTTCAAGGCTCCGAGGAGTGAGGTTTTAATAACGTATACTCACACAGAGCTGGCTGGCGTCCTTTACATTGGGATAGCTCTGTTGCTAAGAACGTAGAAGCAGAGCATTTCACTCTAGGCACGACTAACCAATTTACAATGAATGCAAACGTTTCACAAAAAAATGTTTGCTTGATCTTGATTTGAGTAGTTATGCCCAGAGACGAGAGGGACGGAGGAATGACGTTGCAACGTTGCTGCTCACTGCACGTTGCCACAAGGGCAATCGATCATTAAAATGTCATGGGGGAGGGAACACAAGCAGTCTCAACAAACACATAGAAAACATGCATTTCACACAAGTGCTTTTTTCCAGCCCAACTGCATGTTCCAACCTTGCTCCTCTACAAAAGTTTCCTTTTACACAAAGGAATTGTTTATGAAACGTTCAAATTTACTTTTACTTATTTTACATTGATGTCGTTGTCGTACATTGACAAAAAAATCAGTGTTAAGCCATCCATTTTCTGATCCACTTTATCCTCACAAGGGTCGTGGGGCGTGCTGGAGCAGATCCCCGGCTGTCTTCGGGCAATAGGCGGGGGATACCCTGAACCAGGTGTCCAGCCAATCGCAGGGCACACAGAGACAAGCAACCATCCGCGCTCACACTCACATCAAGGGACAATTTGGAGTGTTCAATCAGCCTGCCATTCATGTTTTTGGAATGTGGGAGGAAACCGGAGTACCCGGAAAAAACCCACGCAGGCATGGGGAGAACATGCAAACTCCACACAGGAAGCCCAGCGCCGGGATCAAACCCACAACCTCTGCACTGTGAGGTCAATGTACTCACCACTGGACCCCCGGGCTGCCCAAGCAGTGTTTAGTTCTCATAATTTCGTTGTTAGTGTTTTTTAAACACAAACAAAAAAGTACTGATAAGAATACCATTATGAAACCAGATAGATAAGCAGTGTTGTTACAAGTATTGGTATCGATAAAATCGATAACCCATCCTAGGCAGGGGACAAATTAATTGCAGCGTGTGTGGCTTGCAAAAGAGCAGTGTGTCTGCTGCACTTTCTGATTCACTTGTTCTCTAAGGTGTATTTTGTGTCATCAAAAGGCAATTCGGCTCTACATCTTTCACATCAAAACAACAATCTCACTCGATAGATTTATTTCATAGTCTTGGCTCAAAACAACATGGATTAATTCTTACTTCTAACAATCTTACTTTTAACATTGTTTTTAAATTAATTAAATGTACATGAGGACACCCTGATTAGGAAAGGACAGAGCCGACTCTTCCTACTCAGGAAACTGAGGTCTTTTGGGGTTCAGGGGTCACTCCTTAAGACGTTCTATAACTCGGTGGTGGCCTCGGCCATCCATTATGGCATTGTCTGCTGGTCAGGCAGCATCTCGGCCCGGGACAGAAAGAGACTGGAGCGGTCAGGAAGGCCAGTTCTGTCCTGGGTTGCTCCCTTGACGCTCTGGAGGAGGTGGGCAACAGAAGGATGCTAACTAAGCTAAAAGCTATGATGGCCAGTCCCTCCCACCCCCTCCAGCCCGCCCTGACAGCACTTGGTAGCTCCTTCAGCCAGAGACTGTTACACCCGCGCTGCAAGAAGGAGAGATACCGACGCTCGTTCCTACCGACTGCTGTCAGGCTGATGAATAAAAAATAACAATCATAATAATAATGATAATTAAATGATGTGAAGGAAAATTGTAAATAGTACTGCGATTTATCCATTTTGTGTTCATATTGCATTTAATTGAAAGATGTTTGTTGTTTTTTTCTCTTTCTTCTTTCTTCTTTCTACATAAATTCTTGCTGCTGGAGGCTGTAAATTTCCCCAGTGTGGGACGAATAAAGGATATCTTATCTTATCTTATGAGTTGTTATATTGCATTATTAAATGACTTCTAGACATATGCGTACATACAGTATGTAAGGTAAATTGTGATAACTTCTCCTCATTGCATGTGAAAAGAGTATGGCGGTGAAGTTTGATGACTTGCCATAATGCACAAACCTTTTACAAGTCCACAAGGTCAAAGTCAGTTTGACTCAGCAACACTAAATTTGGTAGACATGCCTATCATGAGGAGATTTACAGCAAAGTCTCAAAACCCATCCCTGAAAAGACAGAGAAAGTCTGACATTTTGTGTTGAAGCGGGCATGTTATTATTTTCAGCATTTTGGCTTGAATTGGAGATTCTAGACTAATTTCTCACATTTTTAGACTCAGTTGCTACAACATTTGAATGACATTTTCGAGACAGAGGGATGTCACGGCATGGTGACAATTCATTTAGTTTGTATGACCATTCGCATGTACAAGCGTCACGGTGAAGTTGAACGATTTGACATCAAACATAAAAACCTAACATTAACCCTAGCATTAAAAGTCATTGCACAAAATGAAAATGTCTTCCATTACCCTCTTAAGTGAGCCAGGTGCTGTTTCCGCTGCTCAGATATGGAAACATTAGCCATTAGAAGGTTTTCATAACTGTGATCATCACCTCACTTTTGGATTGATTGACAGCCGCTTTGTTCCATTAATGGCGGCTCATATCGAGAGACTTACTGTTATGCTAATCTAACATTACAAGTGCAACGTTTCGTCTTTTCCTACTTTAACTGCAGTTAGACATCATCCTGTAATGTGTTGTTTCAGCAAGCCCCATAAAAATGCCTTTGACCGGTGTGTGAAATCACACCATCAACTTTACTGGAGCGTTGCCGTTTTATTCAGTCCATAAGTCAGAGAGGCCCACAGTCTGCACTTTTCTCTATCTGCATGCTGGAATTGGAACCGACTTCCGACAGTACCAAAGATTAGAGGGGGAGCCAGTAATGATGACTGGGAGGCTGCCAAACAGACGGGCGGAGCAACTGACATTTGGCTGCTGATCAGTTGTTGCTTCAAAGCCTGTCGCTCTTTGAGTGCAACGTTTCTGTTTTACATTGAAAAGTCAACTTCTCGTCAAGTTCCGAGGTCAAACCGAACCCTTTTAGCTGTGCAACTTTAAAGTATTACCTTAGCACAATAGACATTAAAACTCAGCAAAACAACTGAGACAAGCATATGGTGATGACCTTTGAGGCAACCCCACACCCCCCACCCGATTTTATTTTTGCATGGTATGTTGGTTGAAACATACGATCTCACTTGTATGAATTCTGGTGCACTCGTGGTTGAAACACTGACACTTGCATTTAATTTTGCATATTTCACCTCAAAATGGAGCCAAATTTTGAATTGCATGACCTCAGCTGTGATAAAATGGTTTCAGTTTTCCTTTCTCAAAATTTGGGTCAAATTCCAAACAACTCCTGAGGTGTTCAACTAGTTAATAGCTGCAGTTTCAACGTCATTGGTTGTTGAGCTCAGCAAGGACATTTCGGCATGGAACTGTCTGGACAATTCTGAAGCACCTCATGTTGGTATATTGTCGGCATTAGTGAAAATCTCTCTATAATCCAGAAAGGCAACGGGACATTGGATCCTCATCAGCCTCTGTAAAGGTTACTATTCATTGCATACAGTATCCACAAAATCCCAGCATACTTCACTAAAGGTCACATGAGCTCCTACCTTTGTAGAGACACTCTTCGCCGTGAACGATGGTAATCCTGCGATGTTCCGAGCAGGAAGTACGGTGCAGCTCGCAGTGGTTGGGGTAAAGTTTCCCATCGGACCCGCACACGGGCTTGTAGTGAGGTTTGCAGTGATTCAAACAGTTACATTCCCCTTGGCCCGTCTGCGGGTTGATGGTACAGCGACGGCCCAGACCACAGTACTTGTGCTCGCATGGATGCGGGTCGCCATGTTGGGCCATTAATCCTGGAAATGCAAAGGGAAGAAACAGTTAAACGTGTACTTCTGCGATTTCAGCAAGAATTGTACAGTTGCAAATATGAAGAAACAATCGTACAGGGCGAATGTACCTAATATACACACGATAGACTTTGAGGGGTCAAGACTGAGTCACAACCAAGACTTTGAGGGATAGCTCAAAATCAGGCTACATTTGTGTGGTCTGACATCGGCATAAGTCAAGATCAAAACTTGAAGGACCAGAGACCAAGTTCAAGATTTTGGGGTGGTGAGGCCTAGTCAAAGCCAGGGCTTGGCGGGGTTTAAACTGAGTCAAATTTGGGACTTGGAGGGGTTATGTCAAGTCAACACAAAACCAAGTTAAACTTAAGATTTCTAGGAGCCGAGAACAAGTCAAGAACAAGAGAGTGAGTGTTTGACATCATGTAATTAGCTCCATGAAAGTCAAAATCTTACAGTTAATAGGGGAAGCACTGTTATCCCTGCAGATTTGGTCTTGACTCGACTTGAGGCCTTTGGATCAAACCTACTTTGAGGCAAAGGCTTTGAGGGGTTCAAAGTGAGTCAAGACAAAGACTTTCGGGAGTCTCAATCAAGTCAAAATGAAAACTTTGATTTAGTTGAGCAAGAAAACAACAAGAATTTAAGCAGCCAAGCCCAAGTCAAGCGCACGAATTTGAGGAGCTGGGAACAAGTCAAGATCGACATTTCAAGAAGTCAAGACCAAGTAAGAACTTTGAGGGATTGACACAGAGTGAAGGTCGAGCCTTTGAGGAGCAGAGACATTCTTTTTCATTTGTAACTTTGTTAAATAAACTTTATTTAATATTTTCTTCAGCGCACAGAATCTGCTTTGGAGTCTGACGAGTCATAAATTGTCCAAGACAGGGCAACATGAATTGACAGGCCTTAGGGTGATCTGATGTAAAGATCTGTCAAAATATGTTTATCACAGAGCCATAAACATATGAAAGGCTAAAACTGCTGCTTTTGACCTGGACCTATGCTGTTCTCTTAAGGAACTCTCCCCACCCCTCATCAATATGATACGTTAGTTTGTGTCTTTCATGTCTGCCATTAAATATCACGATGACTACTCCTCAGTTTGAGGGACTCAAATTCGACAAAACTCACACCGATTTGTTCATTTTATGATAACAGATAAGACAAGACACGTTATTTGCTTTAACGCAATCCGAATTTTGTTTTGGTGGCAAAACATGACACGCTACACAAATAGACATACCCCACATAGAAGTTCATGAATTATTTAATGTTCTCTGATTACTATTTTGGAAAGTAAAAGCCTTCTCTTTCAAAGAGGTATAAGTTTTCAGTGAAAGCGCACAAATTTTATTCCATAAACTAGAAAATGGTCACCAAAATGATACCAGAGAGTAAACTTGGATATGAAATAAATTGGGTTCTTGCTTGGATTGTTGACACATATTGAAACTGTCAATATCCGCATTTTTAACCATTGACATGAGCAAATGCTTTGGCTGGAAGTTGTTCATAATCAATAGTGTTCTCGCACAGTTACAAAACTATTTACCAAAGGTTTGAAGAGGGGTCTGCAGAATTTCCCTGAGGTGTTCAGATCAACTCAAGACCTAGTCTGTGGCAAGCGAGAATAAGTCAAGACCAAGACTTTGAGTGACTCAGACCGAGACATTGAGTGCCTTGGACCAAGTCAAGATTTTGAGGGATTGAGATCAGGGCTCAAGATCAAGTGAAGACCAGGACGTGAAGGAACCGGGAAAACATCAAGAACTTAGTGGTTTCAGTCCAAATTCTGACCAAACCTTGAAGACCAATACTTTAAGGGAGAAAATAATAATACCGGTAATCATAATAATAATGATAATACATTTAGGCGAATTAGTAGTCCAGTGGTTAGCACGTCGACTTCACATTGCAGAGGTTCAATTCCAGCTCCGGTCTCCTTGTGTGGAGTTTGCATGTTCTCCCCGGGCCTGCGTGGGCTTTCTCCATGTACTTCAGTTTCCTCCCATGTCCCAAAAACATGCATGGCAGGCTGATTGAACACACTAATTTGGTGTGTGAGTGTGAGTGCGCATGGTTGTTCATCTCTGTGTGCCCTGCGATTGGCTGGCAACCGGTTCAGGGTTCCCCCCGCCTACTGCCCGAAGACAGTTGGGATAGGCTCCAGCACCCCCGCGACCCTAATGAGGATTAATCGGTTCGGAAAATGGATGGATGTAAAATACATTTAATTTTGAAAGCGCTTTTCATTGTACTCAAAGACACTTTACAAGAGTTTAAAACATGGGATCAGATGTGCACTTTTAAGCCAGGCACACATGATTTAAAACAAACACATTAAGAAGAAAAACAACGCAGAAATGCGTAAAAGAGATTAAAAGGTAAGAAATGATCAAGAAATTTAGGGCTTTAGACCAGACAAGACTGAGGGGTTTGGGAATTTGGCAGACTGTGTTGTGCCTGGCTGGGTATTCCGACAGACCGAGGGCATTTTTACGACACTCCCCCTGCGCGGGGCGATATTTTGGTGGACGGGTGCACATGCAGTCGGTGTAAAAACAAGAGCATTTTCATTTTCTTGCCGGTGCAAGGCTTGCTCACCACGTTTGTGAATTTGGTCTGGAGTCAGCTGTGTTCCATCCCACTATGGTGCATGACACCCACTTCTATCTGTGCAAGTCTCAGAAAGAAAACCTCTCCCATGCGCACAGTAAGACTGCACTTTGCACTAGACTTGCGCTGGGCAAGAAATGTTGTCCCTAAGACTTAAAGCAATAGAGACCAAGTCATGACCAAGAACTTGAGGGGCCGAGGCCACGTCATGATCATGATTGAGGGGTTGAGACCAAGTCAAGATGAAGACTTAGGGGAGCCAAGATCAAGTCCAAATCAAGACTAAGCAAGTGACTCTGAATAATGACTGGACTGGTTGTCCTGGTGTAGTGGTGTATTTTGTTTTGTCGCTCGGCATTTATTGATTTATCTATTTTTGAATGATGATAGGTATGCAGCAGGTCAGACTGACCCATGAGCATGTTCGGTGTACCAAAGAAACAAACACATGAAAAGAGTTATAAAAGGTTTCGATGATGGCAACACAAAACATATTGGAATGACTTTACATTATTTTAGATGGGGAGGAGGAAAGAGTTAATATGGTAGGCCTCAATTCCGGGAGAAAGCATCTTGGCGTAAACAAACTGATTTAGAACCTCTGTCGTCTTCCCGCCACACACACATCCACAGTGACACAGGCAAGCGTGCTGTGACCTCAATGGAGACAGTCAATTTGCAACTTTATTAATTCCCGGCGGCTCTCCGGCGTAATGATTATTCCGTGAATTTGCACGACGCGGCAGGGGCAAGCTTCACATGCCACCGGCAGGGTCGTTGAAGGGCGCCCTCATTTGTCACCGGGACGCTTTGTACGACCGTCTGCTTGTCAAACGACATGAGGGAGAAGATGTTTGTTTCCCCACGACACGCTATGTTCTTTAGTGTGCTCCGAGATTATCTAATGAGATCCAATACAAGAGGGCGACTGTATTTGTTTAAAACTGTAATGTCTCAGTTCGGATAGATAGTCACTACCACCATAGTGTTTTCTTGGTGTTTTTTTTTTTTTTTTTTTTTTATGGTACTAGTGTTTGAAAGATAAGACAAGAAAACTTATTTTGGCCCAATTCAGGATTTAACATGTCCTTGGCTGACAATTGAAGTGAGCAGATGCCAATTTGGAAGCGCACAATAAGATCTGAAGCTGACAGTACATGTTTCAGTAGTTTTTCTTTTTAAGGAATGCACATGATGGTTCTGTTCTTTCTAAGTCTTTTTTGCTGTTGCGACACACACGGGAAATGAGAAAATGGAAAAACTATAACTTTCAGAGATACTAAATGGTGGAAACAGTAGTTGTGACTTGAAACAGTACGGTATTAGTAAACTGTATCAGTTTCAAAAGTCTGAAACTTATCGTCTGATGTCTTCTCCTTCGACAATTTCGATCGTTCCAAACAACAATGACTCCTCGGAGATATAAAAATATAACATCCATGGTTAAAAAATAAAATGTAAAAATGTGTTTATTGTATTGTAGAAACACTTGTATCGGTAAACCATACCCGGGAGAAGAGTTTGACATCAGATTTGGATGTTATAAACCCCGCTTTGATTGGTTCTTCACCGAAATGCCTTTACGAGGACATGCAGGAGTTAGTTAGTTACTTAGTTCGTTAGTTAGTTCCACCCGTTCCTATTTGGAACATTGGGCGACGAGTCTCCTCCATTTGTTCCGGTCACTGGCGACCCTTCTTGCTCCATGCGACCTGACACCCATCTCACTGAGGTCTTCTTTGGCAGTCTGTCTCCACGTCTTCTTTGGCCTACCACTCTTCCTCTTTCCACGTTCTGGCATCCAGTCCATGGCCACACTTGCCGGGCTCTCTCTTGGCAGTCGGAGTACGTGGCCAATCATTTTCCTTCTCCTTTCAGAGACAATGTCTGACAGTTCAGCTTCTCCTGCCCTCCTCATCACCTCCTCGTTGGTGATGTGGTCTCTCCATGAGATCCTCAGGATGGATCTCAGGCAACGCCGATGGCAGACATCTAACTTGTTGGTAATATTGGCTGTCTTCATCTAAGTCTCACAGCGTAAATCGCTGTTGGAATGACCATTGACATATAGAGGTGTAGCTTGGTGGTCGTAGTGATGGTTTTCGATGACCAGATGTTGCGGAGGCGTTGGAACACTCCCGCAGCTTTACCAAGTCTACTGTTGACGTCTTTCTCCACACCACCTGTATTTGAGATGTTACTCCTAAGATATGTGTTGGTGTAGAGCGAGTGGTTGAAGGTGTTGGTGCTGTCCGATGGCCAAGGCCATGGTCTTTTCCTGGCTTATTCGGAAACCGACCTTAACTCCGTGCTCATGCAGATTGTTGGTCAACTCCTGGAGTGCGGACTGGGTGTGACTTAACAGAGCCAAATCATCCGCAAATTCCAGGTCAGCTAGTCTGCTCCCTCTCCACTTGATACCATCTTTTGCCCCTGTGATGGACTTCCTCATCACAAAGTCAATTATGATGATGAAGAGTAGGGGTGACAGAATGCAACCCTGTCTTACACCAGTGACAATGTCAAAATCATCAGTTGTGCCACTGTTGATTTTGATATGACAAGTCGAGTTGTGGTACAATGACCTGAAGATGTTGATCAGAATCAGAATCATCTTTATTGGCCAAGTATGTAGAACACACAAGGAATTTGTCTCCGGTATAACACGCTGCATTAGTATCATCGAATAGAACAAAATCATTGAACCATTTTAGAGTAACCAGTAGTTTTGTAGTACAAGAAGAGTGACTACGTCAGTGACTGTTTAAGGAGTTAATGGCTAGAGTGAAGAAGCTGTTTAAGTGTCTACTGGATTTGGTGCGCATGGATCTGTAGCGTCTGCCTGAGGGGAGTAGCTGGAAAAGGTGGTGGGCAGGGTGTGGGGGATCCAGGAGGATTTTCCGTGCCCTTGTCTTGATTCTTGCAGTGTGGAAGTCCTCAAGAGTGGGTAGGGCGGTGCCAACGATTTTTTCCACCGTCCTAACTGCCCGTTGAAGTCGGATTTTGTCCTTTTTTTTATGTTCTTGAGGGATACACCATACAGCTGAAAATCTGCCACAGTGATTCCCGGTGGATGCTGTCAAAGGCTTTCTTGAAATCGATATAGTTGATCATGAGTGGTATGTGAAGTTCTTGGCACTGCTCTATGATGTTTCGAAGAGTAAAGATCTGTTCGGTGCAAGACATTCGCTTCCTGAAGCAGGCTTGCTCTTCCCTCAAGATGTTATCCACTTTGTATTTAAGGTGATGGAGCAGAACACTGCAAAATACCTTGCTGGGGATTGACAGCAGTGTAATGCAATTTTTCCCTTCTTAGGCAGCGTGACAATGACTCCACGTCTCCAGTCGGCAGGAACCTCTTCAGCATGCCAAACAGGTTGAACAGGTAGGTAAGGCTCTCCACAACAGCGTCTTGGCCATGTATCAACAGCACGGCAGCTAACTCATCGAGTCCCGGTGCCTGGTTGTTCTTAAGGCCCTTGATTGCTCTGGCAACCTCAGTCTCGGATATCTCTTCCGATGTAATGTTTAGAGGTGGAGCTGGTGTCTCTTGATCGAAATTGAAGAGCACGGGAGGCATTGGTTGGTTGAGAACCTCCCTGAAGTGTTCCAGCCATCTTGCTTCTTGCTCCTCGTCGCTTAGGAGTGTCCTGCATTCCTTGCTCCTGATTGGCACGCTAGAGCTGCTCCTGGAGTTGGTTAGCTCCCGCACGATATATATGTATAGGGTCATTGTGTTGTTGTTCTCTGCTGCTTCCTGTGCCTCTCTTGCGTTCTCTTCTAGCCACTGTGTTTTGTCCTTCCTGCAACTGTTCTTCACTGCCTTATCCAAGCGCCTGTACTCCTCGTCTTCCATCCTCCAGCTCCGGAGCCTCCTCTTTTGTTCTCTTTTTATCTTGGCCACTTTCCTTTCATCAATCAACTTCCAGGTGTTGTCTGTTATCCATCTCTCTTTGTTGGTACCCCTCTTTCTGCCTACAACTGCTTCTGCAGTTTCAGCAATGGCCCAAGAGAACATACTCCACTGCTACTCAATGTTTTCAAGGTGTTGTGGTACCTTGAGCTTCCGAGTCAACTCCTCACAGAAGCTTTCTGGGATGTTGTTTTTCTTTCGCTTGTGCACTGCGTAAGGTCTCTTGGGCTGCACCTTTTTCACCTTCTTCAGCTTCAGATCGATTTTACTCACCACAAGGAAGTGGTCTGAACCCACATCTGCATCTCTGTGGGAGTGAACGTCGAGCAATGATGAGCGCCACCTTGTGTTGATGCAGATGTAGTCCAGTTTGTTCCAGGTCCCGCCACCAGGTGAAACCCAGGTAATTTTGTGGATCCGCTTGTGCTCAAAAAAGGTGTTGCCAATACTGAGGCCATTGGCACTGGTTAGCATCAACAAACAGTCTCTCCCCGTTGTCGGTCGTGGAGCTCGCAGACCCATGTGGTCCAACTGTGGCATTGAGGCCCCTTCTGTCATTATCCGGTTTTGCGTTTAAGTCTCCAATCAGCATCTTGACGTCATGACTGGGGATCTCCTCAAGCACGGTCTGGAGCTGGTTGTAGAAAGTGTCTTTATCGTCCTCTGAGGCAGGTTCGGTTGGGGCATAGACTTGTATGATGGTTACTTTGGCATATCTGGTGTAGAGCCTTGCTGTAATAATTCGTTCATTCAATGGCTTCCATCCAATCAATGCTTTTGCTGCACTGCTGGAGAGGATGATGCCGACTCCATGGGAATGGTCCCGCCCTCTGCTAATCGCTGCGCCAGTGACAGCACTTGAGCTCCTGCTGGCATAAACAAGTTGTGAACATTTTATGAGAAGCTATTTGAGGCCCAAAAGTTTTCTCCATCCCTTCGGAGAAATGCCTCTAACACGCTCGGCTTTGAAACATTGATGACTTCCACCTCACTGAACCAGGGGTTTATTTATTTATTTGTTTATTTTTACCCGGTGGGCTATATCGACTCACCAGAGTTCAGTGCGAGGAAGTTTTCTTTTATCCGGAGTCAGTCAGTTGTTGGATTTGCAAATGATTTGGTTAATTTTAACACTCGAAAGACCCAAAGTGTTTTCAACAGACTTTTTGTTATGTTTGTGTGTGTGTGTGTGTGTGTGTGTGTGTGTGTGTGTGTGTGCGCACATATATAAATATCGTATTTTCACGACTATAAGGCGCCATTAAAAGTCTTAAATTTTCTCCAAAAATGGACAGGACGCCTTATGATGCGGAGCGTCTTGTGTATGCGCTGAGTTCCGAAACCTGACTGACAGCCGACACGCTGTTTATATAGAGAAAAGGCAGAAGTGACTGTGGACAGGCATGCAGCAAAGAAGTCGGCCAATCAGTGAAGGGTGGGCGTGTATATGTACATATATGGAGAGAGAGAGAGAGTGAGAGAGAGAGAGAGAGAGAGAGAGAGAGAGAGAGAGAGAGAGAGAGAGAGAGAGAGAAGGCAGACGTGAGAGAGGACAGGCATGCGGGGGAGAAGTCCGCTAATAAGTGAAGGGTGGGCGTGTAAGTGGACGCCCCAAGCAGGTACCAACACCTGTATAGAGTGTGGCTATGTTCATTGTTGCAAAACAACTTCGGTTTTGGTTTCTACGTACCCCCGAAAATAAATTCTACAAAGAGACACGCCTACGAAGCTCAGTTCAAACTTCAAGCCATCGGTTATGCTTTTGGCATGCGTGCCCATCTCACAGCAGCGGTGAAAAACCAAGTCAAGCAAATGAACTCTGAGCTTGCCGTTATACCCGGAGGCTTGACTAAAGAACTCCAACCGCTGGACATTGGCATCAACCGGGCGTTCAAAGTAAAGTTGCGAACGGCATGGGAACAATGGATGATCGATGGCAAACACAACTTTACAAAGAGTGAGAGGCAGCGGCGGGCGAGTTACGCCACAATTTGCGAATGGATTGTGGCTGCTTGGACGAACGTGTCTGCTGGCACCGTTGTTTGAGTGTTTGGCAAAGCCGGCATCATTTCTGTGGAGCCACATGGCAATGAGAGTGACTCTGACAACGAGAGGCAACACGGCGGTTTTGATGGATTACCGGTACTTGTACAATTGTTCAATTCTGATACAGAGGATGAGGATTTTGATGGGTTTCTGGGTGATGATTGATCGAAAAATGTGAGTACATTGTATGATGGCTAAATAAAATACAACGGAACTCCGTTTTGCTTCCGTTGCCTTTTTAAAAACGTGTTTTTAGCTTGTATCTGTATGTCTTGGCATGCTACCGTATGCTTCAAGCTAACGTGTTTTTAGCGTGCGCGCACGCATGCCGTATGTTTAAGTTGGCGTATGTTTTACCACTTTAAAACTGCGGCCAATAATACAGTGTGTTTTGTCTATGTGTAAAATACAGAAATAGCACCCATTAATGAGACTGCGCCCAACCATACGGTGCACCGAATGGTCGTGAAAATACGTTTTATATATATATACACAGTGTATATATACATACTGTTTGACGTCTGATTTATATGGTTCCTCGTAGGAGGTTTTCCACTCATAGCAAAAAATAATATTCATTATTTATGTATGCTGGAGGCCATGAATAAGCTGCATTGAACTATTTATTGTTCTAATTAGACTAATTGGTTTCGAGCTTCAATTTTTTTTTTTGAGATTATACAAATTATACAATTACAGTGCACTCCGCTTAATAGAACACCATTGGGCCGAAGCGCTTCTGTTCTACTAAGCGGGGTTTCTATTAACCGGAGACACTTTATTAGGTACACCTTCAGACACGTCGACGACCAAGTTATGCACGCAGAAAACCCCCTGCTGACGAGTTAGAAGAGATATTTCGACTGTGGACGTCCATATCTTTAATCAAACAACAACTTTAATCAACTTCAGTCAAACATCTCAAATCACGAGAAAAATTTCGTTACTTTTGTCTGGAAACAGGAGTCCGTAATTTTGCGGTTGACTTCCCTCTCAATGCGCTGGATAAGAGGGAAGTCCTGGAAACCGCGGGCGTACCTTCTGAGAATCCGGCAATGCATCGTATCGTCTGAGTATGTCCTTCTTATCCGCAGGTGATAGCCCTCGTCTCTTGAATGAAGTTGAAGCCATTGTGACGTGCGTGTGTCTATGTGTGGAGTGGCGCGTGCTACCTGTTACTGTATACGGCTAGAACTACCGCGTTTTCTCGCGATAGTGGTACAGTATCGCGATAGCTACACTTCGAAAACCACTAGTTTACAATGTTCATTGCTTACGGCCTGTTCTATTAAGCGGAGATCTGTTCTACTAAGCGGAGTATCTTTATAGGAAATTGCATTAGGGAAATCTGTTCCAGAGCCTTTTGCTCTATTAAGCGGATTACTCTATTAACCGGTGTTCTATTAAGCGGAGTGCACTGTATGTGTTTTTGCATAGAAGCACTCACAAATAATGAAACCTATTGAAGGTTGGGCAAACACGAGAGCAAAACACACTGGTGCAACAATATTTCTTGTGTGATGAACAGGGGAATGGCATTCGTATAAACAGTAGCAGTCATCTTTTCAGAAATCTCGACTTAAAATAAACACTTTCAGATCTTTTTGTTTTACGAACAAGTTAGACTTTTTTGTTCAAATTATATATGCCGAAATATATAACTACCGGTATACATATCTCTATATTTGTATAGAGCAGGGGTTGGGAACCTATGGCTCGTGAGCCAGGTGTGGCTCTTTTGATGATTGCATTTGGCTCGCAAATAAAACAAAATATTCTCTTGTTTAATCCATTCGATTTTTCACTGCTCATGTCCTGTTCAGGGATGCAGCTGGCGGCAGCAGCAATTTTAATTGGATGATACTGGCCTACGTTGGCCATTGCCGGGGAAACAGGTAAACGCCCCCTTTTGAATCATCCCACTATGTCATTAGCTCAAAGCTAATCCTTTGACAAATAAAATGGTGAAAAGAAAAAAAGATGACGAGCATGGTACACTTCAGGGCGAATGGACCGAAGGATTAGCCTTTGTGGAAGGAACAGGTTCTGCGGTGTGTCTAATTTACAATAACAAAATACCATCGATGAAACATCAAATGTAAAGCGACACTTTGATACATGCCATACAAGTTCACATCAAAATACCCTGCGGGAGAAAGCAGAAAGTCAGCGTGCAAGCTACTGAGCAGGGTGCAAGCCAGCCAGCAGCAAATCCGCGTATGGATCCGGCAAGCTGACTATTTATATTAAACAAGATCATTTAAAAAAACTACACAATCCATGCATAATTACTGTAGAAAAAGGTTGAAAAAAATCAAATATTTTTTTATGAACAATTAAAAAAAGATGAAATATAGACAAACATTTGAAAAAAAACAACATTCAACATAAAAATCCAGATTAGAAAAAAAGTATAAAATTATAAGATGAAAATTACACAAAATTACAAAAATATTTGACAAAAACATAATACCGCTCCAGAGTCTATCGCGGGCAACAAAGGCTGTCGCCGTGGCTCTGAATGTACTGTTTGAAAATGGAGAAGTGGTGGTGATGGAATGAACAACAGGGAGTCGCACAGATGGCCGCATTTATTTAAAGGTACGACGCAAGAGGGGGCCAGTCCAAGCGGGGGCCGCCACATTTCCAGTTAAATCATTCAACCTCCGCTTCGTGTATATGCACATCTGCAGGCATACAATTAGGAGAAAATACAACACCTAAAATACAAACTGGAAAAATCGACTTTAATGTGCTGCATGAAATGATTCAATGTCTGATTACTGAGACTCTGCTAGCATACAAATGAAACAATTACGACGGGGACAGAAGCTGACGGTTGAGAAGCGCCCGAACGAGTCGACGAGGCGAGTAAACAAGATCTCATCGGAGGATGTGTCCTCCGAGGCTGCGTTCAGACCCTATTAGGAGGCGTCTTTCAACATATTAGTCACATTGATTGTCTCCTGCAAGTCCATCACGGCGGCAAACATTTCCCGATTCACTCAGCACAATCTCCAATTACGCCACTGTGGCTTGGTCACGCGTAATTGCACTTCTTTTTCATTTCAAATTGCTACTAAAGATCAACGGCAGCATGCAGCTCAGAAGTTATTGATTACATTTTTCCAAAACACAAAAAGTGCACTTTGCCGGATGGATGTTGTCACATTAAACGAGAGGTATGATGTCATTTTTTTTAGGGCTGAGCGGTTCAAATTGTGATTCCCCCCAAACCCCTTCAAGATTGCAATTGTGATTTGTTATGTCATATTTTTTTCTCAAGTTCCTCTTTACATTTTTTTAACAAACTGTCATGTTCCGTGTGTAGCCGGCAGAAGAGAATGCGTGCCACCTGCTGCTTATTTCCCACTGATTACACTTGCTATATCTAGGCGCTCCGGCGTTTGACCCATTGCCGGAGTATTTACATGCCGTGCCACTGCTGTTGCCCATAACACTAAAATCATTGTTCGATACCATTCGCGTTAGTTACATTTTCATCGTCCCAAGGGGATCTTTATATATTCGTGCGTGAACTAGCATTTGTATTAACATACGTTCCTTGCCGTTTTTTGCAAGCGTTTTCTGTTGTCGCGTTCTTTATTTCCTGGTGCTCGTTTTGCCCAGCGTTTTCTGTTATTTATTAGGCGGGATTTTTGTTTATAATAAATACTATTGTTTTGACAGAGTCCTTGTCGGTGCCTGCTATTTTCGGGGATCCGCTCACTTTCACTTTCTCTGTTACGTACGAAGCCGTTCCTTTTCCCTGCTTCTTGCGTAACTGACAGAATACTCCGGCTACCACGGATCCCGCGGACATCGATAAGATCTTGTCGGCTTTGTCCCGCCAAGAGCAACGTAGGAGTCAGCAGAGCCAAACGATATCCGAGCTCCGCGGCGTGGTCTCCATGTTGGCTCACAGACTCGAGGAGTACGAACCTCGCGTAAGTCTTTTAGAAGGGCAGAGAGCACCGACCCCGGAGGTTCCCGCCCCGTCTCCTATTTTTTTTAGGGAACCGAGGCTTCCACATCCTCCACGCTATGGAGGCGAGTATGGTCAGTGCGGGTACTTCCTCCACCAGTGCTCGCTCGTTTTTGACCAGCAGCCGTCCGTTTACGTCAGTGATGACGCGAAGGTCGCCTACGTCATGAGCTTATTGACTGGTCGGGCGGCGTCATGGGCAATGGCAGTGCGCGAAGCAAAACCTAAGCTTCGATCTTCCCGACCAGAGGAGAGACGGTACCGAATCGAGGACCAGGCTGATTGCAACAGTGACCAACCGAGACTTCGGGCCGCTCCCTGCCCATCGGGACCTCAACCACCTGCGACCGTCGAGTACTGTGAGTCACGACCTCGCGCTGAATCACGAGAGCCTCGTAGAGTCGACTCTCGACCGGGACGCACCAGGAGACTTGAACTCGAGGGTGAGATCTACGGGGCGTCCCGTACGCGTCAGATCTGGGCCCTGATAGACTCCGGTGCCGATGACTGTTTCCTGGACACCGACATTGCCTCAGAGATAGTCTGTTCGAGCGAGGAACTAGCCGAAAAGAGACGTGTTCACGATCTCGACGGACGCCTTCTAGCGGTGGTAACACGGATCACAGAACCGCTTAAGCTCAGGTTGTCGGGGAATCACGTAGAGTACAGACGGTTCTATTTAATGCATTCCCGAGCCGCTCAGGTTATTCTCGGTTTACCCTGGCTCAAAACTCACAACCCAATCATATCATGGAACCGCCCGGCCATAGAACTATGGAGTCCATTCTGTCATGAGCATTGTTTGCGGTCTGCTGTAGGGGAACACACGCGTGTCGGTAACGATGCCCCTGAAGATATCTGCCTTGACGGGGTGCCTAGTTACAATCATGACTTAAAACAGGTTTTTAGTAAGGATCGCGCCCGATCTCTGCCTCCGCACCGTCCGTACGACTGCACCATAGACCTTCAGGTGGGCGCCCCGCTGCCGAGCTCTCGATTATATCGCGTGTCTGAACCTGAACGAGAGGCATTGAGGGATTACATCAATAGCTCGCTCGCTGCAGGTCTCATCAGACCATCACGATCACCGTTAGGTGCCGGATTATTCTTCGTAGAGAAGAAGGACAAGTCGTTACGGCCGTGCGTGGATTATCGGGGGCTAAATGACATTACGATAAAGAATAAATACCCCCTGCCGTTGTTAGATTCCGCTTTCGCTCCACTACAATCGGCCACAATTTTTTCAAAATTAGACTTGCGTAGCGCGTACCATCTGGTTCGCGTTCGAGAAGGGGATGAGTGGAAGAGGGCTTTTAAAACCCCCTTAGGCCATTTCGAATACTTGTTCATGCCTTTCGGTTTGACTAACGCCCCCGCTGTGTTCCAGAGTCTGGTGAACGACGTCTTGAGGGACATGCTGAACGTTTTTTGTTTCGTTTATCTCGATTATATTTTGATCTTCTCCCAGTCAGTACAGGAGCACAAACAGCACGTCAGACTCGTTTTACAACGGTTATAAGAAAACAGGCTCTTCGTCAAGGCAGAGAAGTGTGAGTTCCATGTACAAACCATCTCGTTCCTGGGATTTATCATTGAGCAGGGTAAACTGAGAGCCGACCCCGTTAAGACCAAGGCGGTGGTGGAGTGGCCTACACCCACCAACCGTAAGGAGCTGCAACGCTTCTTGGGGTTTGCCAACTTCTACAGACGTTTTATTCGTAATTATAGCCAACAGGCTCTACCGTTAACCCGGCTGACTTCCGTTAAGCTCCCGTTTACATGGGACTCGGTCACGGACACAGCATTCACGAACTTGAAAAGAGCCTTCACTAACCCACCGGTACTGCAGCATCCTGATCCAGACCAACCTTTTATAGTAGAGGTGGACGCCTCGGATTCAGGAGTGGGGGCAGTTTTGTCTCAACGTTCTCCGGTTGACCAGAAGCTGCACCCCTGCGCCTTTTTCTCTCGTCGTCTCAGTGCCGCCGAGGCGAATTACGACGTGGGAAATCGTGAACTGCTAGCTGTGGTGGCGGCACTACAGGAGTAGAGACACTGGCTCGAGGGGAATAAAGAGCCCTTCACTGTTTTCACGGATCACAAGAACTTGGAATACATTCGGTCCGCGAAAAGACTGAATTCGCGACAGGCCCGGTGGGCGCTTCTGCTGACGCGATTCAATTTCACCCTCACCTATTGTCCAAGAACACAAAGCCTGACGCCCTCTTCCGCCTCCACGATCCGGCAGAAAGGGATCCCACACCTGGTACCATCCTTCCAGATCATCGCATCCTGGGGGCACTGAGGTGGGAGATCGAGCGGAGGGTTTGGGAGGTCCAAGATGGGGTCCATATCCCGGCCGCTTGTCCCGCAGGGAAACTGTTTGTACCTCCCCCACTACGCTCGGAGGTGTTGCAGTGGGGGCACGCGTCTAAAGTGGCCTGCCGGGGTGAACCGGACTGTGCACCTCATCTCCCAGCGGTTCTGGTGGCCGGAGCTACGGAAGGATGTCATGGAGTACATCAACGCCTGCTCCACCTGCGCCTGCGGCAAGACCTCGCGTCGGCCTCCGGCTGGATTGCTCCAACCGTTACCCATTCCTCCTCGTCCTTGGTCCCACATCTCCCTGGACTTTGTCACGGGACTTTCCCCATCCCGTGGGCGGTCCGTCATTCTCACCATTGTGGACCGTTTCTCCAAATCGGCCCACTTCATCCCTCTGTCCAAATTGCCGTCGGCGTTGGAGACCGCCGACCTCCTCGTCAGGCATGTCTTCCGCCTCCATGGCATCCCTCAGGACATTGTATCTGACCGGCGGCCCCAGTTCGTGTCCAAAGTGTGGAAACGGTTCTGCCGGTCACTGGGGGCCACGGCGAGTTTGACATCGGGATACCACCCGCAGTCCAATGGGCAGGCGGAGCGCGCTAACCAGGATCTGGGTGCGGCCCTCCGTTGCGTGTGTCTCCACCGTCCCTCGTCCTGGGCTGACCATTTACCTTGGGTGGAGTACGCTCACAACACCGTCTCTTCAGCTACGGGGCGGTCCCCTTTCATGACGGCCTACGGGTACCAACCACCACTGTTCCCGTCCCAGGAGGGTCAGGTGGAGGTTCCGTCGGTGCAGTTCCACCTCAAACGGGCTCATCGCGTATGGAAGGAGGCCCGGGCTGCACTATCCCGCACGGCGACCCGGAACCAGCAGATCGCGGATCGTCGTCGGCGCCCGGCACCTACCTACGTGGTGGGACAGGAGGTGTGGCTGGCGACGAGGGACCTTCGCCTGGCCGGCACGTCTGCGAAATTGGGGCCCCGATTCGCCGGACCATTCAAGGTCGAGTCCATCGTCAGCCCCGTCGCGGTCAAGCTCCGGCTGCCAGCCACCATGAAGATTCACCCCGTGTTCCACATCTCGCTGATCAAGCCGGTGGCGACCAGTCCCTTGGCTCCGTCTCCCACCCCGCCTCCTCCTCCGCGGGTCGTCGACGGGGACCCTGTGTACACCGTGCGGGCCATCCTGGACTCTCGGCGCAGGGGTAAGGGGTTCCAGTATCTGGTCGACTGGGAGGGCTATGGACCAGAGGATCGACAATGGGTCCCCCGCTCCTGGATCTTAGACCCGTCCCTGATTCGGGACTTCCACGCTTCTCACCCGTCCAAACCGGGTGGGCCGCCGGGAGGCGTCCGTTGAGGGGGGGGTACTGTCATGTTCCGTATTCGGCAGCAGGTGGCACGCATTCTCTTCTGCCGGCTACACACCTGCTGCTTATTTCCCACTGATTACACCTGCTATATCTAGGCGCTCCGGCGTTTGACCCATTGCCGGAGTATTTACATGCCGTGCCACTGCTGTTGCCCATACCACTAAAATCATTGTTCGATACCATTCGCGTTAGTTACATTTTCATCGTCCCAAGGGGATCTTTATATATTCGTGCGTGAACTAGCATTTGTATTAACATACGTTCCTTGCCATGTTTTGCAAGCGTTTTCTGTTGTCGCGTTCTTTATTTCCCGGTGCTCGTTTTGCCCAGCGTTTTCTGTTATTTTTTAGGCGGGATTTTTGTTTATAATAAATACTATTGTTTTGACAGAGTCCTTGTCGGTGCCTGCTATTTTCGGGGATCCGCTCATTTTCACTTTCTCCGTTACATACGAAGCCGTTCCTTTTCCCTGCTTCGTGCGTAACGTGACACAAACAAAAGCAAAAAATATATATGTATTAGAATGAGCAGTATCAGATGATAAATGCTTTCACCTTACTGTGTGTATATATATATATAT